>NC_064433.1:12138862-12441892 GCF_023343835.1 Lagopus muta | reverse complement strand
GGAAACTCACCTACAGTTACACTGCTGAAGTACACTGCTGTTTTTGTTGTGTCTGTTGTTTATGGAATCATAGAATGGGCTGCTACTAGACCAGGTTCATTGTAAGATGAACTATAATTTATTTAAACAAGTGATTAACTTTATTTTGCTTTCAAAATGATATATGAGAACTGTAATGTCTTTGTTCACAGTCCATCTATACGTATATATTTAATTTAATAGTAAGTCTTACTAAGCTTCGTTAATCATTTTATCTAAAAACTTTGCCTGCAAAATCAAATTTGGCCTGAATGAGCAGAAAAGCATCAGCAATGTGAATATTTGTTTAATCCATTTCAAATAATTTTTTAAAAATTAGTTTGTATTATGCTGTGTCTTAAAACATGGTCAAGTTAATGATTGTATATGCTTTTTATAATAGATATTATGGAAAAAGTATACTCTTATTTAATTGCTGATAGATATAGTATAACTTTATATTATTTTTACAAAACTAATATAATCAGATTGATATCAGATGCAGACTTTAATTATGCAGCTGAGCTGCTCTCTATTTACCCTGCCTCAGCAATGTGTCAGATTACACAGAGTACAGCAATGTGTAACAGTTGCTACTGATCAAATGAAATGGAATAGGGCCTTCTCATCTGTGTGCAGAGGCAAATTAATGGAAGTGTATACGCACTTAGGATTTGCACATACCTGTGTATTTAACGTATGTTAATTGTCTGAAACTTTTACCATGATGTAGAATCCTGGCTAGGAAAGAATAATGTCTATACTCCATCTATCCCCACAGTCAACATCAGTTTGCTATAGAAAACAACATTTTTATGCTTAAGAGTTAAGTTGTTACTTATCCTGTGTTAAAACATGCCTTGTATGATAAAAAGACAAAGGTGACCCTAATTCAAATCAGGCAGACTCTCAAAGGAAAATATGAGTCATCCATTGTCCACGTTCAAAAATAGAAGTAAAAAGAAATATTTATGAATTCTAGTTCCAATTTAGCTTTCAGTGTTTAAAAAAAGACATAAAAGAAAGAAATCTAATGCTGAAGCTGAGTAATAAAGCTGTAGAAATGTTTTATATTATGGCATCTGGTTATAAAAAAGACTTTTTATATACTTCTCTGAGATCCAAATGTGAAACCTGTAGTTTAGAGGGCAGCTGGCATGCAGGAATTCAATATATGAGCTTAATATTCCTGCTTGAGATTTTAACTGTTCTGACTTAGGAGGAATTACTGTTATACACCATACGGCCTTACAGGTCCTGTTAGAAATATCACCCATGTCTCTGATTTCAGAACAGAATAAGTCTGTGAGCCAAGGAAAGGAGGACTATTTATATAAAATTAACCGTTGGATTAAAGCATGTCAGGACTCATGGCAGTGTTCTAAACTCTATAAAATAGTTACGTGGTACAAGATTTTCCTTCACAAAATAAATGTTATTCAGTTAAGAATTGCTGAGCCTTTTTCAAATTGTTCTTTCTTGCAATAAATTGCAAAAAGGTCCTTGGTACCAATGTATGTGTATCAATATAGGCTTCTTTTTTTTTTTTTCCTTCCACAGTCGTGTTTGTGCAATCTATAAAAATAAAATGCTGGAAAATTTTCTTTGTCTTTATGCAGAGAAAGGTAACCATTCCTAGTACAAATAAATGGAGTTTGTGAGGCAGGGAAATCTTTCGGTTTTATTACAGTTCTTTTGGACTTTGTCTACAGTGTACTTCTTAAGGCTGTATGCTGACTAATCAGTTCAAAGCTTTATGTTTCAGCTAAATTTGTTTAATTTATTTTTTTCTACTGTTGATATTTATATTGGTTTCACCAGAATTCAGAATTTTTTGTTAAAAGATGAAATTACATCTAATTACATACATTTAATTTACATTAAAAGACTCATTACATCTTATACAACGTTTGGGACAAAATCCATTTTAAGCCCAAACACAGAAAATTATCGACATGACTTAAATTTCAATTCCAACAACTTCTTTTAAAGCCTAATGAAAGTAAGCAGAAAAAGCAAGATGTAGATTTTTGTTTTATTTATGTTTTGATTTGAAGATTGTATAGTAGGAATCAGTGTTTCAACCATTAGCTATGCAAATAATGCTCACTCTTTCAAGTATCCCCATTTATGTCAATTTGTAAAAGTAAAATTTCTTCTCATGAGTACAGATTTGTTCTGGATCATTGCCCTCAGATTTTCCATGTGATTTTTTGGTTTTTTTTCTTTTTTTTTTTTTTTGGCTAAAAATAAACTTAGATTATATTGTTCTCCACCATAAAATTTTTGCCCTTGTAAACAAAAATATACGGGAAAGATATGCGATGAGATGACCTGGAATGGAATGTCAGGGGCAGAAGCATGTCACCACAGAAGAAGATATGCAAGGTCTGCAATTACAAGCCATGAAGGAAAAATGTCTTTGTTTCTGTACCATGGAATAACAACAAAATATTCTACGAAACTCTGGAGAAAAACAAAAGAATAGCTACTGTACTTAAAATTTGAACTTTCTGTGAATCCAAGATCATTTTCAACCTAAGTTGAAACCCATGAATTGGGTTTTGACATTGGTAAATCAAGTTTTTAGCAATAGCAGTGCACATGACTGAATGCTATTGGAATAAAGAGCAATTTGAGATCATGTGCTAATGAGGAGATTTAGCAGGGAAAATACTTTCCTGAGAAAGAAGAAACAGTTTGATAGGAGTGAATAGTTTGGTAACCTGGTGAAAAGTTAGTTGACACCAGGTCACATGAAGGTAATTTGGCTCTGTGCTACTCCTGTGCCTCAACAGTAAATCCTATATCTATATATATCATATAGACATACATATATGTCTATATGTCTTATCACCAGATACATTTTTTTTGCAATTAACTCTCACTTTTCTTCCCTTCTACAAATATTTTTCTCCTCAAGCTGTACTCTCTTTCCTTCCTTTCTTTCCCTTCTTCCTTCCAAAGAATTTTGGAGAAAACAATTTGCTGGGCTTCAGTAATAAATCTTTGGATCCCAGGTAATGTGATGGTAATGACATCTGTATGGAGATGACAGTTTCCACAAGCATTGCCCCATTTTGACATGGTGGTTATGCTATCCATACAGCCTGCCTTATAGAGTTTTCAAGATTAAGTGTCTCCACACAGTGTGGGAACTTTTTGGAACAGACTTTTTACCTCTGAACCGAACTGTGAAATTAAGTGTAAGACATGTAGAAAACTAACACATATAAAGGAGAAAACACAGACTCAAGGACAAGTAAGTTTATTTCTGAGATGTTCATGACCTATGTCCACAGTGAGAAGCTAAGCGGGAAGAAAAAATAGAACTCAGAGGTATGGAAGAGATGTACACAAGAAAATGAAAATAATGAGATAATACCTAATTAGAACAACAATACTTTCACAGGAGGCTAATGGGAGTAGAGTTGGGGAAACACTTTCTTTCTCACAGAAGAGTTAATCAGTACTATGAACTCAAGTAAACAGCATCTTTAGCTTGAAAAAGATGCCAAAATAAATATCTGAGAGTTGCTTATCTTTCATCTCACACAAAGAAATGAAAACCAGATTAGATCTTCTTTCCTTTTCTCAGAGCTACATAAAATAAAGATTGTCCTGTCCTGAAATATTTCGCAGCAAATCTTAAATAAATAAATAAGTAAAACATCTATCAATACAATATATGCTTCCCCCGGTACATTCACATGATGTCTGCTTCCTAACTGTAGGACTAATTCTGGACAATTTCTCCTGGGTATTCAAGAAAAAGGCATCTATAGAAAAGGCCACATATGAATCTCTTAAATGGTCCTCTTAAAAGCTCACGTTGGGAAAAGGCATTTCTCTGTGGGCCTAAAGGACACAGAATCACAGAATCACAGAATCACCCAGGTTGGAAGGGACCCCAAGGATCATGTAGTTCCAACCCCCCTGCCTAGCAGGGCCACCAAACATACACATTCAGATCAGGTTGCCCAGGACCCCGTCCAACCTGGCCTTGAACACATCCAAGGACGGGGCATCCACAACCTCCCTGGGCAGCCCGTTCCAGGGCCTAACCACTCTCCTAGTAAAGAACTTCCCCCTAACATCCAACCTAAATCTTCCCTCCTTCAACTTGGATCCATTTCCCCTAGTCCTGCTGTTGTCAGCCCTTTTGAAGAGTTTACTCCCCTCCTGGGTGTAGGTTCCCTTCAGGTATTGATAGGCTGCAATGAGGTCACCCCGCAGCCTTCTCTTCTCCAGGCTGAACAAGCCCAACTCCCTCAGCCTGTCCTCATAGGGGAGGTGCTCCAGCCCCCTGATCATCTTAGTCGCCCTCCTCTGGACCCTTTCCAAAATCTCAATGTCTTGAGATTTCTGTCTCAAGGACTAGAGGACATAAGCACTTTTGGGTTTCTTCTCTTGGTGTTGCATCAGAAGACAACTAAGATTTGTTTCTTGTTTCAGGAGATCTGCACAAGCAAAATTTTGGCAGATTTCTGGGAAATTGCATATTTGACTTGCTGCCCCAAAAGGCTGACTGTGGCCTCATGAACTCAATACAACTTCAATAGAGCCAGATCATGTGCCATTGTATTGCTGCTGTTTCTTCCATTGGCAAAATTGGGTCCATATTCTATTTCTATTTACATATTCTATTCTATTTACATTAAGCATTGGTTCTCTAGGCCAAATTACTGTCCTGAAGACACCTGAAGAATCTTCACAAGATGTCTAAGCTGCAGCTCAGATACATGGCTTTTGTAGCTTTGGGTCACTGGAGCAGTCTGCTCTTGGAGTTTGCTGAAGGTCTGCATGGATACATAAGGCAGCACGTTCTGTGGCCTGGTGTAGTCTAGCTTGAGCCAAACTGCTTTTTTTTCATGACCAAAACCTCTTTAAATTAAGGGAGTTAATTATGGTCATAAAAATTACAGCATAATGAAAATAGTAGTGCTTAGCAGATTTTGTAACTGTCTGTTTCTCTTCCCTAGCTATTTTCTGCTGGAAAACTTACTGGCTCCAGAGTAGCTGAGCTGAAGGCAAAGTACAACCTGCTGCATGAAACTGTGAGAAGGTACAATATTTACAGTTTCCTAAGTATATCCTGAAGCTTCAAAGTCTGAAGTTAGGTGTGGTAGCTGTGAGTCTGCCCTGCTCTGTTGAGACAAGGGATTGTGGTTGTAGTTTTGTGCCAGGCTTCAGCTCTTCTTTGAGTAGAAGGAAAAGAAGAGTAGATAGTATTGTGTTACTGGGCTGAATAGAGTGGCAGGACTCCAATATTTGCAAGTCTTTGTGACTAATATATTTGATCCTGAAAACATAGGATCCTAAAATTAAAAGTCTTAGTTTCATCCTAATAAAATGGGAAGCTGGAATAAGGCTTTGGCTGTGTAAAAAGTCATTTGACTTTATTCAGATCAGTGCACATCAAATATTTTGGAGAAACAACATTTAAAGCAGCACTTCTAAACCAGTTCAATGCCGTAGAGGCTCCAAGGCTGATGCTCAGAACTAAACATATGATGTGGATTTTGGGTTAATTGATTGAAAATGTTTCTAGCAAACCAGCGTTCACTGAGATGAAGGAGAAATCCAGTAGCTACTAAACATGCTCTACATTTAGCCAGTGTTAATTTGAAACCTGTCTTTGGCTGGAAAAAATGCAATCATGTCTATACTTACTTTATTTTGTATATTTTCATAGCATTTTTTTTTAATGTAAAACATATTTTTTTTATAATGGCAACTTTTTTTCTATAGGTAGTATAGGTGAAATATTGCCTGAAAGAAAACAAGACCAAACTCTTTTCTTTTATACATAAAACTGCTTTAAGCCATGCACCAGAAGTGTGTTGGAGGATAGACTATAGCCTTCATTCTCTTCATTGTTCTCACAGAAGTATGCAATTGCTGTGTTTCTGCAAGAAAGTCAATTGGAGGGAGTCACAAAGCACTCTTTACTTGGATTAGCTTCCACAGATTAATTCCTACTTCTGGAAGAAAGCAAGGGAAATCAATAATAAAAAATTCATCACAATCTCTGCTATATTTGAGGACTTTCCAAACAGTAAAGGCGAGATTCATTTGCCCGAATTTCTGTAGATACACACAGCTGAATTACGTACCTAGAGGCCATTAATACTCAATATCAGGAACCATACACTTTCTTCTTTGACAGACATCTCCAGGCATCTATTTTTGTCCATTGACTATAATCAGAGTCCAGATGATAGGGTGAGTACATGTTTATACTGTTGGTCTCAGTCAACTGAGGTGAAACTCTGCCCACCCTTCCAAAAAATCAGACTTCTAAGGCAGAAAAATAATAAAATTTCTAGTGTGCTTGTGACTCGTGTCACCCTCTTTTCAGTCTGTACTGAGCAAGACCTTTTGGGATCATCTGTGAGGCATTTGTCCTTTTCTTACAATTATTAAGAAGAATCAGTACAAATTTTTAATTTTTAGTTCTTCAGTAAAACTCTGTGTATCAGTAACTCATTTTTACACCTATCACAGTTGAATTTCATCACTTAACTGGTCCCCAAGGCAGAATGTCTTTTGTTTATCAGCACTGTTCAATGCTGTGCAGAAGAAAGTGATGCTGGGTGAGAAAGACTTCAAACTGAGTGTAGTTCTTTCTTTTAGTCATTGGTATAACCTAAGGGAAGTTCAGACTGAATATTAGACTGGGCTAGACTAGACTAGACTAGACGAGAATAGTTCAGTCGGAAGGGACCTTCAGAGATCATTTAGCCCAATTGTCTTAAGGGCCAACCAAAAGTTAATGAGGATATTATCCAGATGCCTCCTGAACACTGACAGGCGTGAGACACCATCCACCTCTCTAAGGAGCCTGTTCTATTGCTTGTCCAGTCTCACAGTAAAGAAAGTTTTCCTAATGTCCAATCTGACCATCTCCTGCTTCGTACCATTACTGTGCCTCCTATCATTAATTACCAGGAAATGGTAACTAAGAAACTTAAGAAGTTCTTCACCATAGGGAGATGGGCTTGGAAAAGGCACCCCAGGGCAGTGGCCATGGCTCCAAGCTGTTGGTGTTCAAGAAGGATTTGGACAGTGCTCTCAGACACTGAGTTTGAATTTTGGATGATTCTGTGTGGGATCCAGGAGTTGTACTCAACAATCCTTGAGGGTCCCTTCCAACTCAGGATATTCTGTGGTTCTATGACTTTATGAATAAAATTTTACATACATCTATCTCAGAGGTAACAACATGGGATTTATGCACCATGAAGAGTGTAGATCCTCTTGGTATATAATGCAGGTCTGTCTAATGTGATGAGTGGAATTAGTGAGCGCGCAGATCATTTTAAGGCTGCTGATGGAGTACACACTGGTTAGCGCATACTGTGGTCCTTTCCTTAGTGGTAAATACTTCATTATTTCTTGGTTTCAGTTTTACTTAATTTGGTATTCTGAAAAGTTGAGAGATGTCACACGGCAGTCAAGATCCTTGACAAAATGAGTCAGGCTGTTACATGTTGCTGAAAGTCTGCTGCACTACTGAAGTTCTGTGAACAGGCTGCCTTCCCTTTCTGCTGTTGTCTCACCCATCTGTTTTGCAGTGAGGCTGCATCTGAAGCTTAAGTACCTTACCTCATATTTCATCTTAGAAAACCTCTTTGGCCAAACAGACGTGTGGCTCAATTGTGAGTTGCACAAAATGACAGAATCATAGAATGCTTTGGTTAGAGATCATCTAGTCCAGCTCTCCTGCCATGGGCCAGCACATCTCTCCCTAGATCAGACTGCCCAAAGCCCAGTGAGGAGCCAAATACAAATATTCTCACACAACAAGCTGTAAGAAAGTAATAATAGTTCATTGACCAATTTGGAATCCTATCTTCTTAAGTCTATATGAAATTGTTAGTCCCTTCACTAATCCAAAAGCTGCTACATCACACACTGGGCAAACATATTTTTGCACACATGAGGGTCTAAACATTTTTTGTGTAGATTTCCAATCATTTCTTCATTGGAATTTAAACCTTCACATGAAAAAACACTGTTGGTAACTATGAGGAACAAGATCTGGTATAGATTCTGTTTTTTACTTTATTCTTTTTTTTTTTTTAATTGCTTTTTCCTTTTTATTACCTTGAAAAAAATAATTAATAAGAGTTTTGTTTTTATGGAAGAACTTTTAATGTAATTTTATATAAAATTATTATTCATATAAAATTTATGTTTAATTTATGTTTAATGGAGGAATTATTTTATAAATGAGTGTGTATTATTGCATCCAATTATATTTTCTCCCCAGATCAGTTTCATTATTTTGACTTATTTAAGTAAGATCTAAGCATTATTTAGGATCTTGTGTAGATACCTCAAACAATTTTCTCCTTGAAATATTATTATATGAATATGTCAAAGCATGATGTTCATGATAAAGACACACTCTTATATCCTGTTTCTCTGTGGTTTTCTTATTTTCTGTTCTAAAAAAGGAAGTGGTTATTTAACTAGAAATGTTACACAAAACAAAACTCTTTCTTTGTTATTTCAGCATGTTCGTACCATGTAGTCGGCTGTGTATTTTATGTTTTACAGTTACCATCCTAGTTCTGTTCTTTGGTGTGATGTAATTTTGTTGTTACTTAGCTTGCAATGTACTCACAGTTGTCATCTTTGAGCTAGAATTTGGTGTAGAGATTCTCAGTACAGGAGACAATAATTTTTTAAAAATAATAAATTACATTTTTTAATTAATAAAGGGCAAGTGATTGAGTTCTTTATTCTTCCTCATTACTTCTGACTAACTGTAGCATGCCACTGTATACAGCTTACAATTCAGTAATATTGAGAAGGCATGTGCAATGATAGCAATAGCAAGAAGACTAAGTTGGTCTATCAAACAATGTATAATAATTTTCACGCTGCAGTTCAACAAGACTCTTCCATAATTACCAGTGTATTTTAATAGCAGCTTTTAAGATCCATTATTTGGCTGTCGCCATGCAGGCTCATAAGCATATTGTGAGCACCAGTCTGTTAGCACTGACAGAATATTACAATTTGTTGTTTTCGTGAAGCCAAACTTTGGTGGCACAGGTGATTTCAGATGATCCCTCAGTTCCACTGATACGTTTCCAGAGAAGTCCACAAATGTAGTTGCAGCCTCAGATCATCAGGTGAGCTGCTTCAGCTGCTGGTAACACTCCAGCGACAGCAACACATGGCTCAGCACTGGGTATATGTCCAGGAGTTAGCTAAAAACATTGAGGTGTTGCACAGCCCAGACTGGGCTCTGTACTGGTGAATACTGCCCTGATACTGGTCAGCACACTGATGTGATAAAACATTTTGTATTGTTGATCAAATCCCTTTCCTGTGTTCTTGAGTCAGTAACTTGTGCTGAAAGGGGTGCATTTACTCTCTGTGAATGGGACTTTTACTACTGAATTTAATTGTTCAGGATTTAACCTTAATTCTGGTTTTCATCTTCATACTTGTCTATTGTCACTGCTGGTCACGTGGGAGAAAAAGTGCATTTTTCTCATGCCAGGAAGCAAAGGTTCCAGATTTTCACTTCCGTCCTTTTCTGCACGCTGTGTAGTTACCGAAGCTAAGCAGTAAAATGTTGCTTATCCCTCCAAAGTATTTCAGTTATTCAGAATGCTTTCCATGTAATCCGTGAGTTGAACCACTACCTGATACCACACACCAAGAATTGCTGTCTCTTCACTGATTCTAGGAGGTGCTAGATGAATAACTTTGAATAGCTTGGACTAAGTGACCATCTTTCATCTGGTTAAAATTAAATGGGATTAGATGCAGAAAATCCCCTTTCAACAAGTCTCACTGTTCTCATGAGACAACACAGGTTTGAACTGACCTCAGGAGGTCTCTGGTCCAACCTCCTGTTTGATCAGGATCAGCCATGAGATCCAACCAGATTGCACATGACTTAATCCAGTCTCATCTCCAAAACATTGCTTTATATACTACAGAAATGTAAAGAAATGTAAATATAATGCTTGTGCTTAGATCTAAGTTTTTCTACTTAATGTAGCTTACAGGAATCTGAGATCCAGCTGTTGCAGGAAGCCAAACGTCTTAGTGTAGACCTGGAACAACAGCAGCATGAACTGGAAAAAGCAGAACAGTTCCCTGAAGAATCTTCCAGTGAAGTCTGCCGATTAAGGCAACAGCTTCTTAATTGCCAAAATGAGTACAACGTTATTAAAGAAAGAGAGCATGAAATTCAGTTCAGGATAAAATGGTAGGTGATAACAATCAAATCTCTGCTTGTTTTATCATAGTTTATCTAAAAAGATAATAACAAAATGTAATTCAGTCTCCACTATACGTGGATCTATTTCTTGACAGCTATTTTTAAGCAAATTGCAACAAACTTGCCTAGTAAGGACATTTCAGAGATTAATAAAATTATTCCCATGTGTGGTTTGTAGATAATTTTTATTTTAGAAGGTATCCTCTGAAATACAACTTTAGTTTTATCATATTGTACCATTAATGTTTGGAGAGGCAAAACTTTCAGCACCAGTTCTAGTCTAGGATAACTTCAATACTAAGGACACCTTCAGTGCTAATGGCTAAAGTATCTCAGAGCTCTGGTGACTGGGGTTTTATGGAAACAATGTCATAAATAGACTCAACACTATTTTTAACATCAAAAACACATTTTATTCAGGAGTTTCTACTCAGTTATTTAAAATAGGAAAATCATTTCTATACTCTCACATCTGAGAAATGAGAAATTTGCTGTGAAAGATGTGAATATTGAAAATTTTATAAAAAAATATTACACAGTATTGTACTGAATCATTTACACATCAGTGTATTGCAATTGGTGCTTCTACAGTAAAATTACAGACAACACTATTGTACTGTTAAAAATACGTTCCTATGGAGATGAGCTCATATTTTCACTTTGTGGAGTGTTCACCGTTTTTACCTATCTTCAAACCAGCAATACTTCAGTTGGCACATAAAGCTAGATAAGTAATGTCAGCAAGTCAGCGGTTAAAACTGATCTTCTACAAGGAAATCAGAGGCAGTGCATGAGCTGCATGGAGTAGATTTTTCTGGCAGTTCTTCCTTGATATTTTTTGAAGAGCCAAATGTTTTCTCTAAGAGGGAAACTTGAGAAGGAAGTAAACTGGGAGTGGGAGAAATAGAGAAATCATCTGGAAAAAATTATTTGCTATGAGATAACTAAGCATCATGAGATTTCCTGAAAAATTATTAAATACAGAATGTATTGAAATTTACAAGCAATCCAGAAACACACTGTTCAAAATGTCATGCTTTTTGACCCATTTCCCCTCACTCATTACAAACATTTCTCACTAATTTGTATTACATTTCCAAAGAAATGGTGGGTTTTGTATGATTAAGGGATATCTACTCATACTCTACTTTTTACCTTTAGTTAATGGAAGATTTCTATGTCCTGCAGAAACACAACTTAGATATTCAGTTACCCTTGAACATTTTCTTCATTGATCCTTAAATTTGAATTTAAAATCTTATAGCATAAATTAAAAATATATATGGTTTGGGTCAGCAATAGTGGGAAAAATGTTATTTCACTTTTATAAGAAGCTTGGTGACGCACTGTAACAGGTTGCCCAAGGAGGTTGTGGATGCCCCATCCCTGGAGGCATTCAAGGCCAGGCTGGATGTGGCTCTGGGCAGCCTGGTCTGGTGGTTGGTGACCCTGCACATAGCAGGGGGTTGAAACTAGATGAGCACTGTGGTCCTTTTCAACCCAGGCCATTCTATGATTCTGTGATTCTATGATTCCTCTCTGTGGCCTCTTGCTTTGCGTGAGATCAAACCCAGTCGTACAGTCTGATCCGAAGTCCATATGGTGCAGTACCTAAGAGCGACCAAAAGCACAGCAGTCATCCATTTGTGAGACAGAGATTTCACAAGCCAAATGCATTCCTCTTTATTTAAGAATCCTCAGCTGATCCCTCTTCCTTCAACTTTTCCTGTCTCCTCTTAAGCCAATATAAACTTCTGGCATTGCAACACTCTGGGCAATGAGTTCCGCAGATTAACTCCACAAGCACTTCCACTTATCTATTTCAAGCCTAAATCATCTGTTTTGACTCCTAGCAGCTTCATTTCATGCTGGTAGTTGTACTGGATGAGGCCAGACATCTGGACCCCTATTTGTCTTCACTGCTGCAGGATGGTTTGATGGATCTCTGTTGCATTCCCCCTCATTTATCCACATTCTAAAGTGAAGAGCCACAGGTTTTTAAAATATTCCTTATTCAGCATTGTGCCTCATGGCAGCACCAGGTCTCGTGCCTGTTGTGGGGTTGGTGTGAACTGAACATGCCTCAGTTACCTGTGGATTTGTGCTCTGGGAGAGAATACACTAACTTGCCAGAGATGAGAGGGATTTTTTTTTACCAAAGAAGGGTAGAATGAATAGGACTGGCAGAGTAGCATATCAATGTGAGGAACGAATAAATGAATGTAGATGTGGAAACAAGAAACAAGCTATGGAGAAAAAACAGACAGCAGATGTTAATATGTTTGTAAAGAAGGAATGTGTTGGTTTGAGTAAAATAAGTGGAACTGAGGTTGCAGAATAGGGTAATGAGTAGCAGGTTCTCTAAGAAAAGCATTGATGTAAAACGAAGAACTCTGTGCCTGATGGTTTTCTCCACATAATAAATTATACCTTCTGACATGTAGGTCTGCACAAGCAGTCTCACAGCCTGGGGGCAAACCTCACCAAAGATACTGTAAGGTGTCTTAGAGTCATTTTAAGGTGTTAGGTGTCTGCTTGGTTCCCTTCGTTTTTCAGAAGGATAGAATCTCCTCTCGCAGTCCAATCTCTCTTGGCCATCGGTCTCTCTGGAGCACAGTTTCCCTTGCTGTCCAACTGTGTTAATATAACAGTCCCAGCTGTGCTTGGCACTTACAACAAAATTTCGGGAATTATGACTAATGGCTGTTTAGCCTGAAAACAAACATATTGCTTATTTACCTTCTTGAATGGAACGTGAAGAAGAAAAGCCTTTGAAGGGAATCCGTGTCTCTTATCTATTGCTTTATCTTTATCTTAGGAGTCTCAAGTAAGATCTTGCCTGCTTAGATGGAAGCAAGTGTGAGACTCTGAAGACCTTCCATTTCCTTGTTTCTGTAGTCCCTTCTTTTTCTCTTGAAGAATGATTGTGATATAGCATAGCACTGTTGGGGTTTTTTGTCACTTAAATATTTTCTCTCTGTTCCGCTTCCATCTTTCATTTCCTGTCTTCTTGCCTCTATAAACATTTTTTTTTTCCAGATCATATACATTTTTCAACATCTGAAGGTGGTACTTCATGTTTTGTTTTAATTACTTATTGTTTTGTACAACTGGAAGTGCCTCAGTAAGAATATAGACTGAAAATGGATTGATACGATCAGCAAGGATGGGTTCTGTCTTGAAGAAAAAATTTATTTTACTGCCCATGTGAGGTTTGGAGCCCTGGCTTTTGAGATAAAACAAGAAAATGCTGCTTTGCTTTATTAGATCATAGCACCAGTTATTGCTCATTACTGGTTAATAATGAATTTGTCATATAAATGAATATATGACCTAAACTTTAAAAAGTAAGCAATTAACTTAAAATTAAATTATTTATACCTAGAGTCTGTGTGGTTAAGTGTCCCTGATTCTTGAAAACTATTTTCTCCCGAAGCCCCAGTCTAACCTGCAGCCCTCATAGCCAGTTACCCAGCTCACAAAATGGCTACTCACTCAAGTCCTGTGTGCTATTGCAGGCAAATCAGGATTGCAAAACAGATTTTGTCCTTGTACAAGCGTTACAAGTATGGAAAATTACTTCAATGCTTGCAATTATTTCAGTATTAGTCACTGAGCAATTAAAAAGGGAAAAGTTTTTATCCGTAGTTTATCTAGTAAAGAATTACAATTAATAAATAAATTAGATTACAGTTTGAAGTTGGTACCAGCTCATCTTATGACTGCATTCTCCAGTGTGTACAAACTAAACAGCGTTAAGAGCCTTACAGGAATGCCATGCTGGCAACTTGTTAGCTCTGATATGTTGTTGTGGTCACTAGCTGGGAGGTTTGTAGTTGTGAAGTGCTGAGCACTTTCTATGGTACCTCAGCAGTCCCAACTATGTGTAAGAGCAGTTGAAGAAGTTCACTTCCTTGTGTGTTGGGATTCATGGCGTTGAGAATGTTCTTTTGCTTGCGGAGGAACTGAAATGAACCTCTGTTGACAACTACCACTGCATTTCTTAATCTCTCTGACAATTTTATTTTATTTCTGCAGCAGTTTGCAGCTGTAGACATCTCTGAGGGAAAAGTCTGGAATGCATTTTCATTAATGGTCCAATTTTCCACATGCTTTTTTTTTTTTTTAACTCATTACATCTGCATCCGTGATAGCTTTAAATGCATGATTCTGCTATTGAGCTTCACAAAGATAAGTAGAAGGTAAGAAACACTCACAAACACTCCTTTCCTGCTCCCAGATGTATGCTCCTCTCCCTTTCCATTGCCCTAGTCCACACCCATAAGTCACTTCAACTCTTCAACTCACTAAAAGAGAAAAAGAAGTAAAAAGTCTGATTTGGTGATTTTTAGCTGTTTTAATGACTTATGTTGGCTCACAGAGTAGTTTCTTAGGAACCCTGGAGCTGCCTTGAGGGTTCTGTGGCCAAGAGCTGAGGAGAAACCTGGAGCTTCGAGATGCTCAATATTTACTGGTGGTAATCTATTAAACTGAGTCATAACAATTCATGAAACCATATCCTCACGAGGGTAAGATAAATCACACCAATAGCACTCACTGAATGCACAGAAAGGGTTTTGTTTTAGCACCTAACTTAAGTCCAGATTTGAAACATTCATTTTAAACTTGAAATGCAATTTTTAAAGGCAGTTTTTCGAAAGGGCATCCAATGGAAACAATTTTCAGAAACTAAAATAATGTTTTGCCAAAAAACTAACAGTGTCAGGGAGAAAATACAAATTTTAGCAAAACAAAATGAAAAAAAGCAATCTGCAAAAGTGAATGTTAAGTATGTAAAACTAATGTAATAAATTCTTTAAATGTTCACATTTTTTGAAATTATTACATTCAAAAATAGTATTTCCCTTCTTCATTTTTCTATTCTTTTTACCCTGTCTTTCACCTCTTCCTTCTGCCCCCATTTTCTTTTTATCCCTTCACTGTTTTCTGTGTAATAGAAGTCAGCATGCCAGCTCCTCTGGCAACTTCACTTGGTGCTTGCAGTGTCCTGTTGCCCTTGTTTATGTCACAGAAAATGAGGTGTTCAAATCATTTTACTTTTGATGGATGGCAGAGTCTTTGTTGTGAGGTTGGAATGGCTCCACAGGAATCTGTCCTCATGAGTGAGGAATGTGACAAAAGAAAAACAGTGTCAACTGTGTTCTCCTCCTAATTTTTTTGATTGTTCTTTTGATTGTCTGGCACAATATAAAAGAGGGCACAGTGCAGACTGATGATGACCACTGCAGTACGTCTTTAATCCATTTGAGCAGGACTTATTTAATCAGGTACTGTGGCAGTCAGACAGTTGTGGGTATTTGTGCAGAGTGAACATTCATTACAATTAGTGTGATTATGCCAGTCCCAAGGAGTCCTGCTAGGAATCCTGCCCACACATGCTGGGAATACAAATTGTCACTGTTAACTTATTAATACACTCAGAAAACCTGTCAGTAGGTGGAAATATTGAGTTTGACCAGCACAGCATTTCAACGTAGGTCTCAGCTGTAGTTCAGAGGCATAGTACACGGGAACAAATATATTCTATCACCAAATCAAAGTAGCTCAATTTTCATCACAGTTTGATCCCTTGTTGTCTATAACCAGGACATAAAAGCAGTAACTCCTGAACCAACTTCAGCAAAGAAACCACCTGATGTTTCTGTCTGCTCACTTATACTTGCACTGTACAGTGCAAGATATGCCCGTGTCTGTCTGCGATCTTGTTCTGTGCAGTTTCTCAATTTTGAAATGGAACTTTCCTTTATAAATATTTTCATCATTTTGGGGGGGACGGTTGATCTAAAATTATTTGTTTTTCTTTGAAAAACTTTTCCTATACTCATTCTCTCTGGCATTCAGATCAGTTTTCAGACACAGCAGTTCCCATGGAGGTATTATTGCACTCTGCGCAAACAAATATACGTATGTACTGTAAATAAAAAGCTCTACTCTGTGTCTTTATTTCCTCTTTGCTCTTCATCTGAGTCAGACCTTGTTCTTCACGAACATTTGAATTGCAACACTGCCAGCTCAGTTCTCTTTTAACTGTTTTATTCCTTTGACTGATTGAAAAGTCTTTATCTGGGGCTTACGCATAGAAGTTTTGCTCCTTTTGTTTGAAGAAAAAAACCACAAAACATAAGAAACCAGTTACTGGGAAAAACAACAACAAACAAACAAACAACAACAACAACAAAAACCACTAATAAAGAAGTGACCAAGAGATCCAAAGGATTCTCCAGGCCACCAGTCAGCTGATCTCTCCCCACCATTGCTACCACCCAAAAAGCGAACCACTGCCTTGCAAAGACTGAAGCTGCCCCTGGAAGGTGTTGAAGAAATACTGATGGGTGGCTTCTCTTCGGTGTGACCCACATTCAGAAGACCTGTTCTGCACAGTCAAGGCTGCTCCAGGGTTCTCTTGCCACAATTTACACCTTCGAGTGACACAACTTTTTCATGAAAGCCTGTCTGCCTCTGTTAATTCTCCCTTTATTTAAAGAGTGGGATAGCAGATTCTTGCAGACAACCCTGAGGCTCCAGGTGAACTGACCAGCACATCCTCATGTTGGAGAAACACAACACAGATTTATTGTTTGAAGTTGATTCTTTTGTATATCTGGGACAAATAATTTTGTTTCACCTGCTCCTTAGTTGTAATCATTACTCATTTATAGCTTGAGACTCAAAAAGTGTCATCACAAATATTAATTGTATTGAGAGAACCTGCTTACTAATTCCCCCACCAGTGCTACAATGACTAACGCTCAATTTGGTTGTGCTAACATGCAAGCTGCTGTAGACCATATACCTCATTTAGGTTGTTGTTCATTGCATGCACTGGGGTTGTACTGATGTATTCCCTCACTAATTCCAAGGCTAGTTTGTGATATTTGGCAGTTTTTACCTATCTGCCATCAAGGAGCTCCTGTTTTAAGTCTAACATGCTTGCTCACTCAGCTCCATTTTTTGTTGTCACTTCTTCAACTTTCTCAGGGCAACATGGCTGAAAACACACCCAGAGCTCTCCTATATTTCCTTTCCTCCTTCTGCTCTCCATCATCTGTCTCTGATGCCAGACATGAAATTGCAATGGTGTTGGACATAGATGATCTTTAAGGCCCTTTTCAACCCAGGCCGTTCTATGATTCTGTGGTCACCTTGGCTCTTCAGTATAGTTTGCTACTATGTCCCATTGCCTTAGCCTATGTCCCTGGTCACTTTTCAGGAGTATTTTGTCACAGGAGCCCATTTTAGATTTGAGGAACTTTACTTTCAGCTGTTTACAATGTGAATGTGAACAATCAAAGAAAGAAAGTTTCACACCCCCAAGTGCTCTTTCATTGACATATGATCTCTTTGTGGATATACTTTCCACACCTACTCTTTCCTTTTCCTCAGCTCTATGTTGAAGTGCTGTGAAGTGTGTTGAAGTGTGTAGCATGGTTCTGATTCTCTAACTTTGTTAGTGTTACCACAGGGGTGAAGGAGGAACAAAAGCAACCGTACAGGAGGTGGTAAGACTAAGAAAGTCCCGATCAAATGGTTAGATATGTGAACTAGAAAAAATGCTGCTTGAGTATGACCTATCTTTTAGCAGAGAGCAATCTCTGTTTACATCTGAACACCCTTAAGCTGTCCCTGATGATAGCTCACCATATGTGTTGGTGGAGCAGAACAGAGGCTTCAGTACTTGTTCCTTGTTTGACGTATTACTAATACATCTAGCTCTGCTTTGATTCTCCTACAGTTTGCAAGAAGAGAAAGGACTTCTGGAAAAAGAATATGAAAGAATTCCAAAGCAAGGTGTAAGTATGAAATGTGAGAAAAGACATGTTTTCTGTTCTGTCTGCTAATATACCAAAACATCTCTGAAAATATTTTCACAGTGCATGGCTGTAAAGGTCTTTAGCTTACATAGAAAGATAGATAGCTGATTTTATAGGAGAGATGATAGCAAATAATTCAGGTCTGATGACTGTAGGCGAAGCAGTGCTTATTTGATTGATAAAAGATCTGGATATTCCTAAGTTTACTCAGTATTTTTTTACAGTATGCAGCAAATGGGTAAAGATAGCTACAAGTTGTAGGACGTGAGTATGCAAAATACTTTTGCAGTCAAATTCTGATGAACACATGCATATTTGTTGGAAATAAAATTCTGCTAATTATCAGTAGAAGAAAAGATCATATTTTATACCTTGTAAAAAATGTTAGCATCATTCAGTGTCAGTAAATTCTGTAATATCTGAAACATCAAACAATGTAAAGGGATCTCATCTCCTACTTCATTTTTAAAGGAAGCAGATAAGAAAATTAAAAAAATGAAAGAAGATTGTGATGAGCTCCTCAAAGAAGTAATCCAAAGGAAAGCAGAAGTTAACGCAATGAAAGAAGACATTTTATCCAAGCAGAAGCTGATGATAATAGATAAGAAAGAAGTGGAAAAGCTTCTGGAGGTCCAGGACGGTTTAAAAGTAACACAGAATTAATTATGCACATATCTTTGTGTTTATGCATGTATGTGTGTGTGGGTGCCTGCTCTTGGCTAAGGACGCAGTGAATCTACAGTGCAGTCTAAGGATGCAGAGGATGTTGCTTGTCATTCCAACTCATTTAATGGCATTACAGTATGGATTTTATCATTTTCCAATAAGCATGAGATATATTGCTGTCCCATATTCACTGTTATTCCTATAGGAAATAATAGAAGTCATGGTTTTGAGTAAAAGTGCTTTGCAAAATGTCGTGTTTGCTATGTTGTGTTAATGTAAGGCTCCTCTAACACATCCAACCTAGTACAGATTTGTCCAGAGAATTTTAAAAAATGCACCCAGGTCTTTGCAGCTTTCCTTTTCATGATACAGATGACATATGCAGGCATATTAATTGCATCCAAGTGGGAATCTTGTTTTTCAGACATAATGACATAGTAAATAACAGTAATTATGTTCAAAAGCAGCAGCTACAGTTCCCTGAGATAAGCTCAAATAATTTGAAAATAGGTTTCTTGCCAAGTTTCACAGCAGTTCTATATGAGTATTAATTCTGTTAAATCACCCAAGATTGTGAGGCTATGAACCTAACCTTTGTCTTTTGTTGCTAGGATGAATTAGTTAAGATCCTTGGTGTTCCAGTGCAACTTAGAAAGGAAGCTGAGAAGATAAATCAGAAAAAAACGTACGCTTTTAGTAAATAAAATAAATATATGTATGTATGTATTCCTTGTTTTCATCCATTTGTTACACAGGCATTAGAGAGTAGCTGTTGATTGAAATTAGGATCATCATTAAAAACAGTGTTGATAATTCACTCAAAATCAATGCACCCTTCTAAAAAATGTTGTTCATGCAGTGAAATACTTTCCATTTAAATACTTTCATCTATTGGAAGATGTCCCTGTCCATGTCAGGGGACTGGAATAAGATAATCTTTAAGGTCTATTCAACCAAAACTATTCTATATTTGTATATAATTTAAGCACGCAAAAAAAATAGAGAACAAAGCTGATAATTATTTAACCATCTTACTGCACTACAGTAATTAATATATATCAGATCTGCTTAGTAGATTTTCAATGGTTAATAAGTTAAGCTGTTATGTGTAGTGTGTAACACAGCAATTAGCCTGTTTTATATGTTGTAGATCTCAGTGAGTGCAAATAAGTTTATTTACATTGGCCTCAGGGAAACTGCAGCAGTTTTCACGCAGGTGGAGGTCTGACCCAAGGAAACAAGCATTTTCCCTCCATGCGTACACAGCGGTTTGTCAGGCAGAGGCTGTTTACTATAAGCTCCCAGTGTGAACTCTGTCAAATATTTCAGCTGGGAAAGCCAGCCAGTCAGCAGCCTTTTTTTCTCTGTTTTCGTGGCTGTTTTGTCCTCCATCAGAGCATAATGTGCTGCTTTCTGCATGTGTAAAATCTATCTGGTACCTGCAGTGTCAGCCTGGTTGCTCCCAGCTGCTGGAAGCTAAGTGCCCATCCAGCTGAACAGAGCACGTATGCCCTGCTAGCACACAGGGATACACAGAGAGTTTTGTGTTGCCTGCCTGCAGTCCCTGTCAGAAATAAAGTTGGTGGTTGACTATGTTAAATTTCTCAATTTTAAAATTTATGTGATAGTTTTATTTTCTCCTCAAAACTCTGCTTAATGTTTAATGTGACTCTGCTATTGTACGTACAAGAATTTTTCCCTATTGTGGTACAGAGAAGCAGTTTTAAAGAGTGAGTGCACTTAGTAGATTATTAATGGAGTATTTAAATGAGTCCTTCTGCCTGAGACAGGTCACAGACACAAACTCTGAGCTTCCAGCCTTGGAATGACGGCTGGAAGCATCACAACCCTGGATCCAGTGATGCTGACAGAGCTCCGTTACCATTTTTTAACACTGTCCTGGTGCTAAGATCCCCATGATCATTTGTAGTTTGATGCAGAACTGTCTTGCAATGTGAAGATTAGTAGCTTGCTATTGTACATTTCGAGCAGATAGCTGTGGCTTTGAAATAATTTTGTGCTCCTGTGAACACTGACAACCTAAATTTTGTCATTTAAATACATATGTAGCAATGTCAACCTCTACTCTTTTGTTAACACATATCCACAGCGATGCAGAGAATCAAAATGAAGACCTTAATAGCCAAATGCAGGAGTTAAACTGTGCCCTGAAAGATATTGACAAAGGGACAGAAAATATCTTGCAAGAAAGAGAAGATGTAATGAAGGAATTGGATGGAAAAAGAGCTTTGCAGGAGAGCAAAGAACAAGAATGTGCTGCTTTGATAAGATTGCTAGAAATTGGCAGAGAAAAGGAACTGATGATCCTGGTAGAGAGGTAAGAACACTAGATGTAAGCTGTGTAGAGTGAGGGAGCACTTTGTTCTGAAACATCTCTTTTTGTATTGCTTTGCTTATGTTTTCAAGTTCTATGTGGAAACCATGACGGAGCAGAAATACCAGAGTTGGTTTTGTCTTCAGGAATGTTTCTATAAACTGCTGGTCTCTGGGATCTGGCTCAGAAAAGAACATCAAGAAGTAGAAATGTTTGATAAAATCCTGCGAGAGTAAAGCTCTGCATTTTGCTCTGGAAGGGAAAATGGTTCTCCCTGCAGTGACAATATCTTTTTCTCTGTGTAGCCCACAGAAAGCAAACTAAGCAAAAAAAGCTCAGCTGTTTCATTTTCAGATGAGACTCGTAGATTTCTGCCCCATACTCCATAATTTCAATGGGAATTGGCCACTCATAGCTTTCATATTCTCTTTGAAATTTTGATCTTATATGTACTTGGTAAACTAAAATAAGCTGTTAGGTCAGTCATAAGCTTCAACTGACTCCTGAGGACAAAGTACAGGTATAATCATGGTCATATTCTCAGCACAAATGCTTTTGCCTTTGAAGTTTTATGTTAAAGGATAGCGGCACTGTGAATTGAAATATTCGAGGGTCATGACCATGTAAACATACTAAAAAACCATGTCTTCTTCCTATAATAATTCATCTTCTACAGACTTGTAGCAGATTTAGAACAGGTTGTGAGACCTCACTGACATAATTAGGAATATTATCATTTCCTAAAGTTATAAAATTGTTAACGGCTAATTGTAAGGTGACTTGTGGCAGTACATCATGATTTTGTCTTCCTGCTTGGAGATAATTACTTTGTACTCAAACCCCATTAAAATGATTGTGCCTGATGCAAACACGTCTTGCTCAAATTACCTGTCTCTGAAATTCTCTGTTTATCTCTATAGAGACTCTCTGAACCATGCATTAAAGGAACAAATCCTTGAGAAAAAGCAACAACGGGAAACTCTCATTCACATGCAAGTAGAGAAAGATAAAGAACTGAGAAATCTGAAAAAGATGGAGCTACAGCTGAACACGATTTATGAGTCCTTGGAACAAGACAAGTCACAGCACAAAACATTGAAATTAGAGGTCTGTATGAACACATTGATCATAAGAATTCCAAACTTTCTTGCAGAAAATTCATGTACAATATATTTGGACTGATCCTAACAGAGGGAGTAGGATAAGACTTTTCTAAGTCTTATGCACAGAGAAGTGTTAAGAGTGCCACAGCTACTGACTAAGGATGCTCTCAGTTTCTGTAGCTGTAGTGAGAATACTGTGTGAACCCATACTGGGGCTCTTATTAAGAAACAGTAATTAAATGAGCATCCTAATCAGAGCTGGCACTGATTATATTGGCTCTGTGTCCTATGTCCTCCTTTGAGGCACTGTATCATTTTCTATGTGCAGTAGCGTAGTAGCTTGCTTGCTGGCATCAAAGAAGTTTGTATCAGGCAAATAAGGCCACATAGCCACATATTACCCAGGTCCTGGGTTTCACATCAGATAACAAAGATCATCTTCATTAAGTTTGAAGATTGCTTGAACATTGCTGCAAATAATTTATGATGTGTTTAACATTATTCTGGGGGCAGGAAATCAGCACTCTATATAGTCTGGTAAAAATATATATATATATATATTTCCTTATGTTTCATTCATTTCCACTGAACTTTCTCTTTTCTCAGCTTCCTCCTTGTTTTAGTGTATCACCCATTACTCTTCTCATACCGATGTACTCTATCTTTTGTGCCTTCTATTACCTTGCTATTAAAGAGCAGTTTTAGCTTGCTTGTCTACTTGAAGCATTTCCTTTCTTTTCTTCTTCCCATTCTTTCTTAAAACATTATTTTGTCTGCTTTTTCCCAATAACTTCCTCTCATTACTGGTTCTTCTAATCCCTTTTTCTTCAGCTTTTTTCTTACATTTCTTTCTAGACTGTAAGTCACTCATAAAATTCCCCATGCTTAGTCGGTATTTTTTTTTGCAGGATAATAATATATCAATTATCTGATTTGGAAGTACAAGGAGTTGATGTTTCTTAACACGACATTGTGTCAGCACCATTTTTCTTGGTCCTTCTAAGCAGAAAAAGGAACTCTTTGTTGCATCACTATAAAATTCTTTACGTAACTTTATGGTATCAGAACCCACGTATACTTGGCTTTGCTATTTTTTCCAACTCTAAACATTACTCAGTAATATTTAATCTTTGTCAATCAGACTTTTTTTTTAATGTCTTCTTCTATACATGAAGATGACATTTTCTCCTGAATTCACACGTGCATTAATTACCTGGTAGCACACTTGGGAAGAGGAAAAGCTCTATATAACCACACCTAAACTTTTAACCCGAATTTCCTGAGCTATTGGTTAAAGGGATGCACATATTCCAGACTTGGATCTTAAAGATCATGCTGCGTTTCTATTGGTATCAGCTCAGAGAATCTGGGAAGCTGAATGTTGTCCTGTGTTGCTATTGAAGAAAGAATTCTGGAGGGAGGATCACAATTGTTCAAAGTCATGCGATATTAAAACCAAGCCCCATCATTCACTGATAGAGATGTGGTTAAAGTTCACTGAGCTGGGTGAGATCCCAACCCAACCCCTTTACACTGTGTGAAAGGGCCAGAGACCTGCAATGGAACCATACAGGTTTAGTTGCATTGCAGGGGATTCCCTCAGTGCTAACACCGGGTTATACTGCAGGCTTGAATTTGTGTTGCAAGTTGCAGCACCACGAGGTGTGCGGGAGAGGGAATGCCAGCAGAGATAAAGGTGGAGCTCAGAGTAGAATCATTCTCCAGAAGCTGCAGGATGCTGCTGTGTGACAACGTGAACAGGCCAGGACAGTACAGTCGTTTCAGCTCATCTGTCCCATTGTCTGTGTTTTCTCTGATTGCATTCTTGGCTCTTTTAGATGAGAAAATGTGAAATCACCTCTGCCCTGCAGCACAGTCAGCTCACATGCAGTACTGGAGTGAGAACTGCAGTTCAAGCTCAATTCTGGTTTCATTTGCTATCTTGAGATGATTTTCATTTGAAAGATTTGGGAGCACAAAAGTTGACGTATTTTAATATTCAAGGTGATTCCAAGCAAAAAACTCACCAGAAATAATAGCTAATATAACAGTGTGATTGCAGAGGCAGCAGTCCATCAACATGCTTCCCCAGATTTCTCCTAGTTTAAGCGATGTGCTGAGTGCAGAGCAATTGGTTTGTAGAATAAGGAAATCACATGAACACTTCCTTCAACTTTTTTTCTTCTCAGTAAGTTGTGAAAGGTCAGCTATTGCTAAAGTGACATTCTGTGTGAAAGAGAACTGGCGGCCCTGGCTGCCTCCAGCCCCGGGCAGGGCTGCTGCTCCTCTCCCTGGCCTGGTCTCCTGCCAAAAGCGCCAAACTTGAGTCTTGTCTGATGCCAACAGAAGCCTTTAATGGATGAAAGATGTTGGTAGGAGCTTTCTGCTTCCAGACACAGGAGCCTGATGGCACCTTTAGAATCCCATTTTGGAAATGTGTGTCCGCATCCGCCACAGCCAAAAGTGCACAGCAGAAGTGGTAATAGCACAGCAGAAGTGGTAACTGATGTACACTGCAGAAATGCTGTGTTCACTCCCTCCATGAGAGCGAAAGCAATTTGTTTAGCATGGATTATGTTGACCTTTTAGCAAATCTAAGTCAGATCTGACCTGTCCCAGAGCTGGAATCAAATAGCAAATAACCTCAGAGCTTGACCTTTACCATGCCATGTTATCCTTTATTTAAGTGCAAGTGAATGCCAGAGTGCTGTGAGGCCAAAAAAACCTGGTGCCTCACAAGATCTATCACACAAATGGTTTTAGTTGGATTGTTCAGATTTAATCAGAAAGTAATTTCTTCCTTCTCGCATTTCTTTCTAAAATCTGGCTGAATAAACAGGTTCTCCCATAATGTACAAGAAAAAGTTGTACATAGCTATGCTGTTTGCTTGGACTTCCTGGAGCCTCAGGGAGAAACAGGAAAATCCTTCACAATTTAAACCAATAACGTAACACTTATACATTCCATCACTTAAACTGGGCTTTGTAACGTTTAAGAAAACCTTCAGAAACTTGGGCATGGTGTTGAGGAATTCTGCTCAGCCACCAGTAACTCTTGGATTAAGAGTTGCAACAAGACAGAAAAATAATAATTTCATCATGTGTATAAGTAATTGAAATAGATTTTCTGCATTTTTCACACCTCTTGTTGCCATCATTGAGAATGCCTGATTTATTTTTGCAGGCAGAAGCTATCCCTAAAATTAATGGAGTATTACTAGAAAGAAGACGAGAACTGCAGAAGGAAATTGAAATGAAAAAGAGATGTTTAGCTAAACAGGTGATGAGTTCTTCATTCTCATATTAATTCCCTGTAATGATTGGTTTTCTGTCATGAGAATAAAGGAACCATTTTTTAATTTTTTTTTTAATGGCGATAGTTTCTGACTGATCTGTATGGAAGGGACCTGGACGATCCTCTAGTTACAGTTCCCTGCCACAGGTGCAGACATCTTCCTCTAGATGTGTGGATGTCTGTCAATATTCACCGGGGTCAAATGTGCTGGAAATGCAGATGTCTCATTCACAAGAGTATTACTACTTGCCACTTTCTGGATGACTTTATAATAAGCAGTAAATTTTAGACATACTTTCTTCCTAAGTTCATATTCTCTTATCTTATTCTCATATACATTTTCTTTTGTGCTGTCTTTGAAGTCATTAGAATTGTCAGGTGAGATTCAGCTTGTGTTTGGATATGCATAGGTACATACATGTCACTGTTCGTGTCCTTAATGGTCTGCCATAGCTGGCAGAGCTCAGAAATTCATCCATTCACCTCATCCTGAAATAAGCTGATTTGAAGGTTACACAAGGAACCGTTCTGGATATTTGAACTGATCACCAGTACAATACAGATCATAGAAGTTCCCTGAATAAACTCTCCTTTGAACTACAGCAAAGACTTAGGGAAAGTCCAAATCTTGATTTCAAAATTACACTGGGAGAGAAAGGACCAGTTTCTGCCAAATTGTGTCAAGGGTTAATCCATGTTAAAAATGTCTGGTTACTGTCATCAGAATTTGACTAGTTTCAGCTTTCAGTCACTCTATTTTTTAAGTGTTTGACCTTTGATTTGAGGAGTTTGTTATCAAACTTCTGTTCACTGTACAGCTACAAAAAAAAAATCCAATCTCGTTATACAGTTATCTTGCTTTAAGGAGACAAAGCTCTTTGAGATTCTTAGCATAGAAGGTGTTTTCCAAGCCTTTTGCAGCACAGTTTACTGCATGCCCTGATTCTTTGCTTTTATATTCAGCAGCTGGAAGTGCTGCTGGATGGAGGAACAGAAACTTTGTAAGTGCTGAAATATTTTGATGTTACCACAGGATTGTGCGTGGTGCTTCAGATGGTACTTTTAAGTCAGTTTTGTTATTCATTTATTTTTAAATCCATGTATGGTATGCTTTGTAAATAAACCCAAAGTGTTTCAAACACTGGTAATACATCAGGGCATAAGGAACTGACTTTGATTTCCTCAGGAGCTGGTATCAGGTATGGATGCCCGCATGTTAGAGGAATGTATTGCTGAAGAAGGCCGGCTGTTCAAGGAGCAGGAAAGATGCCGCAGTGAGTTATCCAGACTTGCACAGCTGACTTGGCTGAAAGTTGAAGAGAAGGAACAGAAATCAAGGGAAGTTCAGAAAGTCCAGGTATCAAAATATCTCATATAATTGAAGGTCTGCTCTAAAGCAAAAGCTGCTATATGAAGAAATTAAATCACTAATGAGAAAAACCTTATAGGCTCTCATTTCCCACTTTACCTTGAAGTTCCATTGGAAATGATCATCGCAACTATCCCTGTTCATTGCAGGGGAGTTGGACCAGATGACATTTAAAGGTTCCTTCCAACTCTAAGGATTCCATGATTAACACAGGCAGCTCATAGTACTCTGTTAGTTGGTAGCAATTTATGGTGCAGTACAACAGTGCACTAAAATATCGTGCTACAGTTGAAATAAGGTGTTTGAAAGGATGTTTTCTTTCAAGGCTACAGAATAAAATGAACAATTACGGAAGAGGCAGAAAAGCAGATAGCCCCAGCTGAGATCCTTGGAAGTACAAGAAGGTTGTTTTGTTTTGCAAATGTATGGACATCAGAAGATACCCAGAACTACTATTCACTCCAAGGAGAGACACCAGTTCTTATTTTCCCGATACACTTCCATATGCAAATCATTCTATTAATTTGAAGGAAGAGGGAAAAATCCCCCATTCTTCTGGCTAAATACCAGGAACAAACTGTTTACACTTCCACAGTGTATGTCCATATTAAAATAAATCGGGTAGGCTATCCTTACAGCACATTGTGAATTTCTGACTGTCTAAAGAAATAGAGTCAAAGGAGCAGTTCAGGCTTTGCAAATTGAATAAAAATAAGTCCATAAATGGACCAAATCATTAAGAATATAATTTTGCTAGTAAACACTCCTGTTCAGAACTGCAACCAGACATCCACCAGCTTTTTCTAATACCTATATCATCCTCTTGATATCAGTGGGTGAGAGAAGGTCTGTCCACTGAATGTTAAGGACACAAACTAGTAAGGACTGAACAGAACTGAAATCAGATGTGCAGAGCCCTTATGGAATGTAAGTGTGCCATGCTACTCAATCACCAGTGACTACTGAGAAGGCAGAAAAGTAAAGAAAGAATTTTTCTTTTAAAAAAGTGTATCATAAATTCAAGGTAAAACTTCAACAGTGCATATGCACAACTACACTGAGATGGAACTGGAGGCTGTTTAATAAAAACAGTAGAACTACAGGTAGCAGGGATCATTCATTTCAAAATGAGCATGAAATAAATTATCTACATTTTTAGCAGTCATTGTAAGACTTATAGTATACATAGAGAGACTGGGTTGCTTAGTGTTATTACAATAAAGGCATTTCACTGTAATCAAAACAAATTCTTGGAAGAATTCTGCCCATATTTTCCTCATCTAGGAGAGCTGCTCTGTTTCTTTTTGAAAAATCTAAAGCACTTACTGAATTCTATTTAAATTTCAGATGCAACTTCAAAATATTATTAAAGAAATAAAAAGAAAGGATCTTGAAATAGAACACTATAAGAAGAGGAAAAGAAGAGTCCAGAAAGAGTAAGAAAACAATTACACACTAGACAAAGTAATTTTTATCCAGATAATGTATGCCTAAACTTATAAAAATTATTTCTTTCACACTTCTCCTCAGACTCCAAGGAGTTGCTAAAATGTGTGATATAATCCAAAGTGAAAGGAATAAATGTATACATTTGGTGCATGTTGCTCAGCAGAAAACAACTGAAATTAAAGACCGGATAAAAGTAAAAGCAAGTGAAAGAGAAACTTTAAGGAATACTCTTATAACCCAAGAAAGGTGAGTTTTAAATAAGCTGTAAATCACAGATGTAGAAATGGAAAATGTTTCTTAGAAAGAATCCTATTCTCAGTTATTACCCTAATCCAAACAAAGAAATATTGCAACACCCTTACAGAATCTGCTCCAATCCTAACAATTTACAATTAGTTTTGTCATTACTGCATGGGAAGGAAACCTTTTTGAAGTTTGTCTGCCTTCTTTCTCATTTTCCTATCCTTTCAAGTGAAAGACTGCATTTATACTTTCTTCGTCTAACTGTTCTCAAGCCTCTAGCATATGAGTATGAACAATTCTGTTGTGCTCATCCTTTGGCAAAAGGAGGTCCATACACAATTCACAATAGACTGGATGGTACCAGTAAATGAGTCACTAGCTAGTAATATGGCCAATTAATTATTAAATTAGAAGTGAGCTTCTTGTTTCAAACTCAAACTGTAGTCAATTGGGTAATATTTCAGATCAAACAAAATATGGCTTCAACTTCTAGGCAAGCCTGATCAAAATGAAAGCTTACACTGACAGCTGAGGAGGAGCAGCTGGTGTGTGTGATTCTGTTTTTTCGTCAGTCATTGCTTGGTGGAGATGTCTTTTTGCCATCTTTTTGTCATCCAAGTGGTGATTTTCTGCTTGGTGCTATACAGACAGTGACAGCGTCTCTGAAATCAGTAGCCAGGAAAGCAGGGAGCTGGGAAAGGGTCAATTCTGTAAGCAAAACAGCACAGCCAAAACTAAGTTTAGAAATAATTCATTTTGCCCAAAACTTTGTTTTCTGGCATCAAAAAAAAAATTGCACAGCCATGCCTAAGAATGCATTCAGGATAAATTCAATCTATATATGTAGTTAATCTCCATGTTCCTTGACTTCAAAGCCATGCTGGAGCAAGATGAAAAGAAGTGGCACTTCGTGGACTGAAGGGATTCTGATGACATATGCAAGCTGATGTTTTGTGCTAAAATTTTTTAGGCCTTCCCAATAAACTACTTGTGAGAGGAAGAGGAGAAAGAAGGATAAAAATCCATCATGGTATCCCTGACTTAACTGCAAGCTACTCAATTTAGAAGACAGAGTATCAGTCCAAAAATATAGTTTTTTTCATATTCTATTAAATAATTCACTGCATTTCTCCAATACTGTCAATCTGGAAGTTGATTTACAAAAGCAGAAATGAACCAGAAAGAATCTCACAGCTTTGCACAGAGTAATTCAGCAGCTACATGACGGAACCGAGAATGAGAGGAAGGGCATTTCATCTGCTGTTCTATATTTTAATAGGAGACAGTGCTTCTTCTTTCACTACCTGTTTTGTACGTTAACAAATATCTTCCCAGTGTACACAAAGCAGCCTCAGTCCAGAAGTGACACTTAGTGCAGTTTAAGTGCAATAAGTCTGAATCCCTGTTGTTACCAAAGCAATGCTCCACATGGCAACAAGAAGCTGTCTTCTGAGCAAAGGCACCGTCATCCAGTGGCTGGCAGTCTCCAGAAACAATGCCTTTTCTTCAATTTCATGCATGGTTGTGATTTATCTCTAATCTTTTGTTATGATGTTTTTCCCACATCTTTCAGATAGGAGGATTGATAACATTCCATCTCGTGTGAATGTTGGGATACAGTGTATTATAAGCTTGGAGACCTCAGAGTCACAACCGTGTTATTTAAATATCGAACTGTAAATGAGGAGAAGGACAGGCTTACTGCACATTAAGAACTTGCAGTCCACACTTCTACTCTTTAAGTTTTTTCCCAGGGCAGAAGAGCTGTGGTGCAGGCTCCAGCATTTCACTGGGCCATAGTCCAGATCTGCTCAAGTTGGAAAGAGCTCACACAGAGGCGATTCTCAGAAAAGGATTCTACCTCTTGTCACACTTCCTTGAAGCAGGGTGACATAGAAGATTCTTTGTGCAATTGAGCAATTAGTTTAAGCTCTGCTTTTTTGTGCTGCAATTGCTTTCAAATTGAAAGGACTCAAAGCTTTCCTACTTTTCTGTTACCTTAAAGAGAACTGCAGAAACAACACATGAAGAATAAAAATAACGTAGCAATTAAAGAGAGTCTCAAAAACGATTGCTCCAAAGTCATGCAAGTCATGTATGAAATGAACGAAAAGAAAAAGCAACAGGTTTTGGATCTTGACAGACTTGCCAATATTGTTATCCACATTGAAGAGGAAATTGCGCAGCTGCACAAAAAGTACAAAAGAGCCATTGAGGAACAAAACGAGAGGTACGTGTGTAGATGTGATGCAATAAAGTGGGTCATTCAGAAATTCATGAAGCGATACCTTTCGATTTCTGAGCAAGTCTAACCAAGAATACCAAAGACACCTTCACTGCGGTGCCTCGCAAGCAGCCCGCGACGCCTGTGCTGCTGTGTGTCTTGGATGTGTGTGCTGGTTCTCCACTGCCGGAGCCATTCGTTCTTCAGAACTCTTACAGGACAGCACAGTACCTTGTCTGCGGAATGCCTTGAGAGCTTGTAGCCTCTGCTCTCTGTGCTTTGTACACCACTCTCATATGGAAGTGTAGAGAAAAGCTTTCCAGTCACATTACTCCACTTTCCAAATGAATGCTGTAGAGGGCAAAAAAAGCTTGTAGCAATGGTATGAAGGACCAAAGCAATCTTGGTAGATGTGTTCTCTGATTTTCAGCTTGTAATTCTGTTCTCTTTTTAAGATGCTATGGTGATATTAAAATAGCATCTGTGAAATCTTGCTATATTTCCCAGATTATTGCTATCATTTTTTAAATTTGCCTTTTATGTTCTTGAATGAAATACAAGGAATATCAACCAAAATTTAAAAAAAACCTACCTTTTCCTTTTGGGCTTACTGCAGTGGCCTTCTGCTTAGAAGTCGAGAAGAAGAAATATGTATTTTATATGAAAAAATAAATGTACAAGAGTTTTTGTGTAGAAAAGGAGATATTGAGATGCAAGCTATGGATGAAAAAATCAGTTTTCTGAAGATGAAGGTGGCTGAGAAAGAGAGACAGATTAAATTCTGGCTCAAAGCACTCCCAATGAAGAGAGCCCTGGATGCAGAGTTGGTCATACTTCAGATACAGGTTGGTGAGAAAGAAGCCCCTTTTTTCCCCTTTTGTTTTCTCTAATTCTGTATTTAAAAACAATTATCATACAAAATATAAGTCAGCGTGTACAAGGCTTATTAAAAGAGAAAGTTCATTAATACACCAGTCCAGGAAAGCACCGATGTGTATTTGTAACTTGAAATATGTCAGCTCCTAGCTCGTGTATAACTGAGGCCGTTTGCCATGTGCATACCCTCCATCCCAGCTAGCACTCCCAGGGCCGTAAATGTCAAGATGACTAAGCTGGAGAATGGCAGTCATGGGGAAAATATGGGAACAGAGATAAAAATTGTTAAAGCTGCATTGATGGGGTAGGTGGAGGGCTGGGGAATATACTTAGCTCTTCACATTTCTAAAATAACAGCCCAATTCAACCTTGACCCTGAGCCTACTCTGGAAACTGCTGCCCACAGTGATGCCGCATACATTTCCTTCTATACAAAAACAGACTAAGTTTTAGTTCTAGTTACAACATGACATTAAACAATTAACAAACTGCAGCGTTGGTCATTGTTCTGGGCATTCTTTCCCTGCTTTCTGAAATGGCCCATTTACTTTTGACCTTATCTCCAGATGGTAATTTTTTCCACACGTACTCTGTTAATGTCTACACAAAATTATGGTGTACCATTGCCATCTGTAATTGCATGGATGGAGCTGTGCCTCGCTGTTAAATAGTGCTTGCACTGTTCTCTTATTTCTGGTCTTTTAAAGAGATTGTATGCTCAGCTAATAAAGTACAGTTTTGTGCAATACCTTATGCAAATCATACCTCAAAGAGCTTCACAGTGCAATTACAGACTTAAACGATGAATTAAAAAGAACATAAAAAGAGATGATAGACTGAAGAAAATAAGAAATGCTTCCAGATAAGACTTAGAAAGAGACTGAGAGTCACAAACGCAACAACAAAGCGCAGATGATTTCTGTGTTAAGTTTTCTGTTCTGCATTCCTGAAACTTTCTCCTTTGTGATGATGGTCTGTGTTAATTGCTGAAGGGAGGCTGCTGTTACAGGCTTTTTAAATCTTTTAGCATGAAGTAAAACAGAATGAAAATAGTGTTGTGATATGGTCTCTATGCATGTTCCCAAGTCGGGGATTTTTGAGCAAACAGTGGCAAATAATCAGTTGTCACTAGATATTGTGGTTATGGAACATTACATGGTTCAAGCTGGCTGCCAGCCCAGCCATCTCCCTGTGCTGTCAGGTATTCTAGCATTAATACTCTTCCTTCTACTGGTAATAACCATTATGACTACTAAGAAATCGCTCTAAATCATTTGGCTTTATCACCTTGATTTAAATAAAAGTCATAAGCCTAAACTGAATTCTGGCATTGGTCAGATCATTAACTCCTGCCCTGATTACAGATCTGGCCCCATGTTGACGTCCAACAGCATCACTTGGTTACAACGTGCAAAGCCTTTTACAGCAATGCTCATTTGCACACGACCTTGACTTGATGTGGTCAGTACAGGTCTAAATCCATCCTTCCTGTGAACCCAACCTCTGATGCCAAGCTGAAGCCTAAAGAGGTGGTAACAGGCACTCTGACCTGAAGTTAGAGCCCACTGGGCAAATTATACAGATCAATGGTAAGGGCTCTGTATTAACAAAAAGAGTTAGGTGTCTTTGCCTTTGGAGGAGATCCTTGGAGGTCTTTGTCCTCAGGGCACCTACCTCTCCTTGTGGACTGCACAGAAATCCTTGAATCGTGTAGGAAAGGTATTTCAGAAGGCATTTACTTTTGAAATACAGTTTGGACTATCTGCATTAGGCAGGACAAATCCTGTCTCTGCACCTTTCACATTTTCTTTTTTCCTCTTTTCCTACACTGCCTGTCTCCTTAAATCTCGGGTATTTTCCAAACTTTGTCATCTTATTCTTTTCTGTACTGCTTTTCTTCTCTCCTGCATTTCCCAGCTTCCCCATTACCCCAGAACTGTGTCCCCTTTTCTCACTCTAGATGTGAATTGAACTTTCTGGCACTGAATGCAGAACAATCTTCCATCCACAGATACATTAGAGGTAACACTTCAAACACAGGGGTTGTGTTTGAAGGAAAAGAAAACAAGCTGGAAGGAAATGTTTTTGATTTTTTTTTTTTTTTTTGAGACATCATTTGAATCTAAGCCTCCCATATTCCCACCAGATCCTTTCATCATCAGTAAGTTAACTATTCTAAGATGCGTTATCTACTTCCTTAGAGATGCACCTCTGACCAGAAGGTGAATGAATGCATCATATTCAATAGACTACAGTTGCTGACCCCATGCCTGGTGGCTGTGGTACCCACTCAGAAGTGGGGAAGCACAGACTGGGGCTGCGTGGCAAGACAGGAAGAACAAAAATGTAACGTGGTCCTCCTGTGTTCCACACAAGTTGCTCAATCATCAAACCATGGATATTCCATTCTTACACTTTCCATCAAATGCCATTTAGTTTCTCAAAAGAATGACAGGTGTTGATAGATTTTATCTCAAGCAACACTAGATCGGTTCTAAGCAAAAGCACTGCCAAGACGGAGTAGGTATTTTTGTTGCATTCAATGTAAAGCAATAAAATCAGAAATATTTAGAAGCACTTCCTCTATCTGACACAATAAATACCTGACAAGATTTTAAGCTGGGCATCAAACTATACAGCTTTTACTTGTGACTGCACATCACGTTCCTGCTGACTGAAACAACCCATGAGGACTAATCTACCTTCAACAGTGAGAAATACCTGCCACTAATCGTTAATTAGTCCAACAAACAGACCTGCTGAGCTCACAGTGCTCCAGGTGGCACTTTCATGCCTCTGAGCTAAACTAATGCACAGGGACTGATAATTGCACAGAAGCATTTGGCATCAGTTTATCCAAGTTTTAATACAGCCTCTGAAAATCTGTGGACCACAGCATCAGTTGTAGAAAACCAGGGCTAGCAGAGAGAAGAGCTTCGTGGCAGTCCTGCTTGTGCCCCAAGTGGGGCTGCCTGCCATTCATGAGGGCACAGCTGCTCTTTCCTGGTGGAAGCTCCTATTCCCCAGGCAAGCTGCCCCAGCACTTCCATAACACAGGAACAATTTTCTTAACCTTTAGCTGAGCCGCTCTTGCTGCAGTGTAGGCCTTTAGATTTCTTTTCCATCCACCAGGGACACAACAAACAGATCATTCTCTTCCTCCCTGAGGCAACGTTTCACGTTCCTGGAATAAAGTCAGCCACATTCGTCTCCCATGCTTTTGTTGGGCTGCACAGCCCCACTCCTTTGCATCAGCCCTTAGAGCTAGCACTGCTTCAATCCTTCTTTTCTACTTTCCTTTCTTTCTGCCTTCAAGTGCAGCACCTAATGGCAGTGGCTGAGAGCAAAAGGATTCATTCAGGCAGGTGGCATTTCTGCTTACACGTCCTGGTATGTTGGTAGTCCTTCTTGCAACAGCATGATGTACTGATTCACATTTGCTTTGTGAGTACATTTCCTGATGTAGTCCTTACCTTACATTTTCATCCAGAACCTGTTTCCTTATCTTGTTTATGATGAGATCATATGAAACAATACTGAACTTCTGTAAAGATCAAACTGTATGATACCTACCATTTCTCATCCATGCTCAGGTTAAATAATAGGAGATCGAACTGTTTGGCACAGCTACGTTAGCTATTATTCATAGTCTTTTATTTTCCAGCTATTTACAAAGAAAGCTTCATGATTTTTTTCCATATTTATTATTCAGAAAGTGATTTATTAATTATATCTCTATATATTACATCCATAAATATTAATAACATCTATACTCAGCAGCTCCATTTCCCCCCACTTTAAAAACCAGATGTGATATTTTCTCTTTTCTAGTGCAAGAGATACCCCCCCTACATCCCCTGAAGTTTATAGAATCAACACGAGCCCTGCCCTCTCTGAGCAGCCCTCTATCTGCTCCGTGTCCCTTCTCATCTTTTCATTCTTCAGCAGTTCTTGCTATCTACAGTCAAGCACAGCAAAGCCATTCTTGTAGGGCCTTTTCCCATGCCCTGTATCAAACACACTCCAAGAAAGGTCTTTTCTGGTTTTAAGACTTACCTATCCTTACATTGTTTAAGCACACACATGATGTCACAGTTATTTCCAAATGTGCTTTGCTTTCCATATTTTTGGTTTAGCTTCTATTTAATTCCCATCATCTGTAAAAGTAAGCCAAGCATTTATCAGGAAACCTGGATTTTTTTTTTCTTGGTTCAGACAGTGTTTGTTCTGCATCAGTCCTTCTCTGAAGTAACAACTCAAACCTGTATAACACAGGGAGCTGTGCTAATCCCACAGAGGTACCACCATCTCCAGCAACGTGCCTGCAGCTGTGCTGCTGCTGGAGCCCTTTGGCTCCAGATCTCTGGCACCAGCACTGCATCCTGTTGTTTGTGCTCACCCTGTTCTTGCATTCTTCCTCTTGTAGTTCTCAGATACTGCTAGGTTCCATTTTCAGCTGTTTAAAATTAAAATAAACCTTTAAGTACGCCTGAAATGAGTTGCATGCAGAAGGGCGTGCATTTTATATCAAACCACGATTTGACAAGGAAGCTGCTCAGCACAGATATTGAGGGCTTTTACTCTGTCTGTTCTTAGACAAAGTGTAAAGGAAAGATTTGCATGAACCTTTTTCCCAAAAAAGAGCTGCTTAGAGCAAGTACAATGCTGACACTTCATTATCACCTGCAAATAACTGTCAGTTTTCCCATTTGCAGTTGAACATGAATTGTTCTCTTCCAGTGAATAAACCCTGTCCCTATAGCAATGGCAAAACAATCACTTTGTATTTGTGGTGACCCTTCCCAGAGCTGTGAGCATCATTTCCTCGACACTGTCACCACCCCTAGCTGCAGGTTAGCACTAACAGGGAAGTCACCATGCTTGTGTTCCAACAAATGCAGAGGGCGTGACGGTGTGCTGACAGACAGCCAGGTGCACATCAGGCACACAGCCATTGTGGCCTGCCCCGTGAGTCCAGACATGAGGAAATGTTCCCAGTCACTCCTTCAGCAAGCAACTGAGAGGACATGGAGTTCCATCTGTGTATTCTGGGAATCATAGAATGGCCTGGGTTGAAAAGGACCATAAGGATCATCTAGTTTCAACCCTCCTGCTATGTGCAGGGTTGCCAACCACCAGAGCAGGCTGCCCACAGCCACATCCAGCCTGGGTACAAAACACATTCAGCGTTTCATTGCCAGCAGTGACTTGCCTGGGCTCACCTCACAACCACCCTTGCGGATGCAGACACTGCACTAGGCCGGGCAGCTGAACCCCATCCAGCCTGGTCCTCAGGACTCACTCTCCTCCATGAGGGTTCCCCTCTCCTCTGCCCAGAGCTGCAGCCATCTGCAGCACAGATAGGCCCTGCCACTCACTGACAGCAGTGATGGAGGGTGGCCCTCATCCACACCCTTGTGTTGGCCCAAGGGATGTGACCAGCCCCAGCTTCCCATCCTGGCTGCATGGCCAATGCTGACCATCTACCCCCAGGACTGCTGCTTTTTCCCTAACTTTCAGAAGGTAAAAAATATCTTCCAGTCAAGGCATACCTGGTGGTTCAGAGAAAAACCCTGGTTGACATGACTGCTGTACTGATACACAGGTTGCTCTGTTGCACAAATAGTCAAGAGAACAAGAGCTCAAGGAATCATTGAGAGGAAATTGTATTTATGTCTTAGAAAGAAGACCTTCATAGAAACACAGAATGGTTTGGGTTGGAAAGGACCTCAAAGCCCGCCAGCCCCAACCCCTGCCACAGGCTGGCTGCCCCACCAGCTCAGGCTGCACTGGGCCCCATGCAACCCAGCACCTCCAGGGATGGGGCACCCAGCACTTCTCTGGGCAGCGCCTCACCACCCTCTGAGTAAATAATTTCTTCCCAGCATCTAAACTAAATGTCCCCTCTTTTCTTTTAAAACCACTCGCCTGAAAGAACCCTTCTGTGGCACAAGCTCTCACATTCACTACCAATAGGACAAGACAATGCCATTTCTGACAGTGTAGGGAAATGTTCTCAGTGTTGGACCAGCACAGACTGACACAGGCCTGTGCTGCCAGAGCACCTCAGGCACTCCCAACAAGGCTGCAGTCCTGCTTCTGAGCTCAGGCAGTGCAGCATGGCCATGAGCTGTGCACCTGAGCACTCTGATTGCTGAGGCACAGCACACCAGGCACACCAAGACCTTCCCTCACTGCAATAACAGGGCTTTTTGCTTCTAGTCAGAAAAGTAACCCTCGCATGTTTTTGTTTGCCAGTATTCCCAGTGCAAGGACAGGATTAAAGAGATGGAGGAAATCTTTGTTGACCCCATGAATGAGAGCAGAAAGCGAGACCTGGGAGGGAAGGACCCGTCTCCACCTGAACTGCAGAAGAAGATTGAACAGGTAGCGCCAGGTCTCACTGCACAGCCCCTAACACTGCAGGTTGAGTTCTTTTATAAAAAGCAAAGGGTGTGTAAAATAATAAACCATTAATGCATGTGAACCAAAGGCAGGCCCACCATCCTCTCAACATAACACCTGTACACATGACATAGGGTTAAACCAGCATTCTCCACAGTGATTGGCTTTTCTGCTTTGTCCCCACTCCAAACAGAGACCCAGAAGAGATTGGTACCCAAAGGCTCCCAGGCCAGCTGCACCCCTGTGGTGCTTTCCCCCTGGAGCTGCATAGGAAAACATTAAGTCCAATACAAAAGCCAATTTCAGGGCACCTCCTGTATTGCACAAAGTCAGAAAGGGAAAGGGACAGAAGGAGCAGCCATGATGTATTTAGTTATTGTCTATCTTACTTACAGGGGGAAAAAAAAAAACAAACACACCTGCTCTACTCTGTGCTTCAGGTGGGTCTGACAATCCCAATGCACTATCCCCTCTGCTCTGCAGGTATTCAGGTACCTGCAAGCACAGTGCAGTTCTCACCCACATCCTCCTACTGAAGGGCTGACTGCAGTGATTCAACATGAACACTTCCTGGGGCCCCTTGCATTGCTCCAACCTTTTGCTTAACTTCCTCGTGTCCCTTGGCAGGGGAGGGATCCCAACAGGGCTGAGTGGGCACAGGGTCATAACCCACCTGTACCAACCTCACCAACTTTTGAAAACTGGATTTTGTGAATGCATAACATAGATTTAATGTTCCCATTCAACCTCTCCTTATGCTTTAAAGTCCTTTCAGTTGCACAGTACTTTCTTTGTATTTGGAGCTCACTTTTAACAGCAAGGTGTCAGGGGAAGATTACTGCAAGCAAGAGCTGAAACTTTTAGTGCCTGTAACTCAACCAGAAATTTAAAAACAAAACAAAACAAATCACTAGTAAAAAAAATCATGGTTTTCACTAAAATCATGGCAAAGCAGTAGTAATGCTGATGTAATTTGGGAAAACTGCTGGTGAAAAATATTGCTGCTTAAGTACATTCATTCCGAAGGTGTCTCCAAGCAGCCACAGGAACACCTTCCGTTTCACTTTCCCCCAGCATTTACCTGTGCTGTGCATGTTCCTCCCACTGCAGCTGGAGGTGGAGCTGGTACAGAAGGAGGAGAAGCTGCTGGAGACAGACATGATCTACGAACACATTGCCCGGCTCACAGACAAGATCCGTGCCACAGCAGAGAATGGGAAGCAGGGCACGCTGCTGTTAGCAACAAGGGTAAGGAGGGCACTCTGCTCACTGGCCCCTAGGAAACAAAATTCTATCTGGGCAGCAGGCGAGATGACTTGCTTGCAAATTACTGAACTAGCAGGTGGAATTAGTGACAGGCAGGTTGTACGTTAGTCTGAAGAAATGACAGACATTTAGTAATAACAGTAATAAAGGCACAGCAAGAGCATTAGGAATGGACTGAATGGACTCTCTTTTTGAAAGAAAATTGCAGCATCAATTGATCTTTCAGCAAAATGTGCACTAAGTTATTTCTCAGATCAAGTGCTTCCAGACACGAGATACAAAGCAGGAAGGGAAGCTATGCAGTTGGCATATACTTTCATAAAGCAAGCTAATCCAGATATTAAACAAAAACTGCAAAAAATGGAAGGACAGGAGGCCTGATCCTTAAGTAAATTACTTGAGATTGCTTAGGAAGTGTATAACACAGTAGAAGCCAAAAAAAAAAAAAAAAAAAAAAAAAAGAAATCTTCCCACCTCCTTGATGAAAAAGCTCCAAATAGCTCCAAACCCAGTGAGAGAGAAAAAACAAACAAACAACAGTGATGTAATTAACGTACAACAAGGCCAGGGCTGATGTTCTTTTCTTTGTTATTATCTCTGGCACTCAGGCTTAAAATCTCTAGAGGAAACCTTTCATTTTCTGCAGAAAGAAATAACATGGCTGCCATTTGCCTTTGTGAAATTACAGCCATTGGCCAACAAATTACTGTACAAATGGCAGTGTGCCAGAAGTTTCATGCTCTGGCTCTACCAATCCCCTATGTTACTTTAAAAACAGCATTTCAGCTCTTTTATGCTTTTTTTGCATTTTCAACGTCTCTGCAGTCAGAATCACAGATTCCCACTCTGTTCCCTTTCTGTCCATCCCCCTGCTAAGAATAATTCAGGTTTCTGATTCCAGATAAATGAACTACAGAAGAAGATAAAAGACAGGACCCGGAAGATGATGGCTCTTGTGGCAGAGTTATCCATGAAGCAAGCACTTGCCATTAAACTCCAGCAGGAAATGAGAGACAGAGAAGAGTTTTTGATGATTGTTTCATCAAGGATAGATCAAGGCCTCCCTCCTCCTAAAGAGACAGAGATTGAATGGTTGAAGGTTTTACGCGATGAGAAGATGCACAAAGAAGCAGCAGAGGCCAGAGCTAGAGTAAGTTTTTGCTCTGTGTTATGCTTTGGCTCCTCCTTTTTTCCTGCTCTAGCTTGTCCTTCTGAAAGAGCAGCACTAACTCAATGCACAGCTGCTCACTGACAACCATGGGCTCCAGGAGCTGGTGGAGATGCTGGGACAGACAGAGGCCACTACAAAACCAGCACACTGTGGATTTCTGGAATTACAAACTGCAGTATGGCACACTGCTCGGATAGAGCAGGTCATAAAGCCTTAAGCAGAGGATATGTTACGCTCAAATTACTTCAATAATCAAAAGTAGATCTTGCTTTATGTGACAGTGTTTTGAGTTAACTGATAAGATAACCAAATACAACTGAGATTCAATAATTGAGAGAACACCTGCAGGTAGGAACTGGCTTTGCTATATGATCCCTTCTCCAAAGAAATCTGAAATGAACACAAAGCTGGGAGAGAAACACATAGTACCTATATATAAAGAGCCTGAAGGCATGAAGAACTGTTGCAGGTAACCTGGTTTAGAATAAGAAACCTCTGTCACTCACTCTTTTCATGTTATGACCCAGTTTCCTTTCAGTACAGTGATAGTATTCAAGAACAACTGCTGTCAGCATAAATGCAAACTGAGCTTTGAAGCATCTTAACTATTATCTTGTTCCTGAGATGGTCTGTGCACACTTATTGCAGTTACTGCAAGTTCATCTAATTTTCTTTCTCAACAACAGCAAATATGGCCCAAACTACACAGTATTTAAAAGGACAAACTCATACCTACGTGGTCAATAAATCATGCTTTCCTTTCAATGAACACTTAAATACCCATCTGCGTTTTCTTGTTTAGACTCATTTATTTGCTCACTGGGCATCTTCTACTTTGGCTCAGAAGAATACTGACTGCAGCCTTAAAACAAGTAGGCATGATGTGCTCACAATGCATTTCTTTTACAGCAGGCTGCAGAAGAGGAACAAGCTGCAGTGCCCGGCCATGTCCTCACAACAGCTGAACCACGGCCAACTGCTTATGTCCCAGATGATGCATACAGCCTGCCAGTGCCACGGCCCTATGGCGCTTTGGCTCCTTTCAAGCCAAGCGAACCCGGTTCAAATATGAGACATTTCAGAAAACCAATTATAAAGCCAATCGAAATCTGAGAAGACAACACAAGGAGGAAGAGAAGCCCTTACCAGTTGCTGAGTATCACAGGTCAATAGCATTCAGACTACATGAAATGCCCATTAGAGTATAGCCAACTTCCACACGGTAAACAAAGTAGTACTTAATGCCAGAAGCACAGCTAAATATTCAGTGATACAAGTTCCTTCCTTCTGACTACGTGGAGCCTGGTATGCCAAATGCACTGCAGTATTTTAAAATGAGTAATTATCATACCACGCTTTTGTTTTTTCAGGTCAAGTTTTATTGCATCTATTTTACAGCACATTTCATTAAAAAGAATAAGGTAGAAGATCTTCTCTGGTTACCAATAGCACACGAATGAAGTCTCCACATATTACACAAATACACCACCACAGCTTTCCACAGTCCAAGACTGAAAAAAATTATTCAACTGACAAAAATTTATGTCACTGTTCAAAATAGGAAAAAGTGCACACCAAAAACTAAACCCACTTCAATTATTCATAAATAATAGTTGAAAATGAGGAGAAAACAACCTCCAGCAGTTCTTCCTGAAGCTGAGTTTTGAACCATAATACTAAAAGTTAGAAGGAAAAAATTCAGTAAAACTCATTCCATGCTGCTGTGAAGATACATTTCCAAAGAATTTTCTTCTTGTCCTGCATTGCATTCAATATATTATAAGCATCTTAAAAAAAAAAAAAAAAAACATACATAAAATCCCTCTCCCATATAATTTAAGGAGACTACATTTTGTGCTAATTACATAGCTCAATATATTAGAATCCCACTCCAAAGGCAGAAGTACCGTAAGACAATACATGACCACCACAAGGAATGAGTATCATTATTGATGATTATATACAAAGACTGATGCCTCATTTGTTATTCTTACCTATTTTACATCATCACATCAAGAAATGCCTTTATTAGTCTAAGTGAGTAAATAGTGGCCAATTTTTTGTTACTGTACAGCTGGACTACCCTTTCCAGCACTGTCTGTCTCATTAAAACTGTTGAGAGAATACCTTTTCACAGCATGTTTTGGTACCCACTAGTTCCACTGATTTGACCACTTCAGACCTGAAACCCCAGATGTGTTGGAAACCCAGGTCTGCATCAGATGCATTTCTCTGCAATTTACCTAGAGGTCAGTAATTTCAGCCTTAGTGCACTGGACGATTGCTACTTTGAGTAGCTGATGTCAGTAATGGTGGCCTACTCCAAACTGCAGATTAATTAGCAAACACGACATTTAAGTTTAAAAAAAAAAATCACAGTTGGCTGCACACTTGTATGTGAATGATTTTCAGTACCACACGCAGTTTGAGTGATTTTGAGTATTTACATGCAGTTGAAGAAAGCCATTTCAGGAATATCTGAGGCCCAAGAGCATCATCGTGTGTTTCAGCGCTGCTTCCTCCACAAACCTGACATCAATATGATCTTGTTTTTCATACGAAAGCACACCTAGAAAAACACCATTAGAAAATCAGTATTTGCAAATCTAAGTGTTGTTGTACAGTAAGTCCTGCAGTTTACTAAACATCCTGACCCACAATACCAAAAGGCAAGGCATTAGATGGAACTGTGTTTTCATCTAAATAAAATACCTACAGCGTTCAGTGCAGTTGTCTGATGCTCACCCATGGCATACGCTTTCCTGTTAGTGGGATATCAGTAAATTATGCCCCATGTGGAAGAAAGCTAGACTATCTCTGGAGTTTGCTAGGAATTTCCGTACTAATTTTACCTTGGAAAGTGAAATAAGATTTAAGCATAGCAGCTGTTTGTGTTAGTATGTTCTTATATGCATCAGTATGGTTTAACTTCTTCCTCCTCCAAATAGGCTGATATCCATACATGACAATATTGTATTAACACTCAGGTCCCTATCACACCTTTACTTCATTTATTAGTAAAAGTATAGCCAACTGCACTAAGCAGTGTAATGCTTCCTTAGGGCATTTTGCTTTTTCAGTGGAATTCAAAATCTTTGGATGCATCTGTTTCACTGCATGAAGCAAGTACTGTGACTAACGTGAATTTCATTTCACAAAAAGGAACAGCTTAGAAACGCACCCCCCATTGGAGCATTCTTCTCTGAAGTGGAAGATCTGATTTGATCTACCTCTACTTACTGGACAAAAGGCAGTGCTTTAGCTACCATGCTGCAACAGTAATGTACAAACCCTTCTCCCCATTTAAACACCGAATAACAGCTATCACCACTCTGTATGCCAGTTTGACAACTGCATTCAACACAGAGGATTCTGAATGAGAAGATACGCAGTCAGGAAGCACTCTGATTCCTGTCAACAACTAAACCTACATGTTCAGACATCACTAGAGTTTTATAGCAGTGTGAGCATTAAAGGGTAGCAATTACCAATCTTCCAAAGTACAGAATTAAAGTTACCTTGATTCTCTATCTCTGCCAGCACATTAGTCAGGTAGTTAAGAGGCAAAAATTCTACAGGGACTGGGTATCTCTCAGGGACAGGCTTGCTACACTGTAAATGAGAACAGTTCAGATTAGTTTGCACGCTACCAAGTTTCAGTGTTACCTTCAGTGCGTTATGGCAGACAGCAAGGTCAGGAATCTTAACAGTGTCTTACCTGCCTGGTCCCCAGCTTTTCAAGCAAAAGTTTCACATACTTCCGTGCAAGGAAATTAGCATTTGTTGGATGATCCCAGAACTGACGGGCCTTTAGACCAAGAGCCTAGTAAGTAAAATCCCCAAAAGATCAGTAACAAAACAGAACAGTGGAAATACAGTGGGAAAAAATAGGAGGGAAGAAAAAAAAAATGAAATCTATGCTTTAACACAGACTACTTTGCCAGTACTAAGAGATTATCATAAACCCCCAGAACATGGGGAATGATCAAATCCTTGCTACTCAGCGCCCACTGAGCTACTCACTAAGTTTCAATCAATCAATCAGTATTAAATCTGTCCCACTTTGTATGTGTACTGAAATATCAACTGGGGCATAAAATGACTATTTTTTACTGCGACTGTGGTTCAGAATCATTCTTCTCACAGAGAAGAGCAATAATGCCCAACTTATCAGTGTTGTGATCAGAACAGGCTCAGTGGCAGAAAGCTTACAAAAACAGAATGCCAACAAGGAAAGATACTGGGAACAGAATTTATATCCCATTACTTAGGGCACTGTCTGGGAAATGGCAAAATTGATTCACATTCCTGAAGGCAAGAAATCCAAACCGAATTGTCCCAAAGCTTCCAATCGTAATCAGTAAGAAAGCAAACATGAACACATTGTGAAATTAGCTTTTCCTGCTATTCTCCCAGTCTAAATTCTTTTTCCTCTCACTTCCAATTGTAATGAAATACAGACTATTGAAAGAGTTCATGTAAGAAACGCTGAAGGGTTTTCAGCGTTGCTGAAATACTTGCTTCTGAAGTCATCTAGTGAATGTAACCTGAACTCAAAATAGTCCAAGTCACCCCAAAGTGTCCTTTTAAGCAAACAAACTATTCTCTGCATTTTTTCCCAAAGCTGTAAATAGACACAATAAGGCACTGAGCCGACTGTGTGTAACTAGCAGTGCATTTCCCCTGAAGCACAAGTCAGAGCACTTGGAATGGTGTTCCCCACCCACCAGGCCTGGGGCTGACAGCTCAGAGTCCCCACAATGACCTCAACTCACCAACCCCTGCCCAAAACAAGATACAGAGGACAAAGAACACTTTGTAAAGCTCTCCTTCCCTACCCCTTCTCAAAACTACTGCCAAATAAAGAAGCCCTTGTTAGAGGAAAACTTTAGCAGCACTTCTGGCCATTTGAACTACACATAACAGTCCATAATGAACAACAATAAGCAATTTATGGCCAGAAAAGCCTGTTCTACAGCAAGGCACTCCCGAAGGGGGATCCCTGATTTTCTTTCACTCACTCACAGATGTTGTGCTTCCTCTGTAGTATTGAAAAAGGAAAAGAAAGAAGCAATCTCCCATTGTTGTAATTTTCAAAGGAGCATCAAGAGCATGTGCCCAAACACCTTACCAAGGGGTGAGGCCAAGATTTTGTAATTCAATCACCACGGATCTCTGATTTGATCAGAATTTACACTTTCTACTGTACCAGCTTTTGAAAGCATTTGATAAAATGAACAAACAATCCACAAGAAGGTTACAAATGAGAAAGACATTTGTGGATACTAAAAATACAAACAAAAATATTTAGAAATTCTCTCTAAACCCTTATTACTATTTTATGTGTGAGTACTCAGAACACCATCAGTCTTGTCTGTTTGATTGCTGCAAGATAGTGGACACACTGAAAACTATGGACAAACCTAAAATTTAAGTTACCAAGGTACCCTACAGGTTATGAACAGCAGATGGAGAAACTCGGGAGGTGCAGTCTGTTTCTGTGTCCTCTGTGAGTCACAGCTAAGTCTTCTGTTGACTGGATCCTATGCACAGGGAGGAATTTCATACCCACTTCCAAATTCCAAGAATAACAACCAAAGTCACCTCAGGAAGCCTTGTCACAATACTGAATTTCAGCTTTTCATTCTTCTCATTGTCATCCAGATCTGCAAGAGAAAGGTGAAAAAAACCTCAAACTCTTTAGTAGCAAACACATAACTTCCAAATTCTGCTGAAGACATACAAAAAAATACTATTTCTGTGACAAAAATTTTTATTTCACATAAGGGTTAGTAGGAGTGTTACTTTTACAGTTTATACGAATATTCTTCTGGACATCTGCATACAGCTTCACTATTTTAAGTAATGATTTGTACAATAATTCAAATTATATTTATCAAAATCAGGCATAGATTAATATAAACATTGTGTCCATTGTGATTCTAACTGCACCTACAACTGCTACTTTGTACCACTCCCCATTTTGTTCCAGTGCTTCATGCCCCAATTATTCCTATTGTATGCTAGTTTGCTTCTAAGCCTCCTTTGTGGAAACACACTGCTTACCTCCTGCTGAGGGGAAAGTCACAAACAGCTGCTCCTGATGATACACAACTGGTTTTAACCCCTGCCTTTAGTTAACATATTGATACATTTAGAATAGATTCATGTTTAGAGTACACTAAACTTGCAATTTACTAAATTTACTAAAAACACTGGGATGCTAAGTCAGGTTATCCTTTGTTTGCTTATTTTGCTATTTAACTTCCTAATATAGGGCTTCTAGTTATAAATGACCACAGAAATCCTCCAATATTTCTTTGTTTACTACAGTAAGGGTCAATCATAGAGTATGACTCTTAATTTTCTCCTTTCAGCCAAGCAACACAGACAGTTACACTCCTCACTGTAACAGCACTCATAAAGAAGAAGCTGAGTCTCCTGATCAGGATATATGGTGGCTGTATCTGAATGGCTGAAAGGACATCACACCCAACAAGTTGTCTGTTAAGCAAATGAAACATAACAAGTATGTTCACAGTACCTTTCAGCAGTTTCCTGACACAGGTTTCTGTCAAACGTAGAACCCCATTATCAATATAGTGCAGGAGAGTATGAAGGGGAAGACATCGAACACCAAGCCCCAAATGTAGAGTATGAAAACCTACGAAGGAAAGACAAGTTTGTTTGGGAAAAGGAAATGTCTTTCAAAGTTTGTAGCATTGACTAGCATTACTGTAGCTAAAGCCAACGCTATCCTCAACTTCTAAGCATTTCAAGTTAGTAAGGAAATGAGTTTAAGTCTTGTCAAGCACAACCCTATCAGAAAGAGGAAAGCTAAGGACCCGAAAACAATCATTAAACTTCTCCAAGCTTATTGTTGGCTTACATTCGAGTTGTGTCATTAATTTGCCTCCCTCTTTCTTCCCAATTTATCAAAGCTGAGGCCTCGCCACACGCAGTATATGGCTGCTACCCACACATTCCCACAGACCATGTTAAGACTTCAGTTTCTCACTGAGCATCAGCCAGATGGTCTTGAACCACAAGACACCATCACATAGCAGCATTTGCCCCTCACACAGTGTAAGTTCGAGGCACGGCCTCATACCAAAACCAGATTGAAGCCAAATCCAAAAACACTACCTAGAAAGAGATTTAAAGAGAAAGCAAAAGCTATTTTTTTCTAATAAAATTCAGAACACTCTTCTGTTTCTGTCATTCTGTAGTTACAGGCAGGCCAGGCCTTGGTCCGACAGCTTAACAGCAGGACAGCAAGCTCAATGTTTCTGTAAGAGCATTCTTAAAAGGATTAGAATCCAGTCCAAATCTACAGCTTGGCTGTACATTCCCTGTCTGTATTGGCAAATTCAGCCACAGAAAACCTAAGCACTCAATGTTAAAAAGCCTTGTCCTAACAAAAATAACCGAGTGCTTTGAAAAGACTGTAAGCAATTACAGATCATCTCCTTCAGAAAGGCCAGGGGCAATTCGTTCAGGATAAAACTGAAAAACATTTGCAGAGCAACAGCATGAGAAAAAACACTCTGGTTTTGCTCCAGGACAGGATTTTCCCCTCTTGCCCTTGACATTTGAATCTAGCTGTCTTATAAAATCTAAGGGAAAGTCATCTAAATCTTAGTTGTGAGCTATGGCTGTACCCACATTCTCCACTGGAAACTGAAAACAGCTAACTAAACCTCTGATTTGTTGTCTCTATTTGTATCAAATATTCAGATACGCTTCACTTCACTTGCACACATTTATGGAGGACCTTTCCCTCCACAAATGTCTTGAAGAGATTTAAATACTGCCAGAGCTAACCTGACATACATGCTACAACTTGTATTCTCCTGGGAGGAATTGATATGCAATACAACAGTAAAACATAGCACTTACCAGGAGGTAAAGGCATACACATGCCATTTGCAGCTTCCAGAATTCGACTCATGATGTGAAACACCCTGAACTCTGCTTCACTTCCTCTCTCATCACTATTTAACATAACAGGAGCATATTAGGAATTGAAGTGCCCACATACCAGAGTACTGTGGTCAAACAATATGTGCAGTAAATGTGCATTTGCATTTAATCACTATGGAACGCTATCTTTCTTTCTTCAGCATCTGTCACCCTGCAGCACTAGATGTTCTTCTAAATGTTCACACACAAAGTCTCTGTGATGCCCTCTCCTCCATCCCCTACTACTGCATACCTGCAAGGCTCTAGCAATACCCGGTATCAACAGGTGAAATATTCTGGGTGCTGCTGTGAGTGACCTGGTTTTCATAGCTGTTCAACAGCCACTATCCAGCTGGAGAGCATTGTGAACCCAGCAGCTTTGAACTCTAGTCATAAAACTGCCTGTATGATTAATATCCACATTGGCTTCAATAGGGCCAGCAGGACCATTAGCAAGACTAAATTACAGCCATAGTGACATTCACAGCACTGACTGTTCAAGGCCAAAATTATTATGAGCACATTTTAAAAAGTTAAAAAAAAAAAAAAAGACTTGCTTACAAGCAGAAGATGCAGGAATGAAGCTGATACAGCTTCCAAACTTCTTTCATTATTCGATGTATCAGATTCAGCTAGAACAAAAAAAAGATCAAACATTTCTAGAAGCCTGTATATAGCAGGTCCCCAGCTTTCATTTATTTCACTACTAGTTTAGATTGTGAACTTATCATAGGACTACTCCCACTAAAACTTCAGCATTTATATTTTTATTTTTCTATGGGGCTTACAATGATAAACTGCTACATTTGAACTGTAGCTGGATTGCTCCATTCCTGAAGTTTACAGTAAGTGCTCTCAGTTCATCCAAGCATTATGCAAGACATACAGCACATTCTCACACATTCTGCTTCTCAGGAATCAACCGATCTCACGCTCTTGTATCAAATTCTTAAGGACCAATTTGCCATGGAACTGAAAACCACACATCCAACTGACTGAGCAATTGGCAAGGAAAGGTGCCTGTGGCTCAGTCAGCATTGGATGCTGCTGAAGGTGGTAGAATATTCAGTCTGCTGAAAAAAAGTCTACAGGGTGAATCACAGATCTAGCCCAGGCAAGGAGGAAACATGAGACAAGCAAATGCTTATCTGGCTCTACTGAGTTCCCTTCTTGTCTATAGTGAATTAAAACAATCTCTTGGCCCACACTGTTGATCCTTGTGCTCCCAGGCTGGCTTCCAGAGCAATGTCAGCATGCAAAAGCTACAAACTTGGATTTTCTAGCATTCAGCAGCTGAAAGAGAGAAACCACGCATGAAAGAGTTGAAATAACTCCCTCCAGCCAGTCCTTATGGCTGTCATATGTAATGACTTCCACATCTCATTTCCACACAGCTGAGACACTTCCTCTACGCCTTTTATCTCTGGGCCTCAAACTGCAATAAATCAACCCCAGGAAGCTCTCAGGAAACAAGGCTGATCCTTGTTTTGCAGACAGGTGTCACAAGAAGTAACAAACCTTCTCCCTTCAAGATGGCCAGAATCCAGGAATGCCTTTTCCCATTCTTTTTTCCCTTTCTAGAGAATTTTTGTTTGTTTGTTTGTTTTGCTTTGTTTTGTTTTCCTTCTAACTTGTCTCTAACTCGTCACAGGCTCTGACCAAGATGGTGCACAGACACACAAGAGAAGTCAGTATCAGAGTAGGAACACTGCTCTTCACTACCACTCTCAAGTGCTCTCCTCTGCAGCACTGGCCAGAAAACTCAGCACCTTTTCCCTCCACCCTTCAGGACTTCATCGAGCCTTGCACAGCAGGTACTGAGGTGGCTGTCTTAGAACAAACACCTGATACTTTCCATACTTGGTTTCTGGACGCCATGGAAAGCTTCCATTTAATATCCCTGGAGAACAGCAGGTTCTCTCCACTCATTTTCCAGGAAATAAGTGATTTCCACTTTTCAGAGAAGGATCATCAGAACCACACCTATGACTTCCCTCTCCAGCCAGCACAGAGTGCAGCGAAGGCCTCTGCTATATTTTCAAATGGATCTGAAGATAAATATCTGAGGTGGAGGAAAAGCTTCTTAAACACCAGACTCATTCATTATTTGTATAACAAAATTATTTTCACTGTTTGCTTTAGGACACAGCCAATCATGTAGCTTTTGCAGCGTACAGAAAGAAAGCATCTTTTAAAATCATAGCCAACCTACTTATTACATTTATTACTTTAATCTTAAGCACTAAGAACTTGTGACATGACAACCTCACCAAGAGCACAGCTCACAAGAAGGCATATCCTGAACAGTTTTCAGCATACTACCCACAGGTACATACAAGAAAGGAAACATCTCTTTTAAATAAGGAATGCAGGCAATCTCCTGTTGAGAGCCAGCAGCAGGTCTCTCGAGGAACAAAATGAAGCTAAACCAAAGCCTTCATGGCAAAACCATTTCTCATTCAGTAAGGAGGTACAACAAGAGGCAAGTATCAGAAGCCATTTCCCTTTGACTACTCAAAACTAGCAAGAGAAACCATGATCAACAATGAGACTGGGCACACAGCAGGCCCTCAGCTGACATTTGCAAAGTACCTTGCTATCTTGAACATTTACATTTTCAGGTAAAGGTGCTGAGTGAAGGGAAGTTTCACTGAAGTCATTTGGAAAAAACAAATCCTCAACTCTTTTTTCTCTCAACTCTGTTTCTACAGAAAAGACATGGTGACTAAAAGAGAAGGATCAGGAGCAAAGGAGAAAAGGGAGAAAAATAAGGTCTTGCTGTTTTCTAGATCCCCTTTCCTGGGAAGGGAATATGAAGCAGATGTTCTTCAGAGAACAGTCAAATACAAATGTCTTCCTATTATTTGTCTGCAGTTGAGAACACATCTGATGTCTGTGGCTGCTTATCTACTAAAGAGGTGCACCCACTGCAAAGACTTACAGAGTTTATCCTGATCCATTTTTTCCATGTCAGTAGGCTGTCTGATCACTATGCTTCCTTTGAAAAAGCAAACAGATGAGTAAATCTTTTTTCACATCTCTTCCTGCGTCCTTGGCTCAGCTACACCCTGCTGAGGTTATAGAAAACTAGAAAGAATCAAAATAATCCATTTCCCAAAAGAACTTCCCAAAAGGTAGGATATAGTTTCACCCTTGGGTGCGAGGAAACCCAAGCCTAACAATTAAATGATTTTTAAAGATGTCAAAAGAGCACCCAGCAACATGTACCCACCAAAGGCCTGAAGTAATTTTGAGAGACATATGATCTTTGTTTATAGCAGTTTTTCTAAGAATAAGAAGTCTGTAATGGAAATGAAAGAATTCTTACCATAAGAGAAATTTCAAAGAAAAGAAAAAATATTAATCCTAAGATTTCAATGATGGTGGGGGTGTGAAGGGCTGAGATTTGTTTTGACTGTAAGATTCAGTCTACAATAATTTTGTCTAGCAGATCAAGGTTGTTAAAGTATTTCAGTAGGTTTTGTGCTTTTTATTTTATTTTACTTTAGATAAATAACAAACAAATGATAACTGAAAACCAAATGAAAGGAGAATGAGCATTTCAGTTCTGCTTCTTTCAGCACCGCTATCAGCCATGAAGCTTTTGTTCAAGCTGCCCTGTTCCTGTTTTCATCAGTCACTAGGTTTTTCTTTTTTCCTATAAAGACAGGGAAAATATGCTCTGGTGATTGGAAAGCTCTAGAGCAAGGCCCGAATAAAAAAAAGGCAGTAACCCCAGCAGAACTCGCTGCGGTTCAGAGAACATTCACAACAGAACTGATCTGCAAAGGACTTCACAAAAGATGCAGGCACCACAGCACCCTGAAAGTTTCCTGAGCTGCATGGATCAAATTCTGAATCTGGTGACAGGACTAGCAAGAAAACAAAGAACATGATTTCCCTGCTGCCAGATGAACTCTTACGGATTCTGCATTGTGTACTTAAGGGATTTGATGCTGAGACAGATAAAAACAGGTACGATAATTTCTATGCACGACAGTTTTTACAGCTTTTTTTCTTAAGTTTCTCTTAACATAATGAAAAACAGAGAATCTGGAAAGAAAGTTTTCAACATAATTCGTATGGATTCAAGCAAAATGGATCTGTTACACTAAAAGCCCAATGAAGCCAATAGGCAGAAACAGCAATAATTAACTCTCATTTCATATCAAAATGAAACTTTTTTCCTAATTTCTATTTCCCTTGATCACATTTTAATTTCTTAAAGTATGCATCAATGTACTGCATAAGAACTGAAAAGAATCCAAAGACCATTCTTCCAACTTTCAGGATGAATTCAGATTTTCACTTCCAGGAGCAAACTGTATTTCTACAATCTGTAAAGGAAATTTTCTTTCGTATCCCGAGAGTCCAGAACAACTCTTTTTTAGTTTTAAGTATTATTTACCTTATCAACATACACATTACTGAGCAAAACAAAAAAAATTATGGTTTAACATCTTTAGAAACAACCCTCTCCCACTAAAACATACAAAACACACACAGCACATATCCAACACCACACTTCCCCACCCAGCAATATGTTTGCTCACACCAATAACAGCAAAATAAAACTAACCAGGTTTGAAACATAATCCAGCACTATTTGGTCAATCTTCTTTATTCCTACATACTGCAGATGTCTCATAAGATGATCCTTTAGCTGAGCAAACATCTAGGAAAAGAAGCCAACAATTCAGTGTCCTTGTGGTCTCTTCAAAAAGATGCCAAAGTGCCACCATTTGCAGGGCCTTACCAACAGCAACCTGCACAATCTTCTTCCTGTGACAAAATTCCAGCTTGGACTGGCAAGATTGTGTGAGAATTTGGGGTTTCAAAGTCAATAACAGATCTAAATATTCAATACGGTTACTTGGTGTAAATTCAGGAAAATGGGTGCTACACCAACATTGACTTGTATTTATTACATATGAATAAATCTGAGGGATTTTACAATAGAGAAAGCCAGCACAAGTACAATTTGTGCTAGCAGTGATGGAACATGACTTAGAACATGAGTGAATAATGACAACTTCAGGTTAAATATTCATTGCAAAGTGTTTAAAATCAGCTACTTGCTGCCATACAGTCCATACCACTACCTACCCTGTCCTTTCTGAAATACTCTGACCTCACATAGCCTGTTCATTATGCAGTTCTTTGCTGAGAATTACAACAAAGTGCTTTCCCGCCCCCCCCCCCCCCCCAAAGCTCAGAGAAAAACTGAGGTAAATAAAATCTCAGACTTCAGGAATTTTCAAGTAGATTAATCTCCACATGTCAAGAAAACAATACAGTTGGCAGGAAAGCACAAAGGACAGCGATGATCTGCTTTTTTGGATCTCACTGAATTTACTTAAGGTAAGAGATGTAGAGAAATTTCAGAAGATGAGAGGCAAAACTTGGGAAAAAAAGATAGCAAGACTGCAAAGAATGAGAACTTGCCTTAGATTTGGACTGACAGAATAGTGTTGATACACTCTTCATATGTGAAGACTTTCCAATGCAAGCTGAGGAGCTGTATTTAGATCTGACAGCAAAAGATAAGAAAAGATGCATATTTAAACAGAGGGAGGATAGGTGGCGATTTAAGAAAGGATTTAGTACCAGAAGCATAAAGATAGTAGATGCTTAGTGAAGATCAGCAGGGGGGGAAAAAAAAGAACATCAAAAGAGGAGTGACCTCAGAATAGCCATAGCAGTCCTATAGTGAGGCAGAAGGAAAGGGAGACAGTAAAAAGGTGTCGAGAAGCAAGGTCTGTCCATTTTTGAGGGAAGTAGAGGTGGAGAAAGTTAGAATGATGTGAAGTAGTCCCAAAATAATTGACAGATTAAGATGAAATTCAGGGGTACTGAAAAACAGTTTAAAAAAAAAGTTGTAGTGGAGAAAACCACTTGGACAGATCAACTTTCCATTCCTGTTATTCCCTTATGCCTAATGATACCAGGACCTATTAAGATCATATTGTGATATCACGATGAAGAACTCCAAAACTTAGGAAACACTGCTTTTGTCCCCTTGCTGCTCTGAGTGAGCTTCCACTCAGCACTGGAACTGATTATCTTACTCTTTACACTTTTTGAGGTTGTGCGTCCCCTAGTGCACACTGTGACAAAAGCACATACCAATCCCATTAGTAATTGCTGCTGATAATCTTCCTCCTGAAAGAGAGGTACCAGTCTTTCCTCTGAAATAAACAGAGCAACAGTCATTCAAGGGCATGACGCCGAGAAACACAAATCTCCACCTTCTGTTAACATATCTACTCACATACAGAACTAACACAGTGACAGAATCAAGGACTTCATAAGAGAAAACCAAGCAATGGAACATAACCCCTTATTTGCCATCCTTGCACTTAACAATGAGCATGCAGGAACACAAGCTGTCAAACTGTTTTACACTTCATTGTCATTACTCTTTCCTTTGATATTTATGGGAGATGTATTATACTGTGGTGATTTTGTATAGAAGGAATACAAAGAGAATCTCCCAGCCACACAGTGCAAATGCATATATTGTTTAGACCTTGTCATTTACTAATAAAAGGCAAAAGAGCTGCACGGGTTTTCTAAGGAAAGGGATAAACAGAAAGTAGAAACACCACAGAATCACCTCCCACTTGCCTGGTTCTCTCCCACAGTTGCTTTAGTTACTCAGATTTCACAGAATCAGAATCACAGAATGGCTCAGGTTGGAAGGGAGCACAAGGATCATGAATCTCCAACCCCCCTGCCACATGCAGGGCCACCAATCTTCACATTTAATACCAGACCAGGCTGCCCAGGGCCCCATCCAGTCTGGCCTTGAACACCTCCAGGGACGGGGCATCCATAACCTCTCTGGGCAGCCTGTTCCAGCACCTCACCACTCTCTCTGTAAAGAACTTCCCCCTGACATCCAACCTAAATCTTCCCTCCCTCAACTTAAAACCATTTCCCCTTGTCCTGCAGTTATCAACCCTTTCAAAGAGTTGATTCTCCTCCTGTTTATAGGCTCTCTTTAAGTACTGAAAGACTGCAGTGAGGTCACCCTGCAGCCTTCTTTTCTCTAGGCTGAACAAGCCCAACTCCCTCAGCCTGTTTTTGTAGGGAAGGTGCTCCAGCCCTCTGACCATCTTTGTGGCCCTCTTCTGGACTCTAACAGCTCCCTGTCTTTCTTGTACTGAGGGCTCCAGACCTGGACACAGTACTCCAGATGGGGCCTCACAAGAGCAGAGTAGAGGGAGACAATCACCTCCCTGTCCCTGCTGGCCACCCCTCTTCTGATGGAGCCCAGGATTCCACTTGCTTTCCGAGCTGCAAGAGCACACTGCCGGCTCATGTTAAGCTTTTCATCCATCAGGACCCCCAGGTCCTTCTCCGCAGGGCTGCTCTCAAGGATGCTCCTTCCAGTCTGTATGGATGCCTGGGATTCCTCCAGCCCAAGTGCAAAACCTTGCATTTCGCTGTGTTGAATCTCCTTAGGTTTACCCGGGCCCATCTTTTAAGTCTGTTGAGATTCTCCTTTTGCAGACCACTAAGGAACACAACCCTCCAACTACACAGAAGGAGATATAATAACTACTGAAATTTAATACTCTAGATTTCCTCATCAGCTCTTCCTGTACTGAAAGCAAAGGAAGAGAAACAAACTCCTATTTCACCACATAACATAAAATCAAGTCAGTATTTTAGAGAACAGCTAACTTTTTATAAAGCCCTTTCTAATTATCTCTGTTCACCCTGAAAGACATTTATTTCACCTTAAAAGACTTCCATTGCTTTATTTTTAAAGGACCTGAAGGATGATCTACAGGCAAGATGCACTACACTGCACTATAATATTCATTATTCACTGCAATAATCAGCAGCAGCACAAATGACAAGTGCTACGGGCTGGCAATGAACACAGTGAAAATTCTTTGCAATAAAATATGTGATCAACACTTAGATCAGTAACATAATTTGCCACTAAATTTAGTTTTCCTCATTTGTGACAGAGGAACTGAATATCACTTATAATCTCAGGTGTTCCTGGCCTAGGCAAGTCCATTACATGCCTCCATTCTTCACACTGTGACTTTCACCAGCCACATTTTCCTACCATACACAAATTCCATATTTGTGAAGGCAGCTTTAAGTGGGCAAGATACAACAGAACATCGTATCACTGATACTCGCAGAAAAATTCTGGAGAAGAAATTCTTAGGCAAACAAGGGCTTACTGCTTATATTAAGCTAGATTCACTATGAAAGAAGAACCTAACTAGCAAGGTTTTCTAGACAGTATACAACCTTAGAGGAAAGCTTTATAGTAGTGTTTATTTAACAGCTGCTCATACTAATGGCTCAAACTCTGGCAACACACACTATTTACTTTAGCTGACAACAGCTAGATGGAAATATCCTAACAAACACTAGAGCTAAGGCCTACAAAAGTTTTACTTACCAGAGTCCCAAGCATCCAGATGAGAAAGCACCCTGGGGTTTGAAACAAAAATCAGTTTATTTCACAACCATTACTCTAAAGGGTTTTGTAAGGACATTAAAAAGCTTAAACAACCCTTTGGTCTTTCAAAGGTAGCTAATGAAATTAAAGAAATCTACATTTGGTCACATTTACAATAAATTCCTGAGCTCTAAAAGCCTAGATATTTCAGATCATCCTGCAGCAACTACAAGGACTGTCATAAATGATCTTCAGCTAGACACCCATCTTCGGAGCAAGATATCTGATCAGATACCAGATCAGCTATTTAAATGACACATCTAAACCCTTCACCACATTTCAACAAAGTAAGAAAGAGTAAATATACAAAACGATACCTACTTTTTGGCGTTTTCAAATATATTCCTTAAATATGCTGAGGCTCTTCTCTCTTCTGGCTGTTTTACAAATAAATAAAAATCCCAAAACAAATTAAGTAGGTCAATTAAAATATTTCCTGATAAAATGCACGCAAGAAATGACGCTGACTTTCATTTTAAATGGAAATAACACTTAGTGATTCTTCAGCCCACCTCCCAAACACCGATGCCCACAGACACACATAACTGACCCACCCAACAACACAGGTATTCTAAGTTCTGCTTTTGTTTACTTTCTCGCATTGATTTCACAAAGTCAGACCTACAGGCAACCACCTTATAAGTAAATTGCAAATCTTTGCACGTCTCATGATCAGATTTCCACACCTTTATCCCTGTAGTAAAAAACAAAAAAACCTTCCTGTCTTTGGGTCTAAAACATCCACTCTTCAGCAGCAGCTCTGGAGACTGCTTCAGTGCACACATTTTACCTCTTCTGAGAGACTACGCCATTCCCTCCTGAGCACATTATTGTGGTAATGCAAGTGTGGCTCTGCATACTTCACACTCTCCAAGTTTGAGTCGAGTTTCTCCCAGAAGCCTTTAGAGTTTTGGATCTGCAAAATATTGCAGGGAAAACATAAATACATGCACTGTTAGAAATATCTGTTAGAAATATTAGAAATTATTACAAATATCTAATGGCTATCCCACAAAGTAATTGGAAAGAACTGCAATAAATGTAGCTTCACTGTAATTGAAATGAAAAAAAAATTAAAAACAAAATCAGCTGCATTATTTTTTTCCAATAGTTTTATTTCCTTAATTTGACAGCACAAGTAGCACTTATCTACTTGAGCTCATGCCTGCAATGCACATATTTGTGCAATGCCTTAGAATTCTATTAAGTTCCTGGGAAGACATGGGTACTTCTAGGTCCAATTTCATCTGACATACTTCTGATGGCTGGTTTTGGGTGGGAAGAACTGCACCACAGATTACATTGGATATACTGTCCAGAGTTCCACTTGACTGTAAAAGGAGCCTTAGGCACCTGACTCAGAACAGGAGTGTTTACATTTGGTCAAATAAGTCCCACTCTGGGTTTCTGTTCCATGACTCTGGCATCTGGATGGAGGCTTCCACTGTCTTCAGTTTGCTCAAATACTTCAATTGCCAACTCCCGTTTGCCAGCCTCAAGTAACAGAGCCTTATCCTCAGAAAAGAAACAAAATCCCAACATTTCCACAGCAATTCCAAAGCCTTTGACAGTAAGGCTGGAATTAATTTAAACTGTAAACAAAGAGGAGGAAAAAAAAACCAACTAAATAAACCCACACTGTCTTCCTGAGCTAGTTACTGACTGGGCATAAAGATTGAGGCCACTGTTTATTAAGCAAGAGCAATGTGGTCTTGAAGAGATGAGATTAAGGCACTTCTTTGTGGCAGTTTTTTAAAACAACTGATCGTACCAACAGTTCTTGTCCCTTTTAAACACATTTATCTCCTCAATACACATAAGGCAGAAAGGTTTTTAAAACTACACAGTCCTCAATATTCATCTGACTTGAGATAGCATACTGGATTTTGCTCTCTCCTCCAGTTTTCAACAATTACAATAACCTTAGAAAAAAACCTCAAAAGCCCTTCAAACCACTTCCTACTATGAAACACAATTAGCCAAGGAAAATTAAACGCAGAGATTCAATTCTGCTAGCCGCTTCTCTCTTGCTGCCACAGAGCTAACTGTTGTTTTATTGTTGTAAATGCAGCAGAAAAATAAATGTACTTTTTGCTCTATGTTATACTAAGCAGCTGAAAACTGGGCATGCATATGGCATCACGTGTTCACCCTGATGGAGGCAACTATCAGCTCTTCAACCTACTACAGCAGCATCTTGCCTGTGCTACCTCTCAAAATTAGACAAACATCAAGAATACAGTGTAAGGATATCATCTAGTGACCAATTCATGCAATTGCAACAGCAGCACCGCAGCAAAACTGCTTTCAGACCACGGGGAATTTTATTTGATGTGTGATGGGGGCGGGAAGTAATACAGTGTATTTCTTTAATACACTGACTCTGCAACAGGAAGTGGTAAACTTCGGAATTAAAAACAGACACCACTGAAAACCTGCACTGTATTAGATCTTATTAAAGAGACAAAAAGTTTAAAATACAAGATTATTTTAAATCTGTTCGTTCTTGAGGATCATCAGTCCAGAAGCTGGAAAGAGAAGGTCCCCCCCTTTGTCTTAGATGGTACAGACATCTCAAGAGTCTGATTTAATACCTATGAACACCTTGAAGACACTGTACTATCAGAAGTTAGTCAGGTCTTTCCAGTTTGCAATCCATGAAAAACTTCCATGAAGCCTTTTTATAAAGCAGTGCTGCTTCAGCTGGAGACAGCAGTCTACTGTACATCAGTGAAGGGCTGAAAGATACCAATGACCTCTACGAGGCACATGTGTTCTCCTGAGGAACTGCATGGACACTTCTGGCTAGCAGCAAAGGCACTCCGAGCCACATAACTTATCATTTAACTGCACAGACAGCTACACTATGAAGCTTCACTCTTAGCCTCTGTGGCTCAGCTCAGCCTGCTCTGATCTCTGTGACAACTGCTTGCACAATACATCTGTATTCTTCTAGACTTCCTCCATTTTCTTCCCTTCTTTCTCCCACCCATTTCTTCCCCCCTTCTCATAAAGCCTACTTGCACTCCTTTAAGCTTGGTTTCTGTGCTCAAAGTTAAATATCAGGCTTGTATTAATTATAATCCTTATGTAAAGCTTTCTGACAATCTTATTCTGACTGTCACCCCATTAGAATCACAGAATCATTTGTGTTGGAAGAGACCATAAAAGGTCACCTACTCCAACTCCCCTGATCTCCTTATCACTTGCTGAACAGGAACTTAGTGATAAAAAACACTTTCATCCAAATAACAAAACTTTTTTGTTGTGAATATTAATATAAACCTCCCAAAGGCTCTCAACAATTCATGGGCTTGAGGACACTAAAGAGCTTTTCAGGTCAATAATTCATCACTGTTTCTCTGCAATACCAGAAGACCTGCTGTGAAAGAAATAATACTTGTATAGAACCAGATTCATCACCAACACCTGACTTCTGACAATGACTAAGTGAACCCACCAGCTATGGTGGCTCTGGAATACAATGCAGCCAAAGCATTAAGCCTTGTCATGTGTACTACCATACTTGGACTTAGTAGACAGAGCAATTTGCAGTCAGAAATAGCAGGAAATATCTGTCTTTAGTTCAACTCTGACCTTTTAAATCTGTTTAGGTTTCAGACACATAGGAAATGAGTTCCACAATCAGGAAGTATAGCTGCTAAAGGCATTTGCCCCCAGGGGCTTGAGGTTCAATCTCAGGCAAATTAAACACATACTAACTTTGGCCTCAGCAACTGACAGGGATTATCTAGAAACAAAATTTCCCAAGATCTGATTCCCCCAGGTGACCCACCTCTCAGGGCAGCCTTCTCAAGCAAAGCACACAATGCCCAATTCCCTGATAGCAGTCACAGGAATCTGCAGCAGGATATCTGTGGCACTGTTGAAGAGTGAGTGAGTAGGGGGGTAATTTCACCAATTTTAAAAGATATTATGAAAATTTAAGCTTTTTGAGCTAATTGCAAGACCACTTAAGAAGATTTCAAATGTTTCTCCAAAATGGATCTGAGGGAGTGGAATGGAAGACAGGAAGAATCATTCATCTTGTTTTCAATGGAAAATAGAGTTTCCTACACTTACAGCATGTGCTCTCCCCATCCAGCTCAGCACCATTTCCACACAGTGCAGGAATTTGTCTAGATTCAGATAGCCAAAGCCCTGACATCACTGCAATCACAGGATGCTTCGGACAAAAAGTCAGGTCACAAACCACTGGTACCAACAGCAGCACTATGAATTAACCCTCCAGCATATCAAAGTGGGGCTATGTAATCCTACACATTCATGGTGTCAAGGTTGCCTCAATCTAATGAAGTCACAAATGAAGAGGTATCAATTAAATTTAAAAAGAATTAGTTTTTGGAGAACCTTCCCTGGGGAATGGAAAATTTTTATTCAGAATAGGCATGTAAAAAAACTCCACCATTTTGAGCCAGCAAATGTCAGCAAGGCTAACCAATATCTTAGTAAACATATAAGCCATTTCAAACAGCAAGATTCTGCTCACCTCTGTTTTTGCACAGGGCTGTGGTGACACTACTTCATTAGTGTTTAGCCTACACCCACCACCATCATCCGTTTTTCCTCCCCACCCCCCAGAAAAGCAGCTCATAACCTGCAAATATGAGCAACTGTGGTTTTGTACTAGAATTTACCTCTAGCACAGGTAGAGAAATAATGTCTGTTGCACATGCTACTCCAGGGATAACCTACCAATAGAAATGATAAAATATAAATAATTTCACACAATACATACACCCGTATAGGTATACAAGTGAATATCCAAATACTTGTTTTCTTTGCAAAATCATCTGGTTAGCTAAAACTATACGTTCAGTTTGCCAAAAAGAAGAAAGGAAGATATGTCTCTCATTCATCCCATATAGAAAAAGATAAAACTAGAACAGTTATAGACCAAAAAAAAAATCAAGTTTTTTTATTTGTTGTGTCATTTGCTCTTGCCTAAAGTTACGAATCTTAACTCTAGCAATGCTGGTTGCCTTGGAAGCAACTTCAGGATTTTGCTGGTCAAGCATGCTTTGTATTCATTATAAACTTAACAAAATCATCCCTAAATTAGTATTTCATTACAAAAACCGATACATTTAATTATCTATTCCATTACAGCAGCTCCTCTCATTTCATAAATGCTGTTTTTTGTTGACAAAATACAGGATTCATGAAAAAAATCACTGGGGTTAAGACTTGGCAATATAAAATGTGCATAAAACACAGATGTGAATTCAGACCACGTCTAAGAAAAGGTGATGTATACAAGTAAATTACAGGCTTTATTAAAGCAGGAAAAAAACAAACTTCCTCTAGATATTATAGCACCAGCTATTGTCTTACCCCAGTCCAGTCAAGCAGTGATGTGTAGGGCAAGAGTTTATCCAGGTTGTTGGTTTCTGGACACATTCTGCAGTACAGGGAGGCTGAACGCAACGTAAAAAGATTTAGAAGGGTGAGATTTGTATGAACTACCAGTTATCAAGAAGAGGCTTCATAGTCAGTTCCTTATCTATGTAACACTTGTTTAGGGACAAATCCTGCTGCCGTCTCTGAAACAGCTTCCTTCATGGTGGAACTCATCCCACTCTGCACAAAAGGAGGAAGGGAAGTCCAGATGGCTGCAGGGCCCAGTCAGCTGCTTGGCTACAGCTCAGCACTGCAGGGGTTCTTTTCATGTAGGCTCAAGGCACACAGTGTACACACTAGATAGGCTGACAAATCAGCTATTACAGGAGAACGCCATGATATGCCAAGTCCTTATGAAAAAAACGGTTTGGGCTGGGCTGGAAGAGATTTGTTCCTCCTCTCCAATCCCAGTTATTTACACCCCAGATATCAGACATAAGCCAGATGGAGAATTTGCTCTCCAGTAACCTTAAATTTTGATAAATCTATTTGCATCACTAGACGGAAAAATGCACTTTAAAAGTTATACTACCATTCTCATTTTGAGAGAATGTATAACCTTCTAGACTACTGAAATTGCCTCCAATGCCACAATATGCAGGTCAGCTAATGTAGATCATAACAAACAAGTTCAAAGAGAGTCAGTTTATGGCACTGTGGCTTCTCCTTAAGTCATAATTAGGTTATGCAGGAAAAGTTAACATACAGGAAAAGGAATACCTTACCAATGATAAATTCCTGAATAGGATCAAAAGAATGACACGTTGATAGGTTCTCAGAAAGCCACCAAATAATCTGTCAGAATGAGAACAAAGGAAATTTTCACATTTCTCTGTTAAGCCAAGTAAGGGACTTAAAATGGACTGCAGAAACCTTGGTTTCATTACTAACACTTTGCATGAAGTCATGACATAAAGACGTACGTTTTATGCCAGCTTTGACCAATAAAGCACCTTGGGTAGCCTGGGTGATGAGCCTTTGCCACCAGCAAAAACTACATACGAATCAGAATTTTTCTTCTTTCACTGATATCGTAACCCTGACCAAGCTCAGTATGAGACCATCAGTCACTAAGAGAACTCAGCAAAAATTCTTTTCCCACCTTCATTTCCAAGTCTGTCGTACTTCTGACACACAGAAGAGCACAATGCAGAGCTGCCAACCTCTCACTGTCTCGTTTGCTGTTCTGCAGGAACTTCATTAAGGCGTTGTCACTGATGCTCACTGCATACATTCTTCCTACGTCGCAATCCAAGACTGTTGACACAAGTGGGCACTGGATGGAGCAGTTTGGCAACATGTCAATTCTTGCATCCTCACCTGTATAACACAGGTTTGAGAAGAAAAAGGACTAAGAATATAAAATTTGCCTGCTACCATTATTTCTCTCAAGACTCCCAGATCCCCAACAGTAAGAAACAGTTTGCTTCTTGCTCCAATTGCCTGATATTGCTCTAGAGAGAAGATGGAATAGTTCTGGCTTGGTAAAGGAACTGAATCAGGAGCCCAGTCCACATTTAATTGCTGAAGTGGAGATGCACAGATTTGAGGCTCAGAACCCAGTCATAACACAAATCAGAGTACACAGAATGGAACAGAGCACAGGGTTACTAACAGGGATACAGCAGAATTGGCGCTTAAGCACAGTTCAGAACTGCCTAAATTCAGAATCATAATATAACGTTGTGCTGGTGGACTGCTTACCATGTCTCCCAATGGCCAGAACAGAAAAGTTCTGCACTACGATTACTTAATGAACCATCAGACAAAGCCACTTCACTTATGCTAGCTCCAAGGTTCACCAACACAGCACTATAAAGTATGTTTACAGGCCTTGTTCATCAGAGGAAGTGGGCCCACCACACAATTGTCATGCTTTGTACTCATCTCTAGCAGAATAGTTTTTAATCAGGTATTTACAAGTATTAGCTCCATGTGATACCCCTGTGCCAGTCCCCATTACTTACCTTTCCTTCACCCAACTAGAAGAAAGGGCTTCTGTTTCCAAACAAAAGTCCTCCATTTCCAAAAATAACCCACTTCCCATAAAGATTTGTTTATTGGAAATGAAATAACATGCCTCAGATGAGACTCTAAATCCAATTGCATCAGCCTGATCAGGTGAAGGAAACACAGATTTCCTTTCCCCACATCCTCCAAACACACACATTTAGAGCAACTCAATTGGAGGAAGGAAATGTAAAATCAAATTTACATCTCCATGTGAAATTTGAGAACAGCAGAGGACTGAGAAGCATGTGCAAAGATGGGGGAAGGGAAACTGCGCAACTAAAGCAAAGAATTTCTAATTCAGTGAAAGGTCTCCTTCCATTTCATAATAAGCAAGAAGTATGTAATTGATGAAGTATGAAGTGTCATTTCACAAACACTTTTTAAAATGGAAAGTGGCAAAACATCTCTCAGTCGTTTTTCAGTCTCCCTCTTTCAGAACTGTGCAATAAAGCAAGCCTTGACCAAATGCAACTTCCCTATAAAGAGATTTTAATAAGTTTCCTCTAATGCAATAAAACTTCACGTAGCAGTCGTACTGTACCTGTCAGAAATAAACTATAGCACAGCAGATCAGGATGCTGAATATTCAGAAGGTGCAGGAACTGTCCAGGTAAATAAGCAGCCACATAATAGTCTATTTAAAGAAATCACAGTGGTCAGTTTAGCACTTAGCTTCTTAAAGCAAATAAGTGAATGTTTCACTTGATTCTCATCTTAGCCCATTTCTCCTTTATAGATTGATTACAACTAGGAAATACAAAAGAAATTAATTAGAAGCTGCTGTTGTATTAACACAGGAAATGCTAGCAATACATTCAGACTTCCAAGGGAGGTTTCAAGAGGCTGAAGACACTCAAGAACTCAGCAGCTGATCTCCTGAGCAGAGGTTGCATCAGTTGCAAAGGAAGTTGCTAACTAACAGTAAGGTAGAGCAATATCAAATGCCGAGTAATGTAACTACTTCAGAAAGAAAAAAAAATCCTTCTAGAAGAAGTTTACTCCTTTGTCTCCACTACTGGGGACAGACAATAACAAGCAGGGAAGTAACATGAGTAGCTTACCAAGATTCAAAAAGGCCACTTCCTTCAATTGAGGAGTTTCTGGTCTTTCTAAAGAAACTGTAAAAGTTTTGCTAAACCCTGTGAAAAATAAATAAATAAATGGAAACAAGAAACACCATCTGTTACCAGCCAAGTACATAGAACTTCATAGATCAAAATTTCAGCAGTCAATATACCCAGACAGCGATATTTTAAGACTGTTCTACAGGCTTCTCTGCACAGATGGATTTACTTCATACTAAACAGAGTTGCTGTATTCTTAGCAGACATTCACCCACACAACACAGTTCTCTGGAGCGAGGAAACTGGCCACACAATGCACAGCCTATACTCATGCTTAAAGAACCATCCCAACACAGAGCAAACCCGTGTAAGGATACCACCCTCAGCAAACAAAGAAAACCCAACAACAACAAAAACACCACCAAATACTTTAAACAGTTGAGCTTCACATTTTGGTGACCTTTCAATTGCTTTTAAAAATTTCCAGTTCGATCATGTTTTATTGCTATAGTTTACTTCAAGATTTGTTTAAACATATGCAAATTTCAGACTCTCCTTGACTGCATGGGTTTTTCATCAGCACAACCATTTATTTTATTCCAGGCTTGCACCGAACTTCCTCTGGCATCCGGTAGGAATGACATACATCTCTTCCATTTTCTCAGTCTCTCAAAAAAGTTAGAGATTAAAACGGCTAAAGAGAAAATGACTGATCTCCATGCTGTGACATCCTAAACGCTGAATGATGTCATGATCAGGATGCTACTTAATACTGTGTGAAAGTTAAAGGTAACATATGTCCACAGTCTAAGAACCATCAAGACAAAATATGAAAATTATCAAGGAGATAGATATCTATTCCTGACCATAGCACAGAAATATGCTTTCTCTCTGATGAAGAAAAAAAAAAGTGAGATCTCCAAGACCAACACTGATGCTAAAGGTGAAGGGTTTTCTAAGAAAAATAGCTTTTCATACAAGATGCCAACTGAAGTTTGCTTGAAATGAATCAGCATACCTCACCACCCTGTTCTGCTGCTTGCCAGCCTGAACACACATGCAAACCAATACCACCACTGCAGAACCCGTGGCATCACTTCTGTTTTTACAACAAGAAACTGAGGGGACTCCTGTGGGGGCAGCATCCTCCCCCCAGCCCTCCCTGACCTTTCACTCATCACCCTGCTCAGACAACAATCATCAGCAGTGTCTGCGATGGAGGTGTCTGGTCGTGACTGCTGAACCAGGCTCAGACAGCACACACTCACCACACATGGCTGGTATGCAGATAGAACCGGTAGTCAGACATCATACTCCCTGAACAAGGGACAGCCCAGAGCTTATTAAGCAATCCCTGCACATCCGCACACCAGGATCTTCCCCTGGAGGCAGGGATGCCTCTCAAGGTTACTCCTCAAGGTCAAGAGATTCCTTACTTGTCACAGATATGGATGAGTAATAGCCAGCTTCTTGAAACTTTAATCTTGGAAGACTGAAAGACTTATCTGCTAATAGCTTGCTACCTTGCTATTCAGTACTGAGTGATATGAAGGAGTTATTGCACGTATAATGGGAGGTGATTCTTCACCTCTACTTAGCCCTGGTGAGATCACATCTGGAGTACTCTGTCCAGTTTTGGTCTCCCCAGTTCAAAAAAGACAAGAATTTCCTAGAAGGAGTCCACAAAGATGACCAAGGGCCTGGAGCATCTCCCTCATGAGGAATGACCTGGCTATATGCAGCCTGGGGAAAAGAAGACGGAGGGGGGATCTGATTAATGTTTATAAATATCTAACGGGAGGTGGGAGACAAATGAGGGGAGGATCTCCTCAGTGCTGCACAGCAATAGGACAAGTAGGAATGGCCTAAAACTTGAAGATATAATGCTTTAGACAAAAACAATTGGCCAGATGGTCCATCCTCAACCTCAAGTCTCAACAGGAGGTTTCTCCTTACAGTTTTGTCAGACTTTGTTCTCTGTTCAGTACATAATCAAGTAACCTTGTTATCACAAATTTGTTAACAAATTTGTTAAGTTAAAAAAGCTGCTTTGTTAAATCACTACTTAGGGCAACATTCATCAGCACATTGCTGTGTCTCTCCTATGAGTGTATAGCCTCACCTGCAACACCTCCTCCAGGTGAAAGAGGAAAGCTTCCAGAACAGACTAAAATAACTTATGTCTTCAAAATGCTCTAGTATTCTGCTGCTTGTACACATCACCTCAAGAGCAGTCTTATAAATCCCATCCATGAATGGTGATTCTTACATGAATCTACAAACAACTCTACACCAACAACTCCATCTCATGAAGATCACTTCAGATGCAGCTGGTCAGCATCGCAGTTATTTAACCTCACTCTGTTCCTGATACAAATACAGGCCATGATTGACTCCAAGCAGTGCGGTGCCCCTTCAGCTACATGTGAAGGACATACACCTGAAGAGGCCAGTCCCTCACTGGAGATAAGCAGCAGCAATAATGCAGAGTACTGGCACACAAAAAATGGACTGTTCCATTTGTTAATGCCTTCAAGAACCAAAAAATGCAGTTTGCCCAATCCCACAACATTCCAGCAGCAAAGTGACATGTTAGAGCAACCAACTCACGGAAAGTTTCCTCACACATGAGAGCAAAAACTTAAAGCAAAGCAGAAGAAGCATGTTTTCACTTGAACATGGTTACCCCAGACTATGCAGCTTGTCACTCGAGATATAATTCACCTCTGTCCTCCACGCATCAAATGAGAAAGAAATCTTGCCAATCAGAAGTTCCATGCTCTGATCAGAATAATGTTATTATTTACAAGGAAAAAGACTGATTTTCAAATTAAGAGCTGAAACACCACTTACATAGCTACCGTTCTTAAAACCAATGGGTGTTGCACCTCTTGCTGTGAAAATGACATGCTGAACTGGAACTCTAAACCTACATTCAAGCTAAGAGCTGCTGGTTCTGTTTCCCATACAAATGCCTCAAGGCATCAGTACAACACACCTGCAGCTCCCACAGACTTCACTGATGTTGTCTGTGCTCAACATGTCAAAAAATCTGGCTAGAAGTAAGGGATCCAACTAATAACCACTCATGAAGTCACTGGTTTGAAGCTATTAGCTCAGCATCAGGCAGGAAGTCTGCAGCAGGAAAGATGAGTCTGCAGACAAACGCAGCTGCAGTCTTTAAAACATCAACTACAGCAGTTTATTGTCTGCAGATTTCAGTGGTCGTTTCACAAGGCATTCCGCCACTCCTCCAGCAAAATGTCATTCTCCAAAACAAAGGAAGTATAAATTAACAAGTCAATTTTACCTTTATGTAAAAAATATATGGAGTATGTTATTTCCCCAGGAATATCCAAAGCAAGACTCCAACACACACACAATCCTCCTAAAAATACAAAAAGGAAAAGGAAGTTGACTGGTCCACTGTCCACAATGCACAAAATTAAAGCAAGACTGTTTCAATTTAAAACCTAATAACAACCTCTAAAAAAAAAATAACAGTTACAGTAACATAGACCACGTATCTCGAAGCATCATTTACCTAGTGAAACACAGTAAGGGAGAAGAGAGGAGGCAGAGTGGCACAATGGAATTCAGAGTTCTGACATGACCAGCTCTTTTTAGAAGTGGCACATTTTTAGACCTTGTCAGTAGTAGCCTTGCTTGCAGCCACAACACTGACCAAGCCTTTCTCTCCACAGCCTGTTTTAATATCTAAATATTTTCTGTTAAGAGACTGTCAAATATGCATGGAACACAGCAAAACACAATTTGTTTACTTTCCAATCAGTAGTTCGATATTGGCAGCAGCATGGCATGTTAGTAGAGCTTTCTGACTAAAAATCACTGGCACTCTTCCCTTTCCAGTTCGAAGATCTATCACCTCTTTTTTTTTTTCTTTTTACTTTCTTTTTATTTACTTCTATTTTTAGGGAAAAAGTCAGTTTGTCTCAATTTTATTTCAGTCAGTATTTCAGTACAGTACTCCGTGCAAGACCAGCTCCCTCTACTCCATCCACCTTAATTCCAAATCAGACTGACAGACTGTTTTGATTCCATTGGCTGGTAGCCCTTCATCCATGTCTTATAAAAACTTTAATCAGCTTTCACCAATGCTTGGCAAGCTGCTTTAGCATTCATACCAGAAACAGCTTCTTAACCACATCATCCCAATATAGTTGGGAAAGAGAACTGTAACTGTTGGCTCTTTTACCTTTGCTGAAAGTTTATCACTTAGGACAAAATAAATAAATAAAATTAACAACAAACAAATACAATTTTGTGAAAAATAAAGGCCTGTATATACAAGGAATACACACATACACACAAAAAAAGCACAAGAAAGAAAAAGTGCAAATACAGAAGCGCAGTTACCAAGGTATGCTACTGGTTAAATGCCTAGTACTTCAGACCACAGCCTTGGTACAGCTGCAGAAACACACCACACTTCTGGAGAAGGTAAATCCTTTCCTGAGGTGTCATTTTTTCATTCTTACCTGACTGAATGTTGTTAGGAAGCTTGATACAGTTTTGCTTGGATATCTGAGTCATTTAAATGGACAGGGCATGCTGCCAGAGCACTTGGCATCTCTCAGAGAATGCATAATTTTTAAAATAGCAGCATCAGGACTCATGAGGAAGAATGGAAAAGCTCCAGCAATCCACAATGCTGATTTATTACCAACAGCTCCCTTCCAACTGCAAATGTCTTTCTTCCATGCAGGAGGCTACTGTATACATCGCTCTCTAAATTGTACAGCAGTTGTGCGAGTCAATTTGTTCAGACTGAAGTGTCAGTGAGCGTACATGCAAGTTGATCACAAAGAACAGTGGCTATGGACAGCTGTTAATGAGATGTATATATTCAACACTAGGATACTGGTGAAATATCAGTAAGCTGAACTACAAACAATAGGAAATACCAAATGGTGCTTTATTAACACAGATGAAAACACTCAGATCAGCAACTGTCCAAGCATTATTACATCTGATACTGTTCTGACAGTCCTATTAGTGCAGTTGAAGACTGAGAACATGAGAGAAATTCCTTTCTTACCCTTACTAGTGATCTCTGCAAATGAGAGTTGGGGTGGGCTTGTTTTGTTATCCTATTGCATCTCTATGGTTAAAGCTTTCTGCCTTTGCATAACCAAGTCTCCTATACTATCAACTTCAAAATCCCTTACAAACAGATGAGCCACAATATCAGAAGACGCACATGAAGACATACTTGGACTCACGTCTTCTCAGAAATAAAAGGAGGAAAATAATCACAACAAAGGGAAAAAAGAGCAGCATTTAAAACTAACGCTTTAGGCAGCAGCAAGTTACTGCACTTGCTGTAAGAAAACAACAATTACAGCTCTGCCATTTCAGAAGCAAACATCATACCACTGAAACAGCAAGTCTCACACGAAGAACACACGAAGACAAATAGTTTCCTGTAGGAACCTTAACTTCAAATTCGTGATTCTGGTTAATGCAGAACAGATGTAAGGCTGTAAAAATTTCTCAGCATGGCAATCGAGCTCCACAAGTTGAAGATGACGCTGAACTTGCGCACTGCTTACTCGTACTGGCACAGGAGTGACTTGCTTTGACTAACTTCAGCCATCCTTCAGCTCTCATCTAGACTTCCACTACACAGCTAATGAAGAAATATGGATAGAAGCAACCATCCTCTGGAGAGCCTATTTCTCTCCTGAATTATGGTCCAGATGTTTAGCTTTTAGGCAGGTACATTTTGGTGAGAGTAATTCTCAGTTTATGCCATCTTACTTCTTGCATTTTTTTCAGAACCAAACAAATTCAACTGAAAGATACTTCTAAAGTGTTAAAAGAAAACTTTACAGTCCAGTGCTGTTTAAATAACAATTGAACTCTTAACATACAAGGGTAATTTTGAGACCAGAATTGCCTTATCTCAGCTAATCTGGAAATACACAGGAGATCTTATCTGGAGACATTTTGTCTTGTGAGTGCTAAGGAACAGAGCTACTTTTCTGTTACTGCAGAAGTTTGAGAAAGAATGATTTCATTCAGAGGTCAGGTTGGTGGTGCTCAATAACAACCAAAAGGGAAATTACATTGAGTATTTAATTATGAAGCTATGCCAATTATTTTGTGCCAGGGATATCTAAACGATACAAATAGGGATATCAGCATTAACAGTTGAAGCATGCTAGCAGCTCCACAGAAGGCACAATTCGTGCCTCAAAGAGCCTGCAGTCATCTTGTAAGCTACCACAAATGAGAAATGCAAAAGGGAACTTCAGTGTGATTACCCACACTGTCCTTCAACAACTGCATATGGTCTGAGCATCAAGACCATTTTTTTTTTTCAAACTGTCATTACTCAGAATGAATTGTACAATGTAATCCTCACTTTGAAACAACATTCAGCAAAGAGCCAAATACAATGAAGTGATTCAGTAAGTGTAACTGTCAAATTATGTTTTACATTAAGCACAATGTTCAGCCTGTGAAAGGTTCCTCAAAACTTAAATACGGCATTGTCTGATGGAACAAAAACCTTTTACTTCAGGGTAATCAAATAATAGACTAGAGGGAGGAAGACTGAATCTCATCCTGATCTAAAAGGTAGTGCCTGAATCTAAAATAACCTTAGCAAACTGCAGTTTGAAAAGGAAACACGTATACACAAATCAATAACTTCTTCCATTACTGTACGTGCAGTCTGTGTATGAAATGCAACTGAAAAAGACTTTGTCTTGCTAACAGAACAAAATTAACCTAACCTGTATTTGGTAAATGGAAATGTGGTTTTCTCTTACCTCTAATTCCTTCTCTCTAATCTTTTTAACCGTATCATCTGCTTTTGTATGAAAAAAGGAAACCGTATTTCACTTTATTTGCATTAATAGGCACTTCAGTACAGCCTCAGCAATTCACCTGCATGCATAAAAGCATCCTTAAAAAGCAAGATGTGAAAGCATCTCTGCAACAAATCATGCCTCTAGATGACTCTGCAGACCATTTAAAGGTTAATCATATACCTTCTCTGCTTGGCCATATGGTCTAATTTAGAAATTGAAATTGCAGGCATCTGTGATGAACGGATGTCTCTTGAGTCCAGTATTCAAGAAAAGAAACAAAGCACCAACTCATAACATGCATTAGGATGTAGGCAGAGTCCTAAATCCTAAAGGCTTCAGGAACACCACAACATTCACATATTAAGCCATTAAGCATAATGTCCTTAGTATCACATGCTTGGACCTGTTTTGCTGTATGGACACACTACATCACTTTTTTGGAGCTAGGCTACCAGAACATTTCTGGCTGACAGCTTTATTATTAGAGCTAATATATAAAACCCAAGTTAGTCTCCAGCTCAACTTGCCATGAAGCTTTCAGAGGATAAATAAACTCAACAACAGCAAAGTAGTGCACAATTGCTGCCTTCTCCCCAGTTTTCCGTCAGGCATAATCTAAGGAATAAACAAGTCTCACACTTGCAAAAAAACAAAAAAAAAAAAAAAAAGGAAAAATGTGTATAATGCCTTACAAAGGAATTTGTAGTTATCAATTATGATTTCACTATATGACAATTACATGTGGAGATGACCGTAATATCACAAAATTTGCACTCATTCATTACCTGCTTTACTTGTAAAAACCTGAAGATTCAAAGACTTGGATGCAACATCTGGGTCTTCACAGTCATTGTATCCAAAATTCACAAATCTAGGAGCAAATACAGATGACTACATAAAACAGTCCTTCATCAACAGGGATTTATCACAACAGAAAGACCATGAGAACAGTGATAACGTAATGAAAACGTATTAATTGAATTATAATCAAATATTGTCTAATGAAAGTTAAATCAGGCTTCAACCAATGATCTCAATGTTGCCAAAAATGAGAATCATAAGGCTGCACTGTTATTAGAAAACTTTTTTTAATACAACTGCATGATTTCATATTCATTTACTGCAGTATAATCCAACCATTCCTATGCTTGAAATGTAAGTTAGTTGTAATCCAGTAACTCAGAGTGCCTGAGAACTCAGAAGGTTTTGCAGCCCAACTGCACCACTCTTGTACCTCTCAAGCTACATCTAAATCTGCAAGTAAGCACACCAATTTCAGTGGGTGTACTTGAAAAGGAAAGGATAAAATCATCCTCACGTGGAACCTACGTTACCACAACATCCTTTTTCAATCTTGTGCTGGCTGTACTTTAATGGTTTTTCAGGAGTAATAGAAAATCCCAAGTTGGAAGAGACCCACAAAGATCATCAAGCCAAATTTCTGGCTTCACACAGACCTACCTAAGAATCAAACCCTACGTTTGTGAGGGTAATCCAAACACCCCCTGAACTCCAGCAGCTTGGGGCCATGACTACTGCCCTGCAAAGCCCATTCCAGAGCCTGAACACCCACTGGAGAACTTTTTCCAAATATCCAGTCTGAACCTCCTCCCCTACTGCAGTTCCATGATGTTCCCATTTTCATATCTTTGAAAGAAACAAGTACCATGTTTCCCACGTGGAACATGCAATAGAAAACTGCAGTCCATCTGCTTTGTTGGTTTTTATTTTTGTTGGGGATTTGGGGTTTTTTTGATTGGTTTGGTTTCCCACTGCCCCTCCCAAAATGATTTTGCTTCTATATGGACATTTATACCTTTCTGCAAGAATTTAAACATATATATATACACACACACATATATATATGTGTTTACCTATTAAAATATATGCATGTACATAGTATTGAAGCTCTTACAAGACTCGAATTTTTTTCAGTACTAATTGCAAAATACACAGTACTCATTCAGGGCAACCTACAACTGCAGCAGCACTGTACTGAGCTTTCTGAGACGCTCTGTCCAGGATGTAAGACCTTCAGTTACTGACATCTGAACTTGTAGCTTTTACCTCTGTTGTTATTGATGAAGAAACACAGGCCCTTCTGAAACATAAATTCAACTGCGTGTAGAAAGGTGAGAATGAGATGAAAATGACTGAGTGACTATTCTGACTAGATTCTTCTTCACTTCAAAGGAAGCTTCAAGGCAGACCAGCTCAGATGCACCCATGTGCACCACAGTCACAGACAGAATCAGAAGTGTCTTTAGCCTTTGAAACTGCAGGCTGCTTGGAAATAGCATACTGGAGAATAAAAAGAACACAGGCACTGCTTCATGGACAACAACAAGGAGCTACCAATCAGTAAAACATGTAACACAACAATTAAAATAGAGAGCTTCCCTTGACAGGAATCTCAACATCACTAATACAGCATGTCCAAGAATGAAGCAAATCCCTTTAAATAGGCACCAAATACTCAGAGAAAGGACTCTTTAGCCTATGGCTAACTCTCCAGGAAAATTATTCTCAAAAATAGTACCAAAAAAACAGACAAGGGCAGAATTATATTTTACCGCTATCCTTGAGGAAAATACGAGGTTTGGAGGTTTGGACAGTGTTCCTATAATTGTTATGTACCAGTCCCACACAGGTAACTCCAAACACAGATACATGGTTCTAACAGTAAATTCACCAAGGTTTATAAAGTATCAGACCATACATTAAAAGGAAACAAAACAAAAAAACCCTTACTTTACTCGTTTGTCATTTACAGAAATATCCAGTTGCGATTCCAGCTGTTAAAAAAAGAAAATTGTCATTTACTGAGGTCAGTATAATTACTGAGCATGATTAATACTTCATCCCAGTGAAATGTGTCACACACATTTCAACAGATTGAACATTTTAACAAAGAAGTTTATGTATCCTCTAATCACCATCACAAAAAAATCAATCTGAAAAGAGATCATTTAAAAATATATATATTAACTGCAAGTAATTCAGCTGCTGGGATGGAAGTATATTAACAATTTTATGTTCAGTAATTTTTATGTTCTGCTCTTTGGATAGCTAAAACTGTCACAGTACTCCAGTTTTTGTCTAGTGAGTTTGATAACCCCACTTTTCAACACTTGAATACCGTGTCAGCATGATGTAATGAATGTCACTTACTTGTAGGTCAATAGCTGTCTAGTGGCACAGAAATTACCTTACTATGGCATAACCTGAATCTGAATGTATTTTTGTAAATAACATAAAACAAGGACAAACATCCTCCCTCCCAAAAGGCAAATCCAAAACCAGTCTCCCTCTGCAAAACATCTACTATTGGAGATTATACAAACACTGAGATTGATCTCATTACTAGTGTTCGGAAGACAAAATTAACCCAGAACTATCATATAAAAAAATACTAGTGACTTACTGTTGAGTTAAAATTTTCATCAGGGTAGAACTGGACACATTTTAAAGTACTCCTTGATTCCTACAATTAAGAGGATACATTTTGTAGCTAATAACAAATTAAGTGTATTTCTCAGACTGAAAAGTGACCAGACAACGCACTGTTCCACACACACACTTCTTTGCTAACAAATATGTAGAAATTAGGGGACAAAAGAAGACATTAAAAACCACATATACCCCCCCACAATAGCACTCTGACAAACTTCCTTCCTGTCCTAGATCATTATCTACCAATCACCTCTAATTGCGTGGGCCTTCACTTGAAGCATACCTCACACAAGCTCTCTCTCCTTCTCCACTAGGTTAAAAATATTTTTCCGCAGCTACCTATGAGGAAAAAGGAACCATATCTGGCTTTAGCCAGTTCAAAAAGGGTATCTCAGAAACAAAACCAGGAATATGTTTCATAATCACAGTTTGCTTCCTGTTATTTCCTAACACATGTTTGGTGGCTAAGAGGTGAGAAAAGCAGATTTTCATGTACGCAGAATACATCAAGTGCAAACAGTCCTTCAGTCAAATTGAAAAGAAAAAAAAAGTGAAGAACTTGGGTATTTCTAGCCATGAACTTGTCCTCATTTGGACTCAACAAGTCCGTGTACAACATTCTTTCTGAATACGAACTCTGTAGAAAAGAGGGAATATACTCACTGCTTTTCAGTAGATTTAGATCTTTTTGAACAAAAGACTTCTTTAAAGCAAAGAAAACTACCAAATTCACCAATCTTTATAGGAACCACTGAGCCTATCCGACTTCATGCATGCACACAAATGGCAGTCAAGGCAAGTGTTGCTTTTGATCTGGGTTCTTCGAGACACTGACAATAAAGACTGCTATAATGAAAACCCAACTAGCTCTATTATTACCCCATACACTCAAAACTATATTGCCATGAGACAGGAAAAAAAACTGAATGACATTTAGTTCACCTTTGGAACAATGTAGAAGAGTCTTTGTTCTGTCATATCCCACTGAGCCCAAATGAGATCATCTGCAACTCTGGCTCTTGGAAGCTGACCTGAGTTCTGAATCACCTAAAAGGAAAGAAAGAACATTAGAGGTCATCAAGCACGGTTCTATACTGATGATTACACACAGCGTTTGTGCAACAACAGAAGGGCTCAAATACTATGGTACTTGAAGGGAGCATGTCCCTTGTTAGTAGCAGCAGAACCACCTTTGCTGTGTGCAAGATGCTCAAGTTCAAGATCAGTTTTCAGGGTATTCCAACTGTCAAATATTCTGAGATATCCTTGACTACAAGAAATTCACCACTTTTGCTGCGCAAAGTATATGAAGAAAAACAGATGTCAGCCTTCATCAAAGGCAAGAGAAGGGGTGAAGAGTGAAATACCACAGCCAGTTTAGAACCAGCTACAGTAACTATTTAGGGAAGATGGCTTAGCTCTGAAAAGGATTTCAAACTAAAATCTCACTCGTGACAGAGAGGAGTACTGGTAGCAGAGTACAAGCCAGAATTCTGGACAATTTTTAGGACTGTATGAATGCTCTCTTGAAAGATGGAGAGAGATTTCATGTCATCACAGCACAGACTTGTTATTCCACTGTCAACCACCACGCAAAATCCATCGCCTCTAAAAGCAATGATACACTTTTAGAATGCCATGAAAGACTTCAAAATGATGAAAAATCAGGACTTCAATATTTTGCCATCCAAAGACTAGTTTTTCTCCATAAAATGAAACACTGGATTTTATGATGCAATCTGTCACTATACTAGAAGTATGCTGATTAATAATTTAAGCAGAATATCCACAATCAGTTTGCTGAAAACTAACTAATGTTTAAAATGTGAAAAAAAAAAGATTACAGGGGAAAAAAAAAAGGTTGAAACACTCACAGTACTGAGAGCACTGTGTTCTAAGGGTTTGTTTTAAATAAATTATTTCCTGGGATACGTGGGCACTCAGAAGGAAAAATTAGGAAAGTGATTTTACAAATATATTTAAAGATTTAAAAAGAAATATATACAATTTCTTCTTCCAAATTGTAACATCCAGACAAGTTTAGATCAACAGCAACAAAAAACCCTAACTTTCCTCACAAATTACTTGTTAAACAGTTTTTTTTTAAATCAGCTTTGTGGTTAGAGGAATACATTGTCAAATTACAAAAATAATCAGCTAGAATTACAGAACAGACCCTTGAACTGTCAATTAAAGCAAAATAACAACCCTCAAACCCCAAGATTTTTCAAGACTTACCACTCTGTGTTCCTCTTCTGCAACGACGTGGATATCAAACTGTTCAATGTCTTTAAAACAACACAAAACATTTAAAGTTAAAGCCATTCATTTTCAAATGCTTTTATATAGTTAATTAATCTAATCTCTAGGAACCTATAGATGACATCTAGGTTAGCAGCAAAGATGGGTTTCTCCGAAAAGATGGGAAAAGCCTCTCATTCTTTGACATGAGGGGAAGGTAAGAGGGATGAACTGCCTTTTGCAAGTGTGCCCCTCTATCCACTCACTCGCACCAGAGTGAAGATCCCACTATATTAGGCTGAAAACACACAGTTAGCTGGATCCAAGGTGCTTTTGTCCCTTTCTTATCCCTTCCGTTATGCTGTTAAATCATAAACCATCTGTCATAATGAAGTGGGCTGCTCTGAATTTATACAAACAGCTACAAAAGTCTAATTCAGCTTTTCTAAAAGTTAAGATGATCAATGAATGCATGAACAAAGGGGAAAAAAAATGCAAAGTCGGCCATTCTGCTAACACCGGAAAAAAGCCTCAGTGAAGCACACCGTTTTTGAAAGACATTCAGGACACCGAGAATGGTTTTCTTCTCATTGTTTTTTTTTCCCCACAGTAAAAGGTTATGACAAAATAATCCATGACGATCAGACTGAAGTAAAACAATGACAACGTATTCTCAAAATATCAACTCACATTTATCTTCTGAAACGAGCAAAAGATGACTTTTTGTAGAAGTATTTCTGCCTTCCACTGGATAAAGAAACTATACAGGAAGTTTTACAGAAGTAAGTAAATAACCAAAGTTGTTTACAACACTCATCTACAGTATCTATTTAGCCAAATAGTTACATATGTTTAAATAAAGCCAAGCACATGCATGATATTCAATTAATAAGAACATCTACTATTACAGACTATAAATTATCATCACTATTATTGTAGGAGTAGGTGAATTGCAGAGATTAAAAAAAAAAAGTAGGCTTCATGTTAAGAGAAATGTTTGAAATATAACATTTTATGATGTTTCTCATCTTTTCAAATTTATGAAAACATTGGCACATAATCTCTGTAACATTCCAAGAAACATGAGACATTTCTGCACTCAATCACTTTTGCACAGCAAATTATTAAAGTTTGTATTTAGATTGTTTGAATGATTTACCTGCACTCGAACGCAGCTATCCACAGCCTTTAGGACTCTCACATTATTAACGGGATGAATTTCAATCAGCAAGGTTAAATACCTGGACACTGCAAAAAGGACATGTTTTAGGTAACTGCCTTTTCTTACAGTACAAAGTTGTATCGCTAAGGGAGAAAAAAAAGGAAAAAAATTACTTCTAACAGTTTAAAACTTGCACTTGCAGTACCTGACTGTAACAGCTGGGTCACTCTTTCTTCCTCTGTATACTGACGGAAGCTGACTGCTAAGCAAGAGAAAAAACACAGCATGTTTGCTATTAATCTCACTGAGCATTCTTGGAGAATAAATATCCCAAAACTTCTACCAAAAAAAAATCTGTACTTTAAGGACCAGCAGGAGCTGCACTACATGTAGGAGGCATATATAAATGCAAGTGACAGAAATAAGCAAACCAAATTTTTCTTTCAATAAAACAACAAAAACAACAGCTGTACTGATTGTACATCAATTACATTCTTTGGTGATGCATCCATTCAAATGCACAGACTGCTGTGAGCAACATATGGCTCAAAACAGACTGAAGTAATTCAAGACACAAATACAACATACTACTAAACTAAATTATCTTTGCCATGACAAAAAAATTGATGAAACATATTTACCCAGTAACGTCCTTTCACTGTTGATTGAACAACTGATTATGCGTAGATCTTTCTCAAACGTATAGAGATGCTACAGAGAAGTACATTTATGATATATTATATTTTAATTATATCAAGAAAATATTTTAATTACTCCTCCCTAGGAAAACACTGTTGACCAGTTCTTGTTGTTTTTTTTTTTAATTTCAGAACCAAATAATTCCAAGGCCAGAAAAACCATACTTTAAGCCTCAATTGTACTACTACTTCTTCTCATTTGTTTGTTTCTTATTAGCTTTTCTGAGCTCCATGTTGCCACTGGAGCTGCACAGCAAACTTTTACAGCAATATGAAATTTCACCCATTTGCAAAGGACCTTCATCATGGTTCCAGCCACAGAACTGTGGGACCTTCCATTTTAGAACCATAAGCAGAAGCACCAGACTGAAGAGGTCCTCATAACAAAACAGAAGAACATTTATTTTTAAGGATGTGCTCAGAGAGAAAAGAGGTCTTCAATTAGTTGTACAGAAACAAAGACTCAAGGCACGACACAGTGCTGCTCCCAAGTCATCCAGAGGTTCTTTACTCTTAACAACCTTCCCGTTCTCTCCTCTGTTTCAAACACACCCATAATTCCTTATGGACATAACATACTGTGTTGTAAGGCATCAAAACCTAAAATTCTACAGCATTGTCCTTACCAAGCAGAAGTATTGGACTCACCTCATTCTCTTTAGTTTGAAGGTCATACAATCCAATCTGGGTACTTTTCTGATTTCCCTATGGATGAAAACAAATCAACACTGACAATGCATATACACATTTAAACACAACCTTTGGTAATTTTTTTTTTCCTACTCCTCTCTCCTCTTTTTTCTCCTCTTTCACTGACACACACCCACTTACACTTCCCTTGGTACTTAATTATCTCATTCCAAGAAGAGGAGGCAAGAACATTTTTTTTTTTTCCTGATTGAGAATTAACACACAGGGCAAAGCTGAAACACAGTCAACAAGCTGTGCCATATGCCATGTGCCCCTCTCTCACTTTGGTTCTCAGCTGTTTTTAGTTATAGGCAGTACGGGAAGGAAAAGATAACTCTAAGAACAAAAGGGGATCACAGAATGCACAGCGTTAGAAGGGAACTTAAAGATGACTACATCTGGTGAGGTGTGCCCCATGTTGTGTCAACATGCTTGGTCTTTAAAAGGTGCACGTGAGATCACAGAACCCAAAGCCCTGAGAGCAGCACCAATCACACAGCCAACCATTCACTTGAAACTATGCTGGCCCAGGAAGCCTGCAGGCTGGGAATCCAAACCTCACTGCTCCAAAACGGAGCACAGAAACATCATCACACAACAGCTTCCAGTGACCTTGCTGCAGGTTGGAAAAAGGATTTCAGCTTTACCTTAAGAAACAATTATTTGAAAGTCAAACATATTTCATGAGTGCAAATTACACCGTTAGCCTGCTGCTTATTGATAAAAACCATACAATGATTTTCTTTTGTTTTGGATACTCCTAAGGCTTTACAGAAGACAACTTTCTTCCTGGTGCATTTTACCATAATTTCAATTTTCAAAGTACATTTTAATTAAAAAAATTCAATTCTGCCCTACAGTACACATTTCATTTCAAATGAAGCTGAAATTCACTTGCATACTGTAGGTACATGTGCTAAATTGAAATTACATCCATCTACATAGCCTTGTACTCAAACAGTAAACATCTTTGTTTTTAACTGCTGCTTGAGGGGTGGGGGGAGAGTGTAGAAATCTATGGTTATTTACAAAGCATCTTGCTTTGTGATGTTAAAACAAAAGTGTGAGTATTCTCTTTCTCAAAGGTCTATTTGCAAGTATCTCATTATTGCTGTGGCAATGACAAAATTCTTCTAATTTAAACAAGGAAAACAAAATGTCTTTATGTTAAGATGCAAGCCTCAGGCCTACTAACTTAATATCAAGCAAATGACTTCACAAACAGCCATTCTTTCCAAAAGTGTCTGAAACTCTTGCCCACAGTACTTAGCTACTGAAAAATACAGTTTACAAGATTGGTAGCAGCACTGCCAGTGCCCATTTCTGTACATAAGCTAATACACTTGCCATCAACTTCTCTGCAAAGATTCTTCCTACAGTTTTGCAAAACAGAAGCATACCTGTTAAAAATATCTTCCTTTAAGCCAACTCTCAGTGTAAGAAAAGACAGACACTGTATAAACATGCTTGACATAAAGCTCATTCTCCACCTATTCCTGGCTTTAGGGGAATGCACTTGGTTTTCTTCTATTTGGTAAAGGCTGTTTTCCATTTGCATTTATTAGGGGACAAGCCAGCTTTGCTTAGTTTACATCCTTGCTTGTGCACTGTCCTCACCAACAGTGTCACTGATAAAGTTTGCTGAGGAAAGAATCACACATAGCTGTTCTTGCAACAGTCATAGCTCATGAGTTATAAATAGTTTATAGAGAAAGGGGGAAGAGAGAGAAAAAGAGAGAGGTTGAACTTCATTCAGGAACTGAGTAAGATCTGTAGTTGGTTGTAGTTGTAGTTACAGTAATCATGATTTCTCCAAAATAAGTTTAAGGAAACAGACGGATAGTAAAGGCAGTCTGTTTTCTCCAAGTAAGCATTCTAGTTTGATGACACTCATTAATAGAACAAAACAGCCAAGTGCAATCAATAGTCATCACTTAGAACAAGCCTGCAACAATCTAAAAGAAGTGTCAAACTGGGGCCTGACACTACTCCTTGTTCACAAAGACACATACACTCTTCTCCTTTCTTTATAAATATGAACAGATACTCCTCCTGAAAGGTAAACTCCAGAAGCACAGAAGTGTATGCATACATCATCAATGGACTGTATCAGTAAAGAAAACAATTGCATTGAATCCTTGTTAGTAGTAAAGAGTAAAAAGACAAATGTGGACACACAGCCCCACCAACACCTGTCTTGTTTTTTTTCTCATGAAGAGACTCTTTAGAAATACCATTCTAACCTTGAGACAAAAAAATCAGCCCCAGTATTTCAGTACTGCTTTAAAGTATCACCATCCCAAGGTATTTCTGCAGCTCATTTAACAGAGCACAGAAGGCTCAGCATTAATAACTCAGGTCCCTGTCTGTTCCACTCCCAGCTCCCTCTCAGTAGAGGAAGAGCCAAGGTGCTGGTTCTTGTGCCAGCTGATTCACCCAAGAAGAGAAAGATCTGACTACTTTGTAGCAGTAAAAGAACAGGAAAAGAAGCAACAGTGGCATCTCCTTAGGGCTGATATGTGAGCGGTAACAACTGCAGCACAGCCCCGCACTTTGCTACCTTCAGTTCTGGGACTTTCTCATCCAACCACACACATCACACCAGCTGCAGAGATCCCTTTATTCCTCAGATCAGGAAGCCACAGCAAACATATCTGTAACTCCTTGGGTGAACTTCACTTCCAGATTCAGGGAGCTAAGTTTACTGTCATGGTTTTATGATTTTTGGTCATCAGTATTCCACACCATAACATCATGTAATGCACTGGGGGTGGGGTTTGATATCTGCCGAACGTTCGTCCGTCGGAGAAGAACTACTTTTCCCCAGGAGACTTTGCGGTCAGCAAGGGGATATAACTCCAAGCAAGGTCACCTGATTCTTTCTTCTTCGCCTGCTCTTCGCTATCTGCGCTTCGCTATCTGCGCTTCGCCGCCTGCGCTTCGCCATCTGCACTTCGCCGTCTGTACTTCAGTCGCTCAACTGGACTGCACTTCTCACCCCAGCATTGTGGTGAGGTCTATACAATTCAAACAGACTCTCTCTCTCTCTCTCTCTCTCTCATTGTATTTTACTAATACTATATTTAGTAAAATCATTTGTTCCACCTCAGATCAGTGCTGTTGTTTTCAAGTATTTTGGGGTCCCCTGCTTCCCCTTTCCCAGAGGCACGGATCCGCAGATCCCTCCACCCTGCTGGTCACGGAACTGGGCCGGACCAGCCCATAAACCGTTGACATTTACACATTTGAATCCTCCACACCATCTCTGGCACTTCAGTCAACAGAGCCTAGTGAATATTTGTCTGCCTCCTCCACTTTGTACAGCTTCTCCCAAAGGCTGTGGGAGATGGGATGCTACAGGTGGCCATTTCTCTGAATTCCAGCTTCTGTCACATCTGCACCAACTACAATGGCAGCTCAGACACCTTGCATGCAAGCAGATACCCACGCTGAGATGGGGTGTCCAGCTACATCTCACCCCTTTCACCAGCTGCAAAAGCCCAAACAACACTCAAGGCAGTTGGACTCTTCTATCAAAAGCCCAAGAAAGGAAGGAGTCACTCAAAGCTTAGTGTGAGATTCCACTGGCACTGGAAAGCAGCAACATCACACATATGCAGGTCTCCTGTAGAGAGCTAGATGGATCCGTTTCATTAAATCTTGATAGAACTTCAAGCAATGCAAAACTTGACGCTTTCTTCAGTATTGTTTTTATGATTACTGCTGTCTTACAGATTCTCCTCCCTAGGCATGAACTAAAGGAAACAGCCACCCACAGTTAAAGTCTGTTATACCTTGATGAAGGCCTCACCTCTTCCCTTAACCCTAGGTAAGCTGGAGAGTTGAGAGAGAGGGGAATGAAAAGCAGCTCTATTCTGCTGGAGCCTACTATCTCCATTTTGTGCTTTCCAAGAGCCAAGACCCTCCAGAATCCACCCGAATTTTCAGATTGCTCTGAGCTGCACAGCAAAGAACGACAGCTTGTCTCCTCAAGGGGAAACCTTCCCAAATCATTCAGAAATTTCTTGGAACTACATGAATTTCAACCTGATACGAAAAGGATAGCTCTAGTACTTCAGCACATTGAATAAGCTAAGGTGACTTGAGACTACACACAATGAAGTGCTACAGATGCAACTTAAAGCAACAAAAAGGTAGTAGCAGAGTTAGAGTTACAAATATGGCATCTTAACATACACATTGGTAGGACTGAATAATTAATTGAAGCAGTGCATATGAATCTAGCAGTCAGATTTCCCTAAAAAAACCTCAGGGTGAAAGAACATGCTGCTTATGAAGATTTTATCTGTTATGGAAATAGTTTTTCATTCAAGGAGAGATTCTGGCCCCCAGAAATCAACTGCTTTACTCTCCACTTCATTCCTCTTAATGTTTGTCTGAAGTGGAGATGGATATTTTCCCATTGCCCAAATGTCCAAGCTGCAACCTAAGTTTCTATGTTCTAGTTCTTCTTGCAAGAAAAATAAATAAATTCATGCAAGGACTCCAGGAAGTACAGGCAAACACACAGTAATATTCTCAGGAATACTTTCACAAAGCTCCAAGACAGACTTACCTTCCAGGTATAAATAATTTTTCCATTTCTTTCAACATTTACGATATAAAGTGCTGATGAATTCTCTGAAGTATCTGAAATGATAACAAAAAGCACAAGATTTTCACTTTAGTTCCTCATACACAGCCACATTTTAAACAAAGATACCAGGTACGTTTTACATATATGTATTTGTACATGCCAGAAATGACTACCTTTTGAAAAAAAAACAGATCAAATATTTCTTATGCTGTGATTTAACTCTCAAACTTCAAAACCAAAGGTCCTCAGAACACTACACAGAGATAGATGGAGCATGAGGAAAAGTGTCAGCTGCCCCAGCTCCTTAAGGAATGCTTAGAAATAAATGATGCCTTCAGAGATCAGCTCTACAACAAAAACAAGAGCCACAACACCAAACTGTATATACATGCAATATATTTACAGGTAGAAAAGAATTAAGCAATGCAGGACAAGAGAAAGGAAAACACTGGGGGCAAAAGAAAAGTAAAATACCATAGCACAGATAACAAAAGTGCATCTCTTCTCAATTCTTTGTATTCTAATCACAGTAATCACCAAAAGTGTGTTTATCTTGGATGGAACTTTAAACTTTAAATTTAAAGAAGAAATTTTGCTCTTAGTAAGCTTGAGAGCTGCATGACTGGCCTTGATTTTAAGATAAAGGTAGCGTGTAAATATGAACAAGAAGAATTCTCTGCAACTCCAGGCAAGCATTACTTTGCAGTTACCACAAAGCCTTAACTGGAGAAAGCACTGTGAAACTTAGTTTCACAAGCCTAATACTATGAACATTGCTAGTGTAGATTGTGGTGGTAAGAAAAAACTGTTCAGAAACATTATCAGAGGTGAAAAATTTTGATGTGGGAGGACAGAGAAAATCCACAGCCAATATTTAACAATACATCACTTTCTACTGGCTTGGTGTTTGATACAAATTACATGTCGCCATACGCTGTCTGTGGGAATATGTAACCAAAGGAGAAGTGGCAATGAACCCTGGCTCGGGAAAGTCCTGCACTAAAGCTTTGCATGCAGGATCACAACTTCTTCCTCATCTCACAGCTTCACCAAGCAGATGAAGGGCTGCAAACAAATCCAATCCAACCTGCCTGCCCAGCAAACAAGTCTTATCAACGTGCTCAAGACAACGTGTTTTGATTTCCTGAAAGCCATTATATGGAAATCATACAAAAATGAGTGGAATTAAGAGAGCTGGGCTGGTTCTCTTCACCTACCACTCCCCTCCCTTGATCGCAGCTACTCCCAGCTCTCACGCCATTAGGAATTCTCACATGCTATCACAGGGCTTTCAAGTCTTCAGAAAATAAAACAGTAAATGCAGAGAACTGAAATATCTGAAATCACTGACCAGAGGCACCAGGACGCCTAAAAATTACTTGCTTTCTGCAAAATTATTTCTCTGATTATTATATATTATTTCTCTGATGTTTAAAGTAATCTTTAAAGATTCCAACCTCCCATGTACACATTCCTAATATATCAGCATCACATTCAGAGGAAACAAAGAGTATACACAAACAGAAGCTAACATGCAATGCAGAAACGTTAGTATTGTGTCAGACATCCCTTCCAATCCAAATTCTGATTCTGTATTATCAGAATTATTGAATAAAAAGTCTGTCACTCTCCCAAGCACAGGTGAACGCCTTCCTGCCACCTCCACAATGAACACAGAGATTAACTGATTACACGAGTTTTCAGAATTTTACCTCAAAACCCTTTGGGAGAAACCCTACGCCTCACAGCTCCTCTGTGTACTTCTTGGTGTACGTGAAATAAATGTTAACAGATTTTGTCACTGGCACCATAGGAAGCACCTTGGTTTATGAAGCCAAAGGAGCTGATACGCTCTGACTTAGAGCCACACAGGCTTTCCGTGGGACAGTAAACCTTTAAAGAGGGAGGTAGGTTAGTTAACTAAAAGCAACCAGGGCACCTGGACACAGTGCACAACCAGCCCGCGTTCCTACTACAGCCGCGGTTATCGTGCTGTTCAAATCGATGTTCAGACGAAGGCTTTCAGCAGTTTCAGAAAAGCAGAACTCTACCGGCTTCCTTGCAGACAGATGAGAACTACCACGAGCACAACAGCGATACCACAGGGCCACCAACACGGCACACTCACTGCTCCCAACCACCTGCTCTCGTCCGATTTTAATTAGCACTTATTTACCACACACACAGAAGGGGAATTTCGGTTGCTTTATTTTCGGCTAAGCGTTTTTTTGTGTTGCTGGTTTTGTGCTTGTTTTTCTTTCTTTCCCAAGAAAGGGCTGTGTGGCAGAAGAAAGAGGGACGTTAAAATTCCTTTTGGAACAAAAGGGAAGAAAGGGCTACGCGTGAAGAACCAAACGATGTGCGAGGAGCACAAGTTCCTTCGGACGTGAGAAGTGCCTCAAGGGCACCGGCTGCGCCACCCTGGGCCGCACTGACCGAGGGCAAAGCCCCCCCCCCCACACACAGACACTGCGGCAGGCTCAGCCCACGGAGCTCGGAGCGGCACAGCCCCGCACAGCAGCGGGACAGGCGGGCTCAGCCCACGCAGCTCGGGTCGGCCGCCCGCCCCGCCGCCATTTCCCGTCCCCCTGTGGCATTAAGGCGGCCCGGCCCGGACGGAAGGAGCGGTGAGGCCGCGCCGGGAGCGGCTCACGGGGACTCCCGCCAGGCCCGGTTTCTCCGCCCGCCAGAGGACAGCGGCTAGAAGCGGTGAAAGGGAGGGAAGGAAAGAGCGGGCTCTGCTCGGCGCTGCCCCGCGCCCGCCAGCGCAGCGTTACCTAGAGCCGCGGCCCAGCCCTGCGCCGCCAGCCAGGGCACCACGTCCCTCTGCAGGTCAAACTCGGCCGCCAGGCGAAGCAGCATGGCAGCCCCGCGGCCCAACCCGGCCACTCTCCGGCCGCCGCCGCCTCTCACCCCGCCGGCTGCCGCGGGGCGGCCTCCGCCACGGGCCGGTCCCTACGGCCCGCTCGGCGCCTATTGGCAGGTGTGAATGTCAATCAACCGGCGGCCACGCGGAGTGGCCGAACGCGGTCCCGCCCCCCTCAGTTGGTGCGGTCGTGCGGGTCCCGCTAGCGGTCCGGGTGCTGCCCGAAGCCCGGCGGTTCCCATTGCCATCTGCGGAACGCTGGCGCCAGGAGCCGCGGTTGTGAGTCCCCGCGCGCTGTCTGCAGCCGGCTGGTGGCTTCAGGTGGTCTGTTTTGTCCGTTAGAGATGACGGGCCCAAGGAGATGTTTCTCCTGAGATGTGCTGCGAGGAATATTGATGTCTCAGGCTTTCCTCGAAGAAAGATTCAGAGCACTTTAAGCAGTTGCCTGTGCTGGTGTCAGAGACGAATGTGGAAGCGGTGACTGACAGAATGCCCTGCTTGTGGGTCTGCAGCCCCACGTTTGGCTGAGCAGCGTTCAGCATTTCCTGTCCCTGCACAGTCCCTGTTTTCTGTCATTACACACCCTGCAGGTGTGTGCTGGGTACATTGAGCCTCTCAGCACAGATGGCTTTGACAGAGCAGCTCGGAATGTGGGATGCACCCTGAGACCAGGCCTGGCCGGATCCTTCCTTCCATCCAACTCAAAACAGCAGAGGGGGAAAAGCTTGGTGAGATCCTCAGGGTCTTCAGGCTGAGTTACTGGGTTTTTGTTTGCTTAGGTGGGTTTTTGTGGGGTTTTTTTTTTTTTTAGCATTTGAAAATACTTGTAGCACTGATAAGATGCTGTTCATGGCTATCTATAGTCTGCCTGTAATTACCATTTCCCTTCTGGCACGCGCTGATGTCAGCAGCTAAAAGTGGCACAAATGTGGACAGGCTGTAGTAGCACGTACCAAACCACTGCACTGCAAGGACAGAGCAGCTTCAGCCAGTTCTAACAGCCAGTACTGAGTTTTTACCCTCCTTGCTAAGCTTGGGCTATATAAAGACCAGGCCAGAATCAGGTACATTAGCTGAGTGCAGATGAGAAGCACGTTATCACTCAAATGCAAAGCAGACTTGCTTTCTCTCAAACTATTGATAATTTTTACAGTTCTATCACAAGTTTCAGGATGAGTATTTTTCTTGAAGAAAATTGGATCAAGTGATTGTGCAAGAATTTTCAGCTGATGTTTTCTCTGTTTTGAAATAGGTTTTGACTGGTATATTTGTTTTAAAGGTAGAATCAGAGAACAGAGATAAGATCCCTAACTGATGCTTTTTCTAAGAGATGAGGCAGGGATAATACATGGTTATGACTATTTGGAGTTAATGCAAAAATGTTTGGAGTTGATTCAAAAAGAGAAGAAAGCAAAGGATGGAAGCCAAGCCCAAGAAATGACTGATTCTCTAACTATGTGCAAAAAGGAAAATTTTCACATGGAGAAAATCTCCTGTGCCATGAGCTGTAGAGTTCAGCTAAGGCTAGGATGAGGCCCAACAGCAGGATTTTACATTGTCCTACTATAAAGCAGAAAACGTGGAGGATAAAAGCCTGCTCTCCAAATGCAAAAGGGGAAAAAAAAAAAAGAAGAAAAAAAGAAATTTAGACAGAACTCCCCCGTTTGATGGTTTTTTGTTGTTGTTGGTTTGTTTGTTTGTTTTTGTTTTTAAGGAAAGAAAGAACAACCGTCACTGTGCTTTTGTTTCAAAATCAATCCTGACAGTACAGTTCTCAAAAGACAGCCCACAAAGCTGATGAATAAATTATTCTCTAACATTTACAGACTGAGAATCAAAAGATGATGCTGTTCTTTTAAGGTATGTTGTGCAATATGTGAAAGGCCTTTGAGCAGGAGGCAGGAGTTAGCCACAGTAACTGCTGAGTGTGCCATGGAACTTAAGCTAGTCAACATAATGAAAGAAAAAGAAAAATATTCTCATATGATATAAGCAGGTGAGTAGGTATACAAACAATTGGGTATAGAAGAGATCCATTCATTCACTTGTGGCTCATGCTTGGGATCCATTCCACAGTCCTTACTCAGTAAAACTGTGGTAAAAGTTTGTACAAGGCTTCACAGTCAGGTGTGAAAGGAAAAGCCTTTCCTGTTGAGAGATTTAAAACTAAATTTCTGCTGAGTCTGCATTCCCACTGCAAAGGATTTGCTCTTCATTATTTTTGTACTACCAATATTTGTATTACCTCCCTAAAGTTAACACGCTTTTTCTTGAGACTGCTGGGATAGAGTGGGACTTCACTTCCTTTGCACTGTCTTGGGAACTTGGAAGCATCTCTGACGTTGTCTCTGAACCCAAGAGATGTGCTCTCAGAACTTACCGGTCTTTGCAGTGAGACATAGGAGGAAATGGTAGCTGGACAGATGAAAAGATTTGAGAAACAGGAAGGGATGACTGTCAGGCTTCAGAGATACAGAAACACAGGAAAAGCAACAAAGTAGAGCTGGGGAAGATGGGATCCACAGGAGCTGAAGGAATCGAAAGGAGCAAGGAGCCAGAACAGAAGAAAGAATCTGAAAAAACAAGACCTAGGCTTATAACCTGTTTAGAACTAAAGTCACACTGTCCTCCCAGAAATTAAGTTGGAATTCCTGAGTTTCTCTGTTGAACAGCAGACTATTTGAAAACCACTATTTTCCAGTGGCTTATCCATATAAAAAGGCATGATATTACTTCTCCCTGTTTTGTTTTTTGTTCCACTGATAGAAGCTTCCTTGTGACTCTTCAAGATCCAACACTGCTGATGAACCTTGGGAGCTTAGGAATGTAATTTTGATTCCATGCAGTAATTAGCTGTTCTTTTTGTTCTTCTTCAAAAAAAATTACACAACTGTATATGAAAAATATGACAATTTTTTGGTTCAGAAAACACTTTCATTTGTTATATCTTTTTTCATTCCTAAAACATAATCCACTCTATTAACAAAATAAAAGTGAAATCTGAAGGAGCAAGAATTGTATACTACAAGATGAATGATATTTCAAAGAGTTATCTAGTATGAACAATGTTTTTTGGCAACTTCTTATTTTTGAATTTTAACTTTGTCATTATGATTTACAGTAATGATGTACATTGGGACTGTCTATGTCTGCATTCAGTTCCTGAAAACGTATTTAGGAGAACACATATGGTTTGCCTGCCTGTTCATGTGTTTATCTAGCACAGATAATACCAGAAATACTTCAAATAAACGAGCTTTGCAGTAAATTCAGAAAGTAATGCAGTTTCTGATTTAATTTTTTTTTAAATTTTTATAGGAAAGATCATAAAATGCTGAGAACTCATGTCAGCGTTAATCTGAAAGTGAAACTCAGAGTGCCTGGTTACTAACATGTAAAAGATAGCCCATCTTTCAAGAAACAGCAGACCGTTGCAGATTTGGGATTTTTTGTACAGTCTAACATGTAAGGTGGGGCAGAGCAAGCAAGCTGTCTTGCATGAGAATTTGCAGTGCCACAAAGGAAGCTACATGTGCTCTTCCTCCTCAAGATAATCCCTAAGTGTTCACTACAGCAGCTGTCACCTGAATAGTGCCAAATACTTTTAACTGGGATGGAGTTTCTTCTTTCTCTTCCAGTGTTCCCCTTGTTATCTGATGCTTTTTTTCCCTCACTTCCACCTTTAATGTTCAAAGCAAATATCTATTTCCTTTACAACTGTAAAAGATAATTCACAGCTTTAGATCTCATTATATAAAACTTGTGATTTCCTGAACTGGCAATCTGGTTATACGTGTTATAGGCCGTATCTGCAGGACCAAATATCCAGACTGAATTCCTAGAAGCACAACACATTCTTTGGAAACCACAAAACTGACTCATTCAGTGTACTTCAAGTAACAGTGCAGAGTGTGATACCAATTCAGTCCACATACAGAAAATTAAAAGCTTGACACAAAAACCATAAACATCTAAAAAAATAACCCTTAACATTTTCTTCTGTGAGCTTTGCATTAAGGCAGGGATCCTGATATAATCCTAGTAAGGTCAGCTTTGCTAGATAGAGGAAGAAGCTCTTGTTTTTAAGAAAGAATGCTTATTCTTGTCTCTGCCAAGTGAAATTAGTGCTATAATCCATTTCTGACTTTTTCTTCCTTTTTCTTTGCATTGTGAAACCAAACCAGGAATTTCACTTTCTATTTCTATTCTGTTTCTCTTAGAAAAAGTTCTTAGGAAAAGATGACAGATTACATTTTTCTACTTTTTTTTTTTTTTTTAAATCAGGAACCTGTTCCTTTCCTACTAATGGGAGGACCTCCCTGGAGTTTTTAGCCGAAGTGGTTCTTGAACAAAGTCAGCATTAATAGGCACAGCTATCATCAAGGGACAGTGGCCCTACTGATTGCACTGCAACCTGCATCAAGATTTTCTGCCGCTGGCAAAAGTTGTTGTGCTAATTGCACATGTGCCTATCATCACTTTACAAACAGATCATGAGGCAGGAATTACAAAATCATACCTTTAAGCAAGTGTGAGGCTGATATGATTGACTGCCAACTTGGCATTAACCAGTCTAACATGCCTTTCAGCTCTCAAGAGAATAAAGACTCGTTCATGCCTATCAATGAGAAGGAAAAAACTGTATACAGAGCCATAAATCATTGATGTGTTCCACATCAGGAAATTATACTTAAGACTTCTTATCTTAGTGGGAACCGACAGAATGAATATCTGAAATAATTAGTTAAACTCATGACAGCCTGGCAAACAGCTCATAACTTCTTTTGAGAGTACTGCTTACCAAGGCCACCCTCTTTTCCCACCGCTTGTGCAACAGAGGATTTATTGTGATCTTGTCTGCACAGTTGTTTCCTTGAAGAACATTTTAAAGCAGTTGAACACAAAATGTAAGTCAGTTGGTTTCCTCAAGGAGATGGCCAATATGTTTACTAAATCCTCTAGAAAAAAAAAACAAATAAGATACCATTAGTATTTTGTAGTAAGAATTAAAGCTGTGATTCAAGAGTGGTAGAGTAAAAAATCCTTATCTCAGCATATGAAAAATGTCTCATTCATTATCTTTCACCACAAATTGTCAACATAAAACAGAGTAGATTCATGGAAGTCAGTCAGTATCCATTACAGATCCAGTGCTCCGTGGACATGTTTTTCTATGCTTTGTTTAATAATTAATCATAGGATATAATCTTCTAACTACTAATGATAACATTTCTGTTGTGCTATTCATGCTCTATTGAACAATACCTTATTCTTTAAATAGTTCAACTGAAGTCCATGACATGCTCAAGCCAATAATGTGTTTCAAGTTGAGGAGACTTTGCAAACAATTAAGGTATTCCTCAAAGTGAGGGAGGGAAACAGACCAGGGCCTAACACAATCTGTGGCCATATCCCAAGTGGCCTTTTTTTCCCCACCAGTTCTCTCCTCATGGCCCAGGCACTAAGACTCCTTTGTTCTTCACACAGAATAACCCCTACTAACACTGATGAAAGCTCTGTGAACACACATGGTCTCGACAGCTGTTGAAGGAACTCTTTGCTCTGTTTAATCTTCCAGCTACAGCCTTATTAGGTCTAGTCAGTAGTGTTTTTTGAAGCTTGCTGTTTTTTTCCTTTCTAATCTTTCAGTTTTGACTTCGTTTTGCTTTGTAAGAGAACACTGTCAATACTCTGCAACAGATTCATCACTATTAAGGAATAGATGTAATAATGCATTTATCAGCATATTAATTCCAATTAGCTTTTAGATATGCTTTTATTTTCAGTGTGTTCATTTTAAAATATAGAAGAAACATTTAACACGCTCTTTCAAAAGACAAAAGACTGGGGACTATAAACATGGACAGCACAGGATGAACATATTGGTTGAATTTACCCACACTGAGCTTCACCTTCTTGAAAATAGGATTCCGGTGTGACTACTTTTTCTCATCTACTACTAGTTAATGAAGAAAGATAAGAACCCCAGAGAGCAATTGATACAGCCCAAGACTAGCACTTATTTTAGGGCACATTTTGTAAATCCAACCCAAAAGCGGATGGGCCTCCCACTCCCTCCACCTGCAGTCATACCTACCAGCCACATGCAGCTGGAGGAAAGCAGGGCTGCAATTAGAAAATGTCAGCAATTAGATCGCACAGTGCAATTTGAAAAGAGTCCCTGAGGGTGTGGTTTGATGAGCAGCTGATCTAACCACTCATGGCCTCGAAAGGAGGTGTCGTATTCCCCCCAGCTTGCTTGCTTGCTTTTTTTGTTTCCTCTTTCCCTCATCCACAGGTCATCCTGCCTCTGTTTACCAGCCCTGCTGCACATCTGGTGCTTCTGTGATCCAACTGTATTTGTTAACCCAGGAAGTCTGTTGATTTTTATTTAATGATTTAGTTTTCTGCCATGTGATTAAGGTGTCTCAGGTCACAGAAGGCTTTTACAAGTGCAGTTATTGTAAAAGGAAGTACTGTTAATGTGCAGCTGGCAGCAGGGAAGGGAACAGAAGAATAGGAGACCTCCCCGTACTGGCAGCAGTGAAGTGGCAGAGCCGCACAGCACATTCAGAGCCTTTGCTGGAGGTTTTCTAACATTTTCCTTTTGCTTCTGCTGTGAAAGAAACAGTCGTTTTCACCCAGCATTGCTCTTGGCCGTTGCCTGGCCACCACCACTGGCGTGGCTTCCAGACCAGAGAAGTGATCCAACTGAAAAAGAACCCTGAGAGAAGAAAGCAGAAGGTGGTCTTTGTAATATCACCTACCCATCAAGTTTCCTCCTTGACGGAAGAAACCTTTATACCCACAGAAATATTGTACAGAAGTGGGAATGAACCACTGGTGCTGGGCAAAGGGCCTTGGGGCAGTGCAGGTCTCAGTGCTGCAGCACAGTTAGGACCTCTTCCATTTCTGCCAAACCACAGCCTGGGGATTGGGTTAGTTGTCCACGGGGCCTGTGCTTCTTCCCACTTACAATAAGCACAGTCCAGGTATGCCCTGTTAGCTAATGTGAGTTAGATGACAAAATCCCATACTTGTATCATTTGCCTCATTTCCTGTTTCCACTGGAATCCGTAGAAACTAGTTTTTAATACCTTATTTGTATCATAACAACCTTTCCTTTGATACAGTACAGCAATTCAAATATATTCAGATTAGTCTCTCAAATCTGAATGCATTTCCCTGGCACATGCTAAAAATATCTTTAATTTATTATACACATTAGTTCCAATAAGTGCCACATTAATAAACAAAGAGGGTGTACTTCATTAGTCACGCGGCGATTTCTTTTTCCAAAATACATTCAGAATTCTATCATCTGACCTCCTTTAATAATGAGGTATTTATAGGATCTGTAAGGGCCTTATCCTCCAACCATGACTCAGCCAAAACTCACGACTGACCTTATCACCTCCTGTTGCCTGTTCTTATAGTCTTGCTCATGTGAAGAGCTTTTGTTCACTGACCTGGCATGGGGAGCATATTCTCATCAGTATGATGTTGCAGGCTTGATGCCCAGTTCATCTGCACTTGGTAAATGTCATAGAATCAAGTCCTAAGCATGCATATATTATTTTCACAATGTTATATATACAAAAACAAGGGAAAAATATGCAGCCAATTTCAGCTTCCAGTACCACGGGGATAAACTGAGCCTGCGTACTTTAGATTTTCACAGCTACAAACAAAACAATTGAATTCTCCTTATTTTGGAAGAGAGTGCATTTATCTTTAGAAAAAGCAGTTACCAAGTTTCTGAATCATAACAATTATTACTAAATAAAACAGCCATGTTTTTCAATGATACATAATCATTTTAAAGTAAAATACCGTCGCAGTGTGAGGTGACTGCACAAGCTCAACATGACAACAGTAAATTGTATCATTTAATGTCATAATTATGCCAATATCCCTATGTTAGAAGAGCCGAACCTTCTGAAAAAAAAAACCCAGAAGATTAAATTTTGATGATGCATAACAGCAAATGATTGTAATGGCTTAAAAGCAGTGTATCACACGATCATGAATTAGCCAGTAAATCATACATAACATCGTTAGAACATTTCTGCCACACTGGGTTAGCTCAGTTATCTATATACACCGGTATCACAGACGTGGATACTACTAGATGTTAAAGCAAAAGATGCAAAGAGTCCATAGCAAACAGAAAAAAAAAACCCTCATGATCTCTAACTACTATTGTTGCTCCTAATAATTATTTTTCTTTATGATATACAATGATTACCTTTCTTAGAAGCTAATACCTCATCATTAGTGAAGCTGAATAGAAAGGTGGGTCTGTATCAAAAACACTCTCAACAGTCTACTATCCTTCAGTTTGTCTGAATGATTCTTCCATTTATAAAGGTTCTAAATAGATGAAGTTCAGATGCCATCTTTCCAAAATATATTGTTACATTCCTATCTCATTTTCCTATTTTGTCCTTTTAAAGTGGAAGAATCCAACATTTCAGGTGCCTTTCTAAGTCCCTAATGCTTTTTTTGACTCAGATCTGAAACAATTCTGTTTCCCTGCTTTGAATTATACTCATGGCAAATCTACATTTATTAAATATATGAATCATTATTACATTATACAAAGGTGGTTTGTAGCTCCTGTATTTTACTTGTTCTTTTGAAAATGAATGAGCAGTATAGCAGAGTCTTCAGTTAGCTGTCTGTTAAAATGCCTAGGCCTTTTTCTTGAGTAGTTACAGTAAAGGTAGAATCAGTACAGTAAAGGTGTTTATGACGAGTTGAAGCAGTTTCTTCAATCAGCACTGTCATGCATTTATCAGCATTTGACATCATCTCTTGATATTGCCAGTTGGGATACTTTCACAAGCCTTTGGAGCTTTTTTGTTTTCTTTTATATTTCTAATTTCAGCTCTTTTATTCATTCCAGCTCTCTTATATAGTCCTCCTGTTTAATGACAAAGGTCACTGAGCCTGATATCTGAAAGAAGCAGTCCTTATGCCTTGTCTTTTTTTTCCCCCCTAAGGTCTCCAGGTTCACTTCCTTACCTCCAAAGCACTGCTGCTTTAGATTGCTTTAGATCAATTTCCCTACAAGCATGGACCAGCCAGCTTCCTCCTTCATCTATTCTTCTGCACTCCACTCCTTGTGCCTTCAGAAAAGGTCAGTTCCAGATGCTGCACGGAAAGTAGCAAGAAGCACTGTGGTTGTCAACTAAAGATATTCTGCAACTGTCTTTGGAGCTGAGTTTCGTTCTGATCTCTAAATTGTCAGATTTCCCCAGAAATAGACAGATACGTGGTACAAAGATGAACATTTAATATTACAGGATGTTCTGATTAATTAGAACTCTGTGTCTTCTTGTAGTCCATAAAAATGTATAATTCCTTTTTAAATTTTGGCCTCAGTGATCTTTTTTATCTACGGCCTAATTGGTGAGTACATGAGAAGTAAGAGAGAGGTACAAAAGAGAATTATTCAAGAAATATTCTTGTCTTCATTTAATTTCTTTGAGTTAAATTCAAACTCCTGCCCTATCTTTCTTATATAGCACTTTTTAGTCGTCTAGTGCTTTTTTCAATCTTTTCTAAGTTAAATACAGTCTTTTAAATTTGTCTTCTGACTAGAGGCTTTTTATTTGTATAGTCTTTCCTGGATAACTTCTGAATAAACGTTTTGGAATACTTTCTTTAGAAGACAGAAATAAGGTATCTGCATTTGATTTTCCATTTCATCATCACACTCTGATGATAAAGAGCGTAGTTCTTTATAGAGCTGCTGTCCCATCACGCTGTCTTTAGGCTTATTTAAGTCTGTCATTAGAGACCATCAACAACTTGACCTTGTCCTAAAAAACTCTCGCTGTATAATTCCTAGAAATCTCTTTAGTGTTAATTTTGTAGATACATACACATGCTGCACAGCAGACTTATGATACTATTAGAAAATTAAATAGAATGTTATCTCATTAATTTTTTCATTCTTAAAAGTGAAGTTAAATGTATCGTGCCTGTTTCTCATTTTTAATTGATTAGTTTATATTAACTTCTGTGTTATTTACTTTGCAATCCTTCTGCTGTTGCCTTATTTGTATTACAAGAAAAATGTGAGTTTAGCTGTTGCTCTCTCCTGGGAAGAAAAAAAAAAAAAAGGCAAAATGGAAGTGATTATTTGTGCTGCATAAAACTTCAGATTAACTGAATCTGATGGTGTTGGATTAGATCTAATTCCATCTAAGCAGCATCTTGCTTCTGAGAGTGGTCAGTGTCCACTGCTAAGAGATAGCTATAAAAAACATGAAAGGCTGTGTCTACTACTTCTGATTCTGAAAGGATCAAAACAGTTTGGAAACTATTGATTATTTTAGCATCCAGAAATTCCTGTGACAATTAGTTTCATGATGTGGTAAAAATGCAGAAGTACATCTGTCTGTTTAATTCTCCCATCTGATAATATTGTTCACTGTACCCTATTTTTTATTTTAAGTGCATAATTACACTTTAACCAGGATTTTAAATATATTTATCACAATTTCTTTACTTCTCATCTTTATTTTAAGGCAAGGAATCTGTTTAATGTCTCTTTACAAAACCTATCCTCTACTTCTTATCCTCATTACTCTTAGTGCTTTTCTATGACTGCGTATTATACAGAGGTTTAATCCTTTGTAGTTGTTGTTCTTTATTTTGCTGGGAAACTCATGGATCCAAAATTTGTATCTCTTCCACTGTAATAAGATTCCCTGTGACTTGTTTTTATAACACTGCCTATTTGCTTGTCAAATTCTTTCCTAAGACTTCTAATTTCCATTTACTACTTTACTTTCCATAAGTATCTTTTATGAAGGCATGTAAATGAGCCATTTGTTTTTCACAGGCACAGAACCCATCTAAAGTTAATTACCAATTAGAGATCACACTGCATTTGTGCTGCAGTTCCTGTGTCAGGAGCTGGCAGGAACTGAAAGGCAGCTCTTGCTAGGGCAGCAGGCTGGTGTGAACGGCCAAACCGCTGTAGAAGCAGGCTGCGCTTGGTGCTCTCCACACCGAAGGCTTCAGAACGGTGACATGAATCGATTTCATCAGTTCCAGTAGGAAGCTGTATAGCATCACTGCTTGCCAAACCCATTTTCTTGCCTGCTTGTGGCCCATGAGGAAGAGTGGCCACCACACAGACCAATCGTGCCTGGCAGTTTCAATAGTCACAGAATATCCTGAACTGGAAGGAACCCACAAGATAACTGAGTCCAAATTCTGTCTCTACAAAGCACCACCCAAAAATCAGATCCTGAGAGCGGTATCCAAACGCTCCTTGAACTCCAGCAGCTCCGCGCCGTGCCCACAGCCCTGGGCAGCCCGTTCCGCGCCCACCGCCCCCTGGTGCAGAGCCTTTCCCGAGCCCCTTTTCCCGCCCCTCCCCTGACGCAGCTCCATGCCGTTCCCTCGGGCCCTGTCGCTGTCACACAGAGCAGAGCTCAGCGCTGCCCCTCCGCTCCCTGTGAGGAGCTGCAGCCGCCATCAGGCCTCCCCTCGGCTCCTCTGCTCTGGGCTGAGCAAACACAGGGAGCTCAGCCTCTCCTCACACCTTGCCCTCAGAGCCTTCTCCATATTTACAGCCCTTCTTGGAAGCTCTCTAATAGTTTTATGTCCTTATATTGCGGTGTTCACACGTTTGCATGTCCTGATGGTGCTGTGCAGAGAGCTGTGCAGGGAGGTGCTGGGCACACAGGGAGTGGATCCTGCTGTGGGGAGCAAGATGCTCACCCAGCGTTTGTCCTCCGCATTATTCAAGGGCTTCAGATGAGTTGCTCTGAATTGCTTCTGCACTGAGCCTAAAGAGAGTGCTGCTGTGCAATACTGTGCAGGGTGAATGTTTCTTCACAATTTTTATTTGTAAGGACTGCATGAATAATAGCTTCAAGCTGTGTTCTCGGTTAGAAAAAAAATTACATCCAAAAGTAAATACAACATTAATTTTTATTTTTTTTTACTTATTTAGGAGCTAAAACACCAAAGAATGTTCTAATTCTAATGAGTTGATTGCTGAGTGACTTCATGCTAAAGTGAGGTTACAATCGTTAGGGTACCTTAAATACATATTGCTATTTTTTATTATTATCGTTATTGTTATTTCTACTGTACCTAACCTGAATTCTGAATGTTCTGGGCTCCAGAAAGCTTTCCTTTTTCGTAATGACACAGTCTTTTCCTTTATTCTAGATATCAATTCTTTATTCAATTTCTTTATTCTAGATATCAGTGTCATCACTGACATTCCTTCTTCCAAATAAACCAAGCTATGATAGTTTAAAAAAAAAAAAAAGTATTGAAAAAAACCAAGCAAACGTGATCAGTATTGATCTCCTTTGCTGAAAATTCTGAAATGCTATTATTGGCTCTTGATGTTAAGATCCGATTCATAGGTCATTTTAAAAGTCAGCACATCTCCATTTACCTGAACTAAAGCCAGTGAAGTCAGTGGAAAGTAATTCAGCCCACTGCTGGTATTCTGTTTGTCATTTCTGGAAAGGTTCAAAGTTGTTTAATGTATGGAAAGTTTGCAGAGGAGTAACTGTTCTTAAAAACAAGATGAAAGTAGAAGATGCGCTGTTGTCCCCACAGTACAGTGTGATGAAGCCACTCTGAAGTTAGGCAGCGTCCTGCAGAGCCACACTGCCAACCCACAGGTTGGGCTTTGCTCATGCAACTGAGGGTGACCTGAGAGCACTGAGTGAACGCACAACGTGCAGACCAGAGTTTTATCCTGTGTCTACTGATCTAAAGATGGGATTCCCAGGGCATCACGTTCCCCAGGCCACAGAGATCCCCCCAGGGCTTCATTTTAAGATGTGGAGGTCTGTAATGCCATACCTTCTCCAGCAAGCAAACAGGCTCACAGGGTGAGCACTGTATACTTCTCATTTTCAAACCACCAGTGTAAGAATAGCTTTCAGTGGACTGAAAACACCATATGAGTATATTTGTTTGTGCCTGCTAGCTTCAGTTTTGTCCAGTTCTGCAGTTCTGTTGTAATGATTTCTCTTTGAGCACAGTTTTGATAACAGCCATGTTATGTGCAGGGGAAGCTAGGAGTTTTTAAACACACTGCTGTTCCTGGAAGACCAGTTTTATCAGAGCAGACTGGCTCTTTCAGGTGAAATGCCATGAATTTACTTGTGAATTTTGGACACACAAATTTTGCAATAGCTATGTGACTGCTTCAGAAAGCAAAGTAAGAAGCAGTCTGTGGTTAAGGGGGAGGAAGAGCCCTGTGGTTAATGCAAGGAGGAAGGCTTTGTCTTCTCCAGGCTACAAAGGGAATTTTCAAGAAGCAGCCGAAGGCTAATGAAAGCATCCAAGCAATTGAGAATTACCTAGGAAACGAAACCTCTGAAGCTGTTTAGCCAATAGAGCAGGAAGGGAGAGAGTTATTCCCTCACAGCAGCTTTATAACTAGCAATTTCATAATGTGAAGCCATGCAAGCAATGTGTGCAAATAATGAACTAGCAAAACTTGCAGCCATGAGTGGGGACTGCTGCTGAGCTAAACTGGGCTCAGGCTCGGTAGTTTGCTGAGGGAGTTGTGTTTGTAAAGGTGAAGGGGATCTCATTCTTCCTAGTTCATTGGGATTGGACTAGAAGGGGGTATAAGTGGTGCTAAAGCAAACAAGCATAGGAATTACTACTGGCTTGATGGATAAATCTGCAAGTTTTAGCACAAACTTGTGTGTAAGGCATGTATCAGTTTTGCTTAAAGCAGGCATATTTGAACAGTAAGGTGTAGCTGTGTTAGGATCTGCAAATACCATACATCATCTTCTATTTTTATCTGTCCAGCAGTGAATCCAATGTCATAGTAATTTTGTTGGCTTATTGGTCTCAGACTGTCCCAAATGCTGCTGTCCCACGAGTACGTAGCTGCAGCTACAAGAACTTAGATTTTACAGCATGAATTTTAAATACCATAATCAGATCTTTCTTTAGATTTTCATCTTTAAGAACTCATATAGAATACAAAATAAATGCAAAGAGAATTAGAGGCAGGTATTAAAGTCTTGGAAATACAACTAATAAATATAAAGGCTGGAAAAAATTGTATGCAACAAGAATAATTTAACATGATTGGTGCAGTATATGCAGGCTTTCTCTTTTTTTTAATGGAAACAATGCCTGAATTAAAGTCACTTATAGCTTGTCTTCAGGCCAGACTGACTGGAAAATGCTTCAACTTCAATAAAATGCTGTTTGGTTTAGTCTAAAACTAGTAGGACATGAAAAACCTCAACAAAATCTCATTTAAATATAGTAATGTCCAATTTCGGTAATGTAACATGTATAAACAAGTTGTCCATCAATTTGGTTGGCAATTTTGAAAGATTTCCACTAGATGCTCTGCAATCCTCTAAAGCATGTGAGAACTACAAATACTATGCACTTATTCTGTCTGCTATTTAGAGAATAAACGTAGCTTTCTTTTACTGCTTTTTGTGCCAGTGTATTTTAGTCCTGCTTCGGTGCAGTTGGTGCAGCAAGCTTTTGCTCAAAGCTCAGCTAGAGTTTTCTATGCTCATGGCTACTGCTTGTGCTTTTGACTTGCACTGGGGATTTTCTGGTGTGAAACTGGAACATAATTCAGTTTTGATATGGATTAAAATTTTGATGTAATGTTTGTAATGTTTGCATTCCTTTTGCATATTTACAGGTTGTACTTATGGCAAAAGTATGGATGCACATTTAAAATCAGCTGTTAGTTACCCAGAGCCTAGATAGAGAGGTATTTTCCTGGTGGCAATAGAATCATATTTTAAGGGGAGGATGTCTGAAATTTATCCACTGGTTCCTCTTTTTTTTTTGTGGTTGGGTTTTTTGTTGATGGTTTTCCTTATTGGTGTTGGTAAGTAATTCATCTAACTTAGAATAACTGAATATTTTCAAATATGTCATTTCAACTTTCAGTTTCTAATTTTACCATATGTAACAGTCAAGACTATATTTAACTCAAGAGTTGGGATTTTTACCAAAAAAAAGTTGTAAATTTGTGAAAGCTGAAGAGAGCAAAAGTCAGGTTTACGCACAGCAAAGGAGTACCACCAGTGAAGACTTTGGCTGAGAGGCCGAGCTGAACCAAACCATTTAATGGGTTTGTCCTGCCTAAAGGGTGATGCAGACAAAATAGCTGCAGTAGGGTGGCTGTTTTCGGTTTTGTTCATTTCAACCATGTATTTACCAGAGCTGTAGGCAGTTAGCCATAAGAATGGACAAAACAGGAGTGTATTGTTCAAATGTTTCCACAATCAAAGAAAACAAGCAGAAACCCAAGCTGGCTTGTCCCACTTTGTGAAAGTCCCCTCAAGTCTCGCAAAGATGGGGTGGTGTGAAATGTGTTGAATTTATGATAAAGCATTCCTTGAGAAAATTCTGAGGGCATAAGCCGCATTTCTGAAAATTGCAATGACTCGAATGACCTCTTGTTCTGACAACTGCAATTTTAAGCCTCTGAGGCTCAGATCTGTAATCAAGATAGGGGGAAAAGAAACAGTGATGTGGGTAGCACAGGCAGAACTGGATTGCATCAGAACATGGTATTTGTTTTCTTGGCTGACCCAATATAATATGCAACCTTGAGATAAAGAGTAGGAACGAATCTGTAAGGGCATTTCCTTTCTCTTAAATTTATTCACTTATATAATCATTCTGAATTAGTCATTTAATTCCAGGATTGATTGCAGCACTGCTGTGTGTGGACAGTCCTCCCCCCATGCAACTACAGCACAGAAAAGCTGAGTGGGATTTCAAGGATCAGTCCTTGTCTGTCCCCCCATACTGCACTGGTCAGCTCCATCCTATACTGTCTTCAATAAAAGTGTGCCCAACCATTCTTAAAACTTCTGGTTCTTAAATCCTTTCTCATCTGTAGCCTCTTGAGGTAGCCTATTTTGGTAGAATTTACGTTTACTTTCCTACTGCCTATAATAAATCTCCCATTCTATAAATTAAGTCAGTTGCTACTTGTTTTTCCTTTTGTGAACAGAAATAGTATTTCTTGTTAGTGGCAAAAACAGAACCCAAGGTCTGGTCTCACCGTGACATGAATGGTGGCTCTTCCCAGTGGCAGTAGTTGTACTGCAGTTTGTTGTGGGGATATGACATGGGCATTCAGGAGAGGAATTGCCCAAAGCAACTCAGCAGGGGCAAAACTAGCAAAGTGTGAGTATTCCTGCTTTTCTTTAAGCCTCCTTTGTAACACTTCAGTAGCAGTGCTGGATAACTGTTTAGATGCTTGGCTTGATCATTGTACAAATCCTCCTCCAGTATTACCTGAGATGAGACTCGTACAGCTGCAAAATACAGACTTGCAAATTCTGCATTCTCTTAACCTTTCTTCAGCTCCAAACCTCCCTGCTGAGATGAAACATCATATTCCTGAATGTGAATTGGTGATGGCACCTTCCCTGAAAGGCGGCAGGCAGAGTCTTCTCTGTTTACCACAGACCTAAGTATTCTGTTTAAAATATAGTGGGACTTTTACAGAAAATTCAAATTAAGTGCATATTTTCACATGGGCTGGAAGAACAGGAACAAATAAAAAATGTTAATGACTCTACATCTTGCATTCAGTGCTCTAATGGAAAACCCAAGCGCTCTGTTTCCCAGCAAAATTTCTTGGTGCTAATTTTCCTGCAGACAGTACTTGGAGTGCTAATGTGTGTTTTGCTGTGACTTGTGAGACATATTTAACTGTTTTATAATATTCTTTTGTAGGTGCAGTAGCAATGTATTGCCTACATAAGATAAGCATTTTCAAAATGTAGATTTTTTTTGTTTATGCATCATTATTCCTGTAATTTGAATTGCATACAGAAATTAGGATGGACTTTTGCATTGTAAATTGGCTCCTAATATGCGAATTACAGTTCATACATCAAAGTTTTTAGTTAAAGCATTGGGAAAATAGACACATAAGGTGTATTTTTTCAAATGAATCGATAAGGAGATATGTGAAATAATATGCTGGAGGGGAGCTCTGCAGAAAGGGACCTGGGTGTCCTGGTGGATGACAGGTTGGCCATGAGCCAGCAGTGTGCCCCTGTGGCCAAAAAGGCCAATGGCATCCTGGGGTGCATTAAAAAGAGCGTGGCCAGCAGGTCAAAGGAGGTGATCCTCCCCCTCTACTCTGCCCTGGTAAGACCTCATCTGGAGTACTGCGTCCAGTTCTGGGCTCCCCAGTACAAAAAAGACAGGGATCTCTTGGAAAGAGTCCAGCGGAGGGCCACGAAGATGGTGAAGGGCCTGGAGCATCTCTGCTGTGAGGAAAGGCTGAGTGAACTGGGTCTGTTCAGCCTTGAGAAAAGGAGAGTGAGAGGGGACCTGATCCAGGTCTATAAATATCTAAGGTGTGGGGGGCAGAATGGCGAGGCCGGACTCTTTTCAGTGGTGAGTGGAGACAGGACAAGGGGAAACGGCCGGAAACTGGAGCACAGGAAGTTCTGCACAAATGTGCGCAAGAACTTCTTTACAGTGAGGTGACGGAGCACTGGAACAGGCTGCCCAGGGAGGTGGTGGAGTCTCCTTCTCTGGAGATGTTCAAGACCTGCCTGGATGCCTACCTGTGCGACCTGCTGTAGGGAACCTGCTTTGGCAGGGGGGTTGGACTCGATGATCTCTGGAGGTCCCTTCCAACCCCTACAATTCTGTGATTCTGTGAAATATGCAAAAATATGTTGAGGTAGATAAAGTGTTGGCCTTGACATTTTTGACACTGATCATTTACATTTTCTAGAAATGAAATGAAGTTCAATAAAATGCCAGACGTGCTTCTCCTTACTTTGAAGAAATATTTCTTATGGTTAAACAACACTTTGAATAGTTAAGCTCATGCATTTACCTTCTGGAGAAGAATGGTCTTCTGTGGTCCTAACTTTAAGCAGTAACTTTCAGTGAAATCTTTCCAGAGTGAAAACTTGGAGATTTGGTTCCCCTAAAACAAAACATGACATAGAGTTCATAGAAAAATTCTTACTGCTTGGAATGGGCTTTCCTTCTCAAAACAAACAAGCAATGGGATGATACATCTGTGCTCTGTGCCCACTGGAGTCATTAGAAAATCTGACATTAAGAAAAGGGAGTATTATAACCAGTAATTAGCATTTTCTACAGCCCAGCCTGGACTGCAAATATTTCTTTGCATCAAACGCACAGTCACCTAAAGATCTAAATGCATTACGGCTTTTTGGAGTTAAAAGAAAACCTCACACATAGGCTATGAGTTAGTTCCAAGCAGCCTCCAAGCCTATCTCTACAATTAAACATTTGGAGCTCTGCAAATGCATTTTATTATTTTTTTAATTAAAATTATCTTGAGTCAGTATGCACACAATGCAAAAGATTAAAAGATAATTCAGTAAACAGATGAATAAATGATAATCAAATATTAATAATCTTTCATCTGTTATTGATAGAGGCTACAGAAGACAAGTCTTCAGGTGGTGTTCTGAAACACAGGAAGGCCATATGTGGAGATTGGTAGAAGGTACACAAAATAATACAAAAAAAAGCAAACACCTACTTAAGATACATTGGAGAAAAATCAACAAAACCTCTGTAGGTGACGTGCTGTTTCACAAAGTTATTAGAGATCCCAGAAGGCAAGGGTGGCCCAGTGTTTCTAGTATCTTTATGTTTTAAGATTTTAAAATCTGAGACTCCCCACCAAGTCTTTAAATTGAGGTATCATAAAATAAAAGAAGATATTCTCTTCAGGGTTCTCAGCTTCATAATGAAGGATATTAGTCTATGAAATGGAGGTGGATACTACTCAATAACAGTCATAAAACCCGTATGAAAAAATCACGGCTCTCAGGACTGAAAATGGTGAAAAATTATTCAAGATAGCCAAAGATGACAGCTATAACTACAAATACTGAACAGCTAGGATATCTTCTATATGGAGAAAGAGAAAATAGATTTGGACTCTCCAGCTTACAAAAGAAAATTTAAGAAGGGATTTGAGAGAACTCTGAATTTGTGAATGCAGAAGAGTCTGGTCACCATTTGCCGTTATGGAGGGAAGGAAATCAAATTGTATCCTATCAGGTAACAGATTTTAATTGAATAAAGTTCATTTTACTTTTTTGCATAACATGATTACACCATGGAACTCAGATTTTGGATATGAAATGGTGTCAAGAGCAGAAGCTGGCCAGTTCTCAGATGCTGTCTGGTAACCATAGTGCAGGATGGTCACAGAGCAGGATCCCCTTCAGCTGCAGTGTGCCAGTGGCTGTGGAGGAGTGCTCCATGGAGGTTTCTCAATGGACTGGGATCTGACCAGCTGTGGCTGTAACTACAGAAATGTTCTAGTTTTCTTTACTGAAATTTTAGAAAGAAACACAATTAAATTTAATGTTTGAGTTGCTGAAATCTTTCCCTTGATCTCTGTGTCTACCAAATGCCATCACAAAAAATAATGAGGGGGCATAAAAATAAACAAGTTGATAATTTTAGTTGATAAGGCTTTTAGTAAATATCATTAGTAGACTGTTACCTAACCATTGTGCTGGGGCACCATTATCTGTAGCATGTCCCACCTGTTGAATTTGAGAGGAGAAGGAAATGGGGAAGAGGATCAATGGACATCACCTGTAGTTACACATACACTGATGTGTATCGAGTGCATTCAGCAAAGCTATACTTTCTGTACTTAAACTGAATTCCTAATCCTAATTTTATCCTATTCCAACCGACATCACTGGAAAAACTCTCTCTCTGTTAACTGCTTCTCCTGGTAGAAAAATTGACCAGATGATATTCCTCTCTGCCTGTCTCGTGAACAGCTATTTCAAGCTTATAAAGTAAGACCCAAGCTTTTTAAAGCTTGGCTCTTGAATCTTATTCAACTTGCAGGCATGAAAGCTCTTAGCGAGTAAAAGACTACGTTTAGTTACCATCTACCATAATCCATTATGAATGACCAACTCAAAAAGTGGCAAGAAAATAGTAACAGAAAGTGTATTATCATAAGCATTGCTAAAAATCAGCTTTACCTGTGAAAAACCACCTGAGATCACTGTCAGGGTGGAACTAAGAAGTTTGCAGTAGACAGGTTTGTGATGAATAATGCACACAGAAGTGAGAGGATGAAATCCTTAGTGTCCATAGGCCATAACATGCACCCAACCAAATGAAGTAATAACATTCAAAAATACTCAAAATAATTACACAAAAATAATTACCTTCAAAAAAGGCCATAAACACTATCCCCACACTGCCCTGGTGGGGCCTCGGCTGTGCAAAAGACCTGGCACAAATAGGAGGGGCTGTTAGCAGCACATTTGTCATTTGGGGCATTTGTCTGTTTAAAACATGATTCTTTGTAAACTATGAATTAGTCTGTTCAGTATTGATGAACTATATTTGTTAGGCTGTCAGCGATGAAATGAAAGGAATCTGCAATGAGAGTGTATTCACAAGTATAATGCTTCCTTTCAGAGAAGTCAAGCATTTGAAACCAATGCAGGCCCAGCTTTTTAGTGTTGGAATTCTTACACAGGGCTGACTGCTGAAAGCAGAGGGTATGCAGGAAAGCTTCCTCACTCCTGAGCATGTGGAACCAGGAGAAATGCTGCAGGCATCTGGGCTGCCTCATAAGCAGCCCTTGGAGCAGCCTTGTGGCAGGAACGGAGCAAATGGAGGACACCAGTGCTGAGGGAGCAGAACTGTGCTTGAGCAGAGAAAGATTTGGTTCACCTTGTCCCCAGAAGGCTTATCTGTTGTCATGCAGCAGCTGGCAAAAGCATCAACCTCCTCACAAAAGTAGGAAGTCATTTTAGGAACAGTAAGGAAACTTTCCATGTTTGGTTGTGAGATGCATGAAAATCACAGTGCATCTGCAAAAAGCTTGAAGTCAGGCAGAATGAGAGTGACAGCAAAGGCAACAGTCTAGGCCAGCCCTGGATAGGTGAATTGTGAAACAAACACCTCAAAAATATTCTGGAGGAAGGTTTGGTTTCTCTGCTGCCAAGTTCTCAGGGAGAAAGCTTAAAAGATGAGAAAGTACAGCATGTAACCTTATGGAAGCCTAGAAAAGAACTTTGAGAAACAGGCCTCCCTTACTCAACTGCAGATGTAGAAGGTATGCAGACAAGAGACAACGCAGTTACCTTGATCTACAAATGACCTCTAAGAAATAGACACAAATATTGCTAGGATTTAAATGAAGAAAAAGGCCCAAGTTTCTGGATGGCTGGTAGAAAACTCATCAGTTCTTACAGACATTTGAGAGAAGAAAGAATGAGCTGTAGGAAGGGGACCAGGCCTAAGAGAAAAAAGATACTTTTTCTGAGGAAAATGCACATATCTGGAGAAAATCCCACAGAACTCGTGTTGGTATTGCATTGATGAAAGAACATACAAGAATAATTAAAAGAAAATACATGAGGAAGAAAGAAAAAGATTCCTTCACTCTACAGAGAATGCTAAGGATAAAGTCCCAGTAAGTTTATGCTGATGTGTGAGGCCAGTAGAGCCTGGAAGTGTTCGGTAATGAAATTGAGCACACTTGTGGCCAGGAACTGCTCAGAGTGGAGTATTGCACTGCTCTTATTGAAGAAATTCAGCTAAGTAACTTGTTAGTCAGCGAGGAAATGAATCACAACAGGACAGCGTTAGCAAATGACATCCATGATAAATGTATTTCAGATAACAGAGCACATTAAATACCTCAGGAATTGCAAATATTTGAAAGGTATGGAGATTTCATAGACACACTTGCAAGCCTGTATTATTCAGAGGTCAGCGGACTTTGAAAACTGTGTCGAAATAAAAAGCAAACACTAACTAAGCCAAATGAAGATGATTAAGACCCTATGTATCTTGGTTTACTTCACTACCAAGCCACACCTCTACCCTTCGTGAGCCTTGTTCACATGTATAACACAGACCAGAAAGATGAGTTTGGCAAAAAAATGCAGATGTATAACCCTGTTCTCATGACCTGAACCACCTAAAATTGGCAAGGTAAAGAAAAGAAACCAAACCAAACCCTAGGAACCTACCACCAAGCAGAGAAAAGACAGTTCATTTGCAGACAATGAAAACAACCACTAAATGATATAAAACCTGTCTTTCAAGTCAGAGAAGCCTCATTCACTCCAGATTAAAGTGATATTCCAAGTAGAACTACCATCCTTCTGTTTTCTCATGAATATATCATCTTTCTCACTTGGAAATCTTGTCTGGTCAGATGCAGAGATATACTCATCTCGGATTTTTAGGTGTGCAGCAGCTCATTTCCCTGTATATCTGATGACAAGCATGCAGCTGAGCATGTAGGGTTGACATGGACATTCACAGAACATTGGAGATGTTGGGTCCAGGCGCACAGTAGGTTTGATGTTTCTCTGAAATCAGCAGCCATGCCAGCAGTTTGGTTACACATGCATGGAAGGGATGGCACAACCTAGAAATTCCAGGAGCATTCCGCAGGAAGCTCTTAGTTTATAATCCTAATTCAAACTATAGCAATATATATTGATCATATATATGTATTATCTATATATATATTATCTATATATAATATATATAGATCAGATATTTACCTGGCCCTGCGCTTTGTTTCCAAGAGCAAGCACCAAGTGAGTGTCCCAAAAAGTTATAGGAATCCTGCACAGAGCCTTTCCAAAATATTTTCTGAGCTTCTAGTGATCAGTCATTCTAGGGTTTCCTAAACCAAATGCTGTGGTTTTGTATTGAATAGACCTTGGTGCCCTTTCTTTCAAACTTTTTTTTTTAAATTGAGGTACATTTTCAGCATCCACAATGTCTCAAATTCTACCAGTTAACTGGTCAATTACATGAATTAAGACTTTGCTCTTTATTGTTATTTCTCAGAAGCTAGCATCTCATTTTTATTTGATTTTTCATATTTTATACTGGAAAAAAAATTTCCTACTCACCTTTCCAGAACAATCCTTATTTTCTCATGGTTTTTTTTAGTGCTTTTACTGACAAAAGCCTTCATCTATTCAATTGTTCTGTTTACTGCAACTGTTTCATATCAGTAACCACACTTGCTAACGCACATGCTTGCACTAATTTGTGTGTATTTTACCATACTTCTCTATCTTTCTTCAGATGAATGCATAACTACAAACGCTCTGGAAGTTGCGGGCGTGTCATGTGTTTGTACAACAGCAAAGGGATATTTTTCTCACATACTCTTGATTCCTTTTCTAGTGATTGCTGGCATCCTGTCTGCATTCCCTTTGCATCTCCTGACAGGGAGCTTTTGTTGCCTAGTCATTAAGTGACTGGGTCAGAAGTTCTGAGTCTGCAGTCATCTATAGTCTATATCACTGACTAATTCACTGTTATCAGCAAACATTTTCATTCCTTTTCTACAGTTTTTCTGATCATTGTGACCTGTGTTGAGCAATGCAGACTTCAGCATAGAGCCATGTGGAACACAACATGTGATTCCTTCCACTGTGAAAGGCAATTGTTTGTTCCTCTCCCTTATTCCCATCCTCTGGACATTTCTTCATGTCTGATTATCTTCTTCTGTAGCCTCTAGGGAGACAACTGTTCCAGTGCCTTCTGAAAATCCAGGCAGATGGTATCAAGCAGACAGATCTATGTTGCCAGCATGGCTTATTAACCATCTGAAGACTTGGGTAGATTTGTGACACATGACCTCTCTTTACAAACACCACAGTACCTTTTCTTCACTGTAACATGCTTATCCTGGTGTCTGCTAATGCTGTTTTTTTTTGGATGTCCATTTCTGTGAGAATCCAAGAGACCATTCAAGCTTCATTTAGAATGAAACAAAGGAGAACAAAAGATCAGGCAGCATGCAGATATGAGAATATGAACTTAGCCATAGATCAGGCTTTTCAGGATCTGCAATTCTACAGAGCTTATTAAAAGGCAGTTTATTTTGTTCTACTAGTTTTACAATACCACGAGTCCGTTGACTTCCCTGTCTTTCTATGATGGAAATAAGGGATAAAATTAAAAGCATGTTAAAGCCATTGAGCAGTACAACCATCCTCTTTAACATTCTGTTTTAGGAGTTCCTTGTGGATCTGAGAGTACTTTGGTTCTCTGTAGCTTGATATTTAGCATTCAAAGCATTCAGGCACTATATTACCTATTCATTGCCTCTGCCAGACAGAGTAAAAAAAAAAAAAAAAAAATGGATTATTATGTTACAGACTCTCAGGTTCTTACTTATTCGGGAGCAAAAGAATGTACTCCAAAGAGATTTTAATGGATTCTGCAGGTATCTCCAATAGGACACTCTACACATTTATAACAGATTTGATCTGTGAAATGTTTGTCAATTATGTGGCTTATTGCAGGAGATTTCCTTGCCACTTCTTCTGTACATACATCCCTCCAAAACACAAAACCCATGGCCATTTGCAAAAAAAATAGCAAATTTCAGGCAGTGCATCTATCACAGGGCATGTACTGAAACTTCAGAAAAATATTGATGGAAAAGATCTGCTTCATATATTATGTATTGCTTGCAAATATTGCCATCATTAAGAAGTACTCAGGTGTGTTCTCTATTGTGCACACCTTCGAATTGGGTTCGTTGTTTCTTTAACATGTGACAAGATGCTGACTGTACCAAAGCATAACTTTGTTTGCTGCTCTGCCCCCCTGCTAATGCTGAAATGTAGCAGCTGCACTGAATTCTACCCTCATCCTTTGTGCAAGTATTCTTTTATCACAGCTGAATCATTGTTTTCTTCCTCTTTCTATTTTAGTTCATAAATTTATGGATTTTAGTATCTATTTTAGTTACTGACTTTTAGTTAATGACTTTTTTTAACGGTCATGTATTTTATTATGCAGCCTCAGTCAAGGGTGATTAGTTCAAGGAATGTAAGGTAAATATGAAAATCTCTAAAACAAAGAAAGTAGTGGGCTGTCCTGAGGAGGTGATCTCCTGGGAAGCTGCTTACAAGGGGAATCTCTCAAAATGCAGTCTTGGGCACAGCACCATTCAATAGTTCTGTTCACTAACAAACAAAGGTAATAATGCACTAATGACATTTTTTTATGTTAGAACATGAAACACATATTTAAATCAATAGTAGAGCAAGAATGAATAAAGGAAGTCCTTGACACTGAGAATACAAACAGGCTGGAATTTCAATCAAACTGCATTGTCATGGAGCCTGCATTTACATCTTACCATCATCTAGGCTGTGTAAAAACCCTTACCCTCTGTGCTTCCATATCCTGTTATGTTGCGATTCCTCTTTCTCATGGCTTCTGCTTACATTCTGCCCATGCCACTGAAGATGGGCATCTTGGAGCCCCAAATGAGCCAGGCCCCACCTGTCTTCTCAAAGCAGCTTCAGAACAATGGTTCCAGAACCAAGATCTTCAGCTCACAGCCAAGACTGCGCCTGTGTTCCTCATCCCACAGGCTCTGTCTTCCTAAAAAAGCTCTCCTGGACTTCAGGGGGAGAAAACAGAGGGTGACTTATGTACTCATCCAGCGCTCCCACTGGGCCTGAGGAGCCAGGATTGAATCAGACTTTCTGAAGAAAGACATCCTCAAATGCTGGGTCAGTTGGCTTCCTTGGCTGCATGTCCTACATCAGCATCACAAAGCTCACATCAATGATTAGCTGTTAATGGAATGTGCCAGGAATGTCTGTGGCTAACTGATGGCTGCTCCATATTGCTGTTGCAATACAGGTTTTATGGTGGGGATACTGGTGGCTATCAGGGTAATTCACTTCACTCCTGTGACCATTCCTTGCTACTGTTCTCAGGCATCAAGAATTGTCCTTCAGGGCTGTGCCAGTCTGCTCTTACTTACTATTAAGCAGACAGACTCTAACCTTCCTCCTGCATTCTCTTCTTTTCCATCAACATTGCAGCTATTCGTTATCTTTTAACTTTCATCCCTGGCAAGCAGACACAGATAGTAGGAAAATACTTCAATAAAACATAATCTGAAACTTGGCACATATCACCCTTATTCAAGAAAGATTGATTCAACTTAACAATTTAATTCAATTCTCCAAATAATGAGGTAGTTAGGCTAAACTAGTCACCACGCCAAAGAAGAACAGATGGAAAGCTTACCAACATCCTGGGTTCTCTAAGAGAACTCCAAGAGAAGCCATCTCCAAAAGAGATCCTTCCCTACTGGTAGTCGGCTCTTAAATGGGGTCAGGAGAGGTGCAGTCGGGCTCCAACCCTTCTGGTAGGGCAGGTGAATTCCCTTCACCTGTGCTCCCAGAGCTGACTCATTGCTCACCTCAGGTGGTCGATCAGAGGTTCAGGCCATGATTCAGCAGTTCCCATACAGCTGCTTAAATACATGCTGCAGAGTTACTCCTTTTCTGAAAGACTTGTTTTCTGAGAGAGGCATAGTCAGAAATCAGAAAACTCATAAGGAAATAAAGAGTGTGGGGGGTGCTATGAGAAATGCGTGATGCCATTCTGCATGGGCTGCTTTAGAACTCCTTGTTCTTCTTGGAATAAGATACCTAACCATTTCTAGATTTCATTCTCAATGAATTTATTTATTCTCATAACAATGTTGTCTAATAGCTAAAGTAGAATCTTCTCTCTTCTTTTTCTTTTTAAAAATACCTTGATGTGTGTATAGGGCAGTCATGCCCATCTTTAACTTCTGTCTTCAGGGCCTTATTTTTCTCTGAAAGAAAAGGCTTTCTCTTCTCCATTTCATGCAAAGCCCTCTGGATATAAGTGCAATCTCATCACAGAAATATTCATAAGTCAACACTAAGACTTTTTAAAAATATAATCTGAAATGTTCTGTCTGATCTTGAAAACTGTCATTTTAAAAATGAGTTCACAGAGAGAATTGGCTTTCTTACCTCTATTCAAGCTGTTTATTTTTAGCTGAGCGTTACTGAATATGGAAGCAGTCCAGTTTACATCCTGGTTCGATTTCCTGTTTACTGGAGCCAGCATGGTGTCACCACTGTATTTCTGGACCACTCTGGAAGCCTGTGTGCAGCCTTCTTTCTGCATCTGAGCAGTGCTGTGCTGCACAATGGAGCTATTGTTGTGCTCTCAGATAAAGAAATATGAATATAAATGAATGTGGAATATGTTAGGTTTATGTCATTTGGTTAAAAAAAAAAAAAAATATATATATATATATATGTAACTGTAAACCTCTTCTTGAAATGTGTGGGAAAACAAAGTCAGAACCATACCTGTATTTGTCTGAAGTTATCATAAAAATAAAAATAGATCTGATTGCACGTAGGGTGGCTCCCTATAGCACAGTTTTAATGGGCTGACAGAGGAGGTGTGATTTTAGCCTTCTTTTCCTTTTTTTTTTTTTTTTACTTCAGTCTGCTATTGTTTCTTGAATTGTAGAGCTCACTGCTTCCCTTAAGAGAGTATTAAATATATATATATTTTTAAATCTCCAGACTAGATGAGAATCTGAGCTGGCCAATATAACCACTAATGGTCACAACAACAGGCAGCTCACACAAGGAACTCTTGGGGAGCTCAATCTCCTCAGCGATTCTGATGCACTGGTAGCAGCAGCCTCAGACCTTGTTATTGTTTTATTAGGATTGTCAGAATGAAATGGCATTAAAAATATAATCTGAAATGTTTTGTCAGATCTTGAAAACTGTAATTTTAAAAATGAGTTCACAGAGAGAATCGGCTTTAAAATTCTCTGTCCAGGGAATGCCAATGCCAGGTAAAGGAGCAGAGTCTTGTCATTATGGCTCAGGTACTGTCTAATCAGTTCTACTTTTGTTTTAGTAAAGACAAGTTTTAAAGAAGTGAAAATACTTTAATTTCTATCATTTAATCTAAAAGGATAGAGACAGTCATTAGCCTGAACTGTATTTAAGGACAATACAAATCTTGTTACACCAATGGACAAGAACCTTGAAAGAGAACTGATAAAAAAAAACACATTAATTCTGTTGTTGCTGAAGTTGACAAAAAGAAAAACAAAAACAAACTAAGCAACAAATGATGTAAAGCATATTAGCTTTTACATATCTTTCAGATTCACTTAAGCGAGATTTTTGGATTGTTTTTAAAGAGGTGCTTAAAAGCTGTTTTTTGTTTAAATAACCCTTTTCAAAACCAATTTCTGAGTGAGTGCCTCTAATTAGAAGACCCAGAGCCTTTCCCTTTATCTTCCTAAACACACTGATTCTGTTAATGCTTATTTCTGATTCCTGTAGGTGAAGCTTTGGGAGCACTAACATCTACCATGCCCTGTGCGCAGGCTTTCCTTCTGCTGCCGGTATTTCCATTTCAGATTTGCTGCTGCACCTGGGGAATACCCTTTACAAAGGCTTTGTCAGAAGCAGGCAAACGAGGTTCCCCTGGAGCAGCCCCAGAGCAGCCTACAACAGCATACAGCTGCTGGAGCAGAACGGACCTGTGTCAGGCGGGCAGCGTCATCCAAGGACAGCACTGTTCCTCTTTTAGACATGTTTTGCCCAATTTGAATACGGTCAAAAGATACAGATGGAAAATAGCTGCTCATTTTTCCTCTCATTTTCAATACTGCCGATCAGGTCTGCCGCTGATTTCAGGGTTCCTACGTGAGGGTGAAATGTAAATAACAGTCACACCTATCTGAAATACAACAAAACCATTGAAAAAATAGTGATCAAAAAGGCACACAGCAATTAATTTGTGTCCCATGTGCTCTTTATTCCCACATGGTTAAAATCTTGCAGAAAATATTAATTGCATTCTGAAATAAACTTTTTTCTTTTCCTTTTTTTTTTTTTTTCTGTTTTTTTTTTTTTTTTTTTTTTTTTTTTTTTTTTTTTTAATTTTAGTTTACATTTGCAAGGATCAAAATAACTCAGCCAACAGAGTTGCATCTTGAATCATATGAAAACCTGAAAATGCTAAACAGAAAAGTTCTGTGTCTGGACAGTACTGCACAGCTGCTTTCCTTTTGTAACAGGTCCTGGTGGAGGCTGAGGCTGATGATCACGATGCATGTGCTTATTTTAGTGTAGTTAGTTTCAGTTGCATGTCAAAAACCACGTTAGACTTGAATGCTGTTACAATAAGGACTGCAGCAAGAGCAAGGTTTGTTCTATGTGTGGAAACTGCATGCATATGGGGGAGGGGGATGTTATACTTACAGGGGAACCCAAATTATGCACAGGTTATGAATGTCAGTAATTATGATCTAAAATATTTATTACATGTATAAGAAATATTGTATTTAACGTGTTTTAGTAGTATTGAGCAATGCATCCCAGAAGAGCTGTAGTAAAGACTGCAAGCAAATAATTAAAAACTGAGCAAGCCAAGTAAAATCCAATTGTAGCAGCAGTATTTCCAGAGGTAATCATAGGAGTTTGTCATTACCTGACTAAAGGTTACAGAGGCAAATGTCAAGAAATTCAAGGGTCACATGGCACTTAATTGGTTTGGATGGAACATATTATAAAGAGATCAGGACTTTATGACTCATTTAAAAAGCGATTAGCTTCAGGTTTAAATCTGAAACAGTTTACTTGTTGTATACAAAAGTTACAATGCATTTCCCTCAGGTTTAATGTTCTTGGTTTTCTTTGTGTTCAAAGTACTTTAAGAATCCACGGGGATTCCCATTGCTTGGTTCTTTGCTTACAGGCTAAGTGGTTAAAAGGTAAATTGGCCTCAGACTGAAAACCTGATATGATTTTTTTTATCCTCGTCAGAAACAAGTGACTAAATGCAAAAATGTTCTGAGGGTCAGAGTATACAATAAGTATTTCATGCTGATATTCTTCAATGTTTCACTTAACTATTTTCAACCAGCATGAAACATTTTGACATTTGTGGAGAGACACAGTGCTTTTTAGTTTGTCAGATCAAAGACAAATGTTTCATTTGGACTTTGTTTAACATTTTATGTGTACCCTTGAGCTGTTGAACAGCTTCCTGGCATTCATATTCTATGTTCCAGTTCTTTCTTTCATGTGTTGGTTCCCCATCCCAAATGGTGCTGTCTTCAATGGTAAAGGCATTTCTGCATCTGTAAATATTACAGTGCATTGTTTTTGTCAGAAAGCAGGAAAAAGAAAAAAAAAAAAATGGGGAAAAATTGTTTCCTGTGGGAAATTTAACTTTTACAGAACAACATTTTCCACTGAAATACCACAGTTTTAGAAAACTTCCAGCCAACTGTACTTAAAGCATATTCCAGGAGTGTTATTTACAAGCTATGAGTGTCAGCTCTAGTCTATAGCTCCAAATGATCTCAACTATAAAAAAAACTTTTCAGATTCTCAGTACAGGTAAAATTAATTGAGATTCCATGTACAAGATATGTCGATCAGGATGTAGCTATAATTACAGAAATACATCAGCATTACTAATAGGTTACTTCATACTGGTAGCTGAAATTGGAGAAACTGAACATTCTTGAAAGGAGGAGGAGAAATTGGTGAAGTGATCATTGCAATGTAGTCATGCTGAACCGCAGGGCATGGACAACATCTTGTTTTGCTGGACAAAGGAGATGATGTCCTTACTTGGCATGTAGGGGTCTTCCAGTCTCCCTTCCAAGCAGTTCTTTGATGTCTTCCTGGAGCAGTTTTGTGCAGAAGTGTAGTGTTTTCTGAACATAGCTCCAAGTTTACACCAGAGCTCAAATTGGCATTGCAGCCAAATAGCTTCAAAGAGCCCATTTTGCATCACAGCCTTTGGGAAAACCAAGGGTTGGTGAACCAGGAGATTTGCAACTCGCATCCATCACCTGAGTACAGGCACAGCCTGGACACAAGGCATTCACTCATCAACACAGATACCTTGTGGGAACCTGGGAAGCTGCCTGTGAACAGCAAACCTGGATGCGCACCTTCCTCGTGGCAGCCAAAGCAGTGCATGGCAAGGCAGAACGCGATTTACAGCAGATAGGCTGCGCGTGATCCATTTGACTTCCTCCAAGAACATACCTGTATGGATTGTCAGGACAGTTGTTAAGACAACCCGATTTACTTGTACAGATCTTATTTGCAGCTTCCTGTTCTGTTTATAGTGTGAGTAATGCAGCTTGTGTCGTGCTCTCTTTTTCCACCTCTCTCCTACAGTTACGCAAATACACACTCATGCACATATGCTACATTGGTCAGATGTCTGGGTTTAACCCAGACGGTTTGAGTTTCAGACCAAAAGTCTCTGCTAAAGCATTGCTTCTGCTGCTGAAAGTTTAGGTTTCTGTGCTCACAGCAAAGAGATGAGATAGATGAGTGCAACATTTGCAGGGTTGAGCTAGGTAGAACTGGTGCCGTTGGGTTGAAACACTTAGACATGCATATGCAAACAGTGCAAAGCAGAGGTCTCCACCCAGGTATTTCTAATGGCTTTGTTTTATAGAAGTCTGTTTTGGGTAGTGACACACTTAAACAACACCTGAGACACTGTATGTTCTTATCACTTAATTCAGAGGAAAGGTCACTGTTGCACTTGATAACTTATAAGTTTATTACACTGTGATATCAATTATGAACTAGGCCAGATGGGTAATTTGGATCCTATTAATAGGCGGCAAAAATGACGTGAGAAATCACGACCTTTCCCTCTCTCCTAATCAAGTCTTCTGCAATGCTGTTGCGTAAATAAATGAGTGAAGACTCATGCTCAAGACTTTTCATCAATTGGTTGCTTTGTCCCAGATACCACTTTTCTAAATTTACATGCCATCTGGCACTGCTATCAGGTTTGCCAGGATAACTGCCGAGCAAACACAGCAACCTTCCCCGAGGCAGAAGGAAATCAAGCAAGGTGCCATGAAAAGGTTGTCAGATGGCACCAGTCACAGCTCACTGGCGTCATCTCTGTGATCTCTGTGCTCTTTTTATCTGTGGCTATGCCTTTATTTATTCATTTACTTATTTTCCTGTAACGCTCCTTATCAACGAAGGGGAATAATGAGGCCCAGAGTAGGAGGAGGAAAAGAGGGTTTAAAGCAAGAACAGCAGACGTCTGGGTGGCTCTTCAGGACTGATTAGCTTACTTACAGAGAGAGGTGCCAGGGATGTGAAGAGGAGCACATCTGACAGCCGATGTGCTTGTGCAGTGCTCAGTCAGTGCTCACATGCAGTGGAACAGAGGTTCCAGTGCAGCAGGGCGAGCTTCAAGCCTCACTGCCTCAGCTCAGACACGACTCCCTTCCTCAGTTCCTTGATGCATCTTTGTATCTGCCATATGTTAGTTCCCATGAACATCAGCTGCTTAAAATAACCCTTTTACAGGAGGTTGCAGCCTCTGGCAAATCGTGCAAGAACACTAACCCTCTGCATTTCCCAACCTCTGCCGGAGATGACTGCTACTGCAGCAGAAGGAAACATGTCCAAGTACAGCAGCCACAGTTCAGTGCTACACAGCTCAACATTTTCTGTCACTGGGAAGCTGGTGTTAAGTTAATGGGCACCGAAATGGGCTGAGGGCGGTAACACTCCATTTAGCTAATTGTTAGGAAAGTAAGTGGTCATCTAAACCCGTAATACCCTAGATAGCTACAGGAAAAACAAGCTAACATAAAGGCTTGTTTCTGTGCTACAGCTAACTGAATCACCTAAGAAGAAAAAAGCTTTCAGTGGAATTATATCACAGCTCAGCTCCCTGGCCGGTTTCATGGCACAGCCCCACGGGGTACATGCGAGGAAAGGGGCAACGGGGCAGAGCGCCTTCAGCAGGCAACGCTCCTCAACACTGAGCTTCGGCATTACACTGCTAGAAAGGATAGAATTAACCACGTCAGTGCATGCCCTGCACCTGTCCACCGTTACAACTGTACTTTAAGAGACTCAATGTTGTATATTTATTATTTTATAAGGCTTTGTACACATGCTTCAAATTATTTTGCTATGCTAACGTGAGGTTCAGCAGAAGTTACACACGTGATCAGGGCACAAATACAACGTTTTAAAGAGGCTGACTAATTTTTCCTATGAAGAACTGACATACATTTGTACATACAGTGGAAAATACCAACCAGCTTTATTCTCAAAACACAGTAAGTCACACTTCCCAAAGAATTAACTTCAAAATCTCTCTGCTGGAGAGCGTTTGTTGTCTTTTTAAAACTGAGACTCAGAACGTTAACTCTTCCTTTTTGCTTTTATTGAAGCCCACCACAAAGCAGAAGCAGCGTTTTAAACGCGATATAACTCAGGTTAGTAACACGTCACCGTAAATAATCTTCCCCACGTAAAAGCCCGGCGGCAGCAACGCTCTTCCCTCCCGTCGGCTCTCGGACGCTGCCGGAACGCGCGCTGCTCCCTCAGGAAGACGCGTCCCCAGGACGCGCAGCGGGCGCTCCCCGCTCCCCAAAGCCTCAGCTCCGCCCCTCGCTGACCCCTCCCGCCGCCCCGGGAGCTCCGGCAGCGCTCCATCCCCACGTGGGGCCACTTTTGTTAGAAGAGCGCATCGGCGGCAGCGGGACGCGGCGCCCGGAGCGGCCCGTTGCCGCCGCCCGCCATCTTCCCGCCGCTCCGCCTTTACCACAGTGGCGCCGCCCGCCTGGCCCTGCCTCGGTCACGGCCCCGAGGCCCCTTTCCATGGCTTCGGGTTTGCCACCCGCGGGGCCTTTCTCCTCCGTGGCGTTGGAAGGGATGAGGACGGGTGCCGGAGCCTTTCCCCGCGGCGCCGACGCGACTACGGGTCCCGGCACGCCGCGAAGCACCGCCCGGCTCGGAACGGCGGGCGCCCGCCGCCGCCCCATTGTACTCCGGCCAGAGAAAACGCCGCTCCGCTCCGCCCGGACTTCCAGCCCCCCTCCCCCGCCTTCCGAGTGGTCCCTTCCAGCGCCAGTGCAGCGCCCTTCGGAAGAGCCCATCCGTGGGAAACGGGAGGGGCCGACGCCGCGGGGCGAGGCGAAGAGCGGAACGAGGTTCTCTCCGGGGGCCGAGCCGGCCGCTGATGAGCGTGCCGGGCAGCCAATAGGACGAGGAGATCGTCAGAGAGAGCCAATGGGCGCGGAGGGGGCGGGGCTTTCTCCGAGAGGGGCGGGGGCGGAGAAGGCCGGGCCGGGGGCCGCCGCGCCTGCGCGGGGGGAGGAGGTGGGGACTTCGTCGTGTCCCTGCGGCGGCGGCGGCGCCTGGGGAGGGTCGGGCGGAGGCAGGCAGGATGCGGGAGGCGGCCGGGCGGCCGTGAGCGGAGGGAGCCGTGCGAGCGGGCCGCGGGACAAGGCGGGGCCGGGCAGGCCGCGGCGGCCGGAGGGGCTTGAGGCGGAGAGCGGGCGGCCGGGGCTGGGGCTCCGCGCGGCGGGGCGGCCGCGGGGCAGGATGAGCCAGGAGGAGATCCTGAGGAAATTTATCAAGCGGGTGCAGGCCATGAAGGACACGGACCACAACGGGGAGGACAACTTTGCCAGCGACTTCATGGTGAGGGGTGGCGGCGCGGGGGGAGCGGGCCGGGGGTCGGGGGGGTCGGGGCCGTGGCCGTGCCGTCTCCCTCGGCCGGAGCGGGGCTGCCGGGCGTCGTGCAGCTGCGGCGTGCGCCGCGCTGCGCAGGGAGGGGCCTCGGTTCGCTCCGCGGCAGGATCTGCCCCGCTTCTCCACCCCGGGGCTGTGGGAAAAGGCACCGGGAGCGTCAGACCGCCCCCCCTAACACACACAGCCCTCCTTCCTTCGGCAGATAAAGGGACGGCGAGCTGTGTGTCTGTGTGTTGGGGGGGGGGGGGAGGGAGGGAGTGCTCGACCGCTGCGCGCGGGGCCGCCGCGCTCCGTGTCACGGGGGGATCGCCCTCCCAGTCTCCACTGGCCGCAGTGCCGCCCGCGGAGCCGTGCCGGGTGTTCCCCCGGGGATATCCATCCTCCTTCCCTCCCATCCCCCACTGGCTCCGTCCCTTTCTTCCCGGCCGAGCTCGGTGTCTGCCGGGGGGAGCCGTCGGGAGTCGCCCCTTTCCCGTCTCGTCCCTCCCGTTCTGTTAAAGGGCTGGAGGCGATCAGCTCGGGCTGCCGGCCGCGGCGCTGACACCTCTCAGCATTGTTCAAACAATGCCAAAACGCGCCGTGACCCGTCGCGGAGGTGAAGGCGAGCGCCGCGTGCGCGCATCTCCGCCTCTCGCTCCGTCTTTATCCGCCCGCGTTTGGGCTGACCCCGAGTCGCCGGCCATCCGCAGCCGTCAGCCCCGCATCGCGCCGCGGCGGCGGGAGGGGCCGCGGATGTTGCGCAAGAGCGGGCGGTGGGAGCGCGGGGCGGAGGGCAGCGCCGGGCGGGGGCCCGTGGGAAGCGGCTGGCGGGGCCGCGTCGGGAAGTGCGCGGCTGTGGGAAACGGGGGGGGCGGGAATGGGGGGAGCGGCACTAGGGCTGGGGCCGTGCGGCTGGGCTCAGCTTGGCGCAGCGTCGCCGCTGCGCGATGTGAGGGCTAAACGCTTTGGCAGAACCCCGTCGTTTAAGTGATGGTTTCAGTGTCGTTGCCGTCGGACGCGGCCCGACTCCTCGCGCCGTGCTCTTCGCTCTGCCTCGTTCGCATGGGCTGGATGCGCTTTATGGGAAGGGCGGCGCAGGATGCCGGGGCTCTGGCGGCCTTTCTGCTAGGCGCTGTCTGCGTTACATCTGTAATCGGCTTCTGCCGTCTGAAAGCTGATCCGCAGCCTAATGCCTGAGCTTCCTTACTGCACAAACAGTTGTGCCATCCTTTCTTCTACGTAGTGACACCTCTGTGGAAAAGTCGATTTTGTTTCCAATGCCGTGTTTATTTTGCTTTCACTTGAATAGCCCGGCCCTAAGCTTTCCTATTGCTCACACGGAGCACCAAGTACTGCTAGAAAGGAAACATGAGGAAAAGGAGCTCAGAAACCAGCTTTAAGGCATTTCAAGATAAAGGTGTATTACCAGAAATAGCATTAAATGCCCAAGCAACGTCCCTAAGATGGATTACATCCAAAATGTTTTTTCTTCTATTTCAAACTTTCTTGTTTTATTTCTGCATAATAAATTACAGGAGAACCAGGAAACCAAGATGCTGTTCCTTGGTGTGAATACTCATGTTAGTCTCAGCATTCACCTGCATGTATTAGAGAAGATAAAGGTTACTGTGGTGATGAGAATCACAGTTACTGATTATTTTCACTCAGATCATCCTCAGCTTGTGGTTGTTGTTGTGCTGTTGGGATTTTTATTTATATATGTATTCATTATTTTTGCAGCACAATGCTTAGGTGCTCACTGAGGTGATTGAGGAGGAAAAATAAGAGAGTTGAAGGGTGCAAAAGGCTTCTGTACTGTTTCCTTTAAGATTTAGCAATGATGCTGTGGGGAGGAAGAGGAAAGCGTTATTTTCTCATGTAAGCGCAGGATGTATTGTTGCTGCAATGCAATGGCATGTTTGTAGAAAAGGAATTGCAGTTACTCATCCTTTAATTTCCAAGTCAAAATGGGGTCTAAAAATAGGAATGGCATAGTGGTGAATGCAACTGAAGGTGGTTCTTTGTGTAGCATCTTTATTGCCTTTGAGTGTTGACTAATTGGCTTACAGAATTATGGTTAGGGCACAGTGAATGAACTAAATGTATCTGATGGGTGTCAGCGAGTTCTGGAGGAGGTGCTGAAAATGCTGGAGCTGTGGTCAGGTAGGCTGGGTTTGGCTGGAGTCACCTGCTGGTCTGTCTCAAAGTCCAAAGTGCCGATCAATACAGCTGCTATTTAGTGATGCTCTGGGTATCCCTGAGAGCGTGCTCTGCTTGGAAGGGGGAGGGCTGGCATATTTATTTATATTTCTGCTTACATGGTAAATGATATTGTCTCTTACTGGTGATCAGATGGATTTAATCTTAATTGCTTTGCATTCATAAATAAGCAGGACTTTATTAGGAGATCTCTTGAGTGTTACGGCTGTGTACGGTTGGGTTTAAGTGAAGCGTGAGTCTGACAGCAGTGGAAGCTTGCCAGTGCATTTTGCCATGGGCAGATGTCTGTGGCTCTAGGGACAGGTAGGCCTCAGGTAATCAAGGTTAGGTTTTCACTCGTGTGCTTGCAGTACGTGCAAGCTGACACTGATACCTGGGTAAGAAGAGGAGATTGCTTCCTCATGGTGCTTTGTGTTGCATGAGTACAACCCACCTGGCCTGGATTCTCATTTTCTGCAATGAATATGTCTCATCTCAAACAAGGATTGGAAGTCAAACATTTTCTCAATGAAAATAGTTTTCCTAGCCTCTAGTTTTTGGGAAAACTTCAATAAATACAATTTTGCTGATGTTCATTTAGTAAGTCCACAGGTATTACATTTATTTTTCTTATGTGAAATTTTAAGCAGGAGTGTTCTGCTGCTGTCATGCTGTCATTTCTCTGATGTAGGTCGCCATTGTAATGTGGGAGAAATGAGTGATGAAACAGCATTTGATTTTTTGAGATAATGCTTTACAAATGCTTTGCAGTATGTGTCTATTTGACAATATTTGGGTTATATCCCTGATTAACCTGTTCTCACACTGTCTCTCACTCTCACAGAGAGTGGCTGAATCTTTCTGCTTTTTGCACTGGGTACCATGTAGGAGACTCAGCTTTTTGGAGACAGTGCTATCAAGACCATCCTGCCTTGGATCATCAGTCTAAATACTGCTAATGACATTGCTTAATGATTTTGCAGAGAGTTACTGGGTCTCAGGTTGTCTTTATACCTTTTGTTCAAGAGAACGCTGGTAATTAATTCATACAGGTGAGCATTGCCTCCTGTCTTCTGTTCATTCCATCAGAGCTCAGACTTCTGGGTTTGGAGATATTGTAGAACTTGATGTGCTGTTTTCTGAAGTACAAGAGGGATCTTGAACAGCTTATTCATTTGAATTAGATAAAGAGGTTTTTTTTATAGTGTAGGTGTCCCTCTTAATCTCCTGGTCTCTTTTTTTTGATGTAGTTCAATTTTAGATCCTGCTCTCTCATTACTTCATGGAAAAAAAGAGGAGGTGGGATGTTATTTACTTCTGAGGAAATTGCATCACCTCAAAAATAGCTGAGACTACCAACAGTGGAATGACAGTCCTGGCTGTTCTAAGTTACTGATCAGGACGACTCAGTTACACAGTAATAGCCCACAAACTGATGATAAGAGTGCCATTGATTTTTTTATTTATTTTTATTTTTTTCCTAATTCTTGTGCAATCTAATATACCATCAAAGAGAGGACAATACATTCAACCATAGCACTTAGGGAACACCCTTCTTAAAAGCGTGTCTGTACACTGATGTGCATTTGTGTGAACTTCCCTATTTGAAATACCACTAGTGTACCTCTGGAGTACCTGTGAATATAATTGTTTTAGAAGATGTGTAATAAGGAAAATTAGCAGAAAGGGTTAAGAGTCATGTGTCTCCAGAACACATTATCAATTACTTTTATGTGCTCTTAAAAAATGAAGTGTACAGATACTTCTGGATGTGATGTTTTGTAGTGTTTACTTACTGCATGAGTTTCATGCTTATAACACAGTTTGAAGCATGAGCTCTCCACTTCGTCACATACATTACAGAAAGCACAGTGGCTTTTTAAGAGGAGCAGTTTGTATCTGCTCTGGCTAAACCAGGGAAACACTTGGTTGGAGTCCACTGAGCCCACTGGCCTCTGAAGTTTTAATTTATAAAGTACTTGCCTGTTTTTTGCAGAAGACTGAGGCAAATTTTACTTCGTATAAGTACAGGTTGGTAGGAAATTCATGTAAACTGGGGGCTTTTGGGGAAACATCAACAATTCTGAGCGTTTGTCTTCCTGTAATTGTGATAGACAGATGTTGGCCTTGGAGAACGCGCCCATAAGTACACAGATGTGTCATAAGCAGCTCTGCTCTTACAGATGTCAGTAGGTTGCAGACCACTGGCTCATGATGAAAGTGGCTGTTCTGTTTTGTCTCCCACGTGAGGCTTTGCATGGAGTGTTAACATATTCTTGAAGCTTTATTCCTGCTAACCGTGTTTCAGTTAATGCTGTTAATTCGATCTGGGGCGTGGGGGGAGCAGATTGCTTCCTTGTGAGCAGTGGTAAGTCATGCACGCCATTCCCAGAGCTTCCTTGCTGTGCAATACTTCTGCTTGGAGCAGTATGACTGCATGGTCACTGCAGTCACCCTCAGCTTCAGAGGCTTCTGGAATTTTGGGAACTGCTCTTCTGGAGATGTTATATGAAATACAATGTTTTGTGAACGCCATGAAACTGACAGCTTTGTCCTGTTCTGAGTGCTTCTTCTGTTGTTTCAAAGATGCCATTCTGAGCTCTCATAGGGGTGGCTGAATACAACCACAAAGCTCCTATAGAGACTTCGGGATATAAGATCTTGCAAACTAAAATTGCAGTAGTTCTTTCAAGCAAATGAAACTTAAACAACTTGATTGGGCAATACTCTGGGTTTTGTCAGAGAACTTATTTTCTCTCCTGCTTTATGTACTGAAGGTTTGCGTATGGCCTTTGGATACTGTGAAAATGCCCAGGAGGAACATATGATAGTCTCATCGTTGCACTTCGTGGCATGCACCCCAAGTAATGTAAATGGCATGTCAGGTACTTAGCTTTTATTCGGATCTCAGTCCTACAGTGCCTTTTGGTGTAAGCAGGTATGCACAGATGCATACTTCCTATATAGGCAGATGCTGAGAGAGATGGAGGTCTGAGAGCACCATAGTTCATCTGCACTGCATTCTAATCTGGAGCTCTGCACAGCCCCATATGTACACGTCTGTACATATTGGTACACATGGCTGTATATTTCTGCGTATGTGTGATTGCTGTAGAAACAGTTTCTTGTTTTGAGGTATGCACAATTTACCTTAAAACTGTGATGTGTTCAGGCTATTTTTCCTGTGTGGAATTGTTGTTAAATAGAAGTTAGCAGCTCTGCAGGCAGGGAAAGTTTAATCTGAATATCTGCTTATTTAATGCGTATTTGTTAATAGAAGTGCAACGAAAATCCAAAACTTTTAGAATTAATCTGAAAGCCATTAATCTGTAGTAAATAGGAATTGTTTGATTTTCTTCACTGTTACTATTTAAAATTCGTGGGTTGTGTGCTGAGGATATGTTTAGTATGTAGGAAGCTTTGGCCTAGAGAAAATAGCAATGCATTTTTAGTGCTGGGAGCAGCAACACGAGTACATGTGGTAGAACTGAAAGCAGAGGATAGATGACAATTTTCTTCTTGATTTTCTGAAACACTTTCTTTAGGGCGAGGCATTGAAGGTCATTTGTGGAACTGAGTGGAGCATAAATGAATTGAGCAGTGCAAAAGCTCTTTGTGCTTTTGGGAAGTGCAGGATTTTCTTTAAGTGAAGCATGGATATTCAGTTCTATTTCTGCTAACTAGCATGGGGATGTCGCAAAGAGGCTAAGCTCCTGGTTTCCCTGCTTCGTCTGATTAAGAACTTGACAGTGTAAGGTCATCTCATGAGCAAACATGAAATTTGGTCAGAATGTGTTCCTGGAAGGAGAGCACGCTGATCCAGCTGCGGGGGTTTGGATCCAGAACTGCAGCTGTGGGCTGTGGCTGCACTGTTGGGTCACTGCCTCAAATCCTGCACCTTCCAGACATGATGTGCGGCTCTGGCCCAGTGCCACTGAGGCAGTACAAGAGTTAATGAGGAGCTCTGCTGGGAAAGCAAGTTCCTCAAAAGATGAGGAGGGAGAGAGGGCAGTGAAGGACCATTGTTCTGAGCTGGGAGCCTTGTTTTGAAGTGTCTTTGAGTAATGATATCAGAATGATTAAATCACTTGAGACTTGCAGAGGAAAGTTACAGCTTGTATCTTGGAGGGCCTCTTCTGTCTTCCCTTCTGCCATCAGCTTCAGCTGTCTTAGGAGTTACGTTCTAAAAAAGATGATATAGAAAAAATCCCTGAAGATACTAAATAGGAGATATAAATGGATGACCTAGTTTGGGTGACCCAATTTTTGTATTGCTACAAATGGATATTTTCATTTCTTAAGAAGCTGATAATCAATTTGTGGGAATGCTTATAGGTAATGTTGCTGTAACAGAATTGCATTTTGAAAGGAAAGTTTGGAAGAATTGACTTAGCAGCTTAAAAAACAAGTAAAAAGTAGCTAGCTGATGTAGCTACTGACCCCAGTGAGAAGAAACAGCTATTGTAAGAGGATTGAAGCTATGAATGATGTTTTCTGGTGGACTGAGAGGTCCGTGAGATCAAAAGTGCAAAAGCAAATAAAGATAAGTTTCATTCATTAGGATTTCTAGAAGGAAGCATCAGCAGTTCTGAAGGAAGTTCTGCCATTATGCTCCTGACAGTTACTTGTTTTATTTATTTTACTTCTGAACTCCCTTAATCTAATAAAAACAATCAAATCGGTGAGCGTTATTAATGTGCCATGGGCAACTAAATCAGGAGAGTGAAAGTAGTAAGTGCTGTATGGATTAGTTGCCTTGTTCAATGTTTAGGTTGCTATCACAGACTTTCTAACACAGTTGCTAAGTGATCTTAAGCTTATCCATGTAACTTAGATTTCTTCCTCTTTTAGGGGAAGGGCTATTCCCTTACTCCTGTGTATGTTGGAGGGCAGGCTTTGATTGTTAAACATGACTGAAATGTATTAGTTTTAGGCAAGAAGTCTCAGTTATCAGTTTCAATGTCTAAAGTGATGGACTGGAAAGCTCCTGAGGAGTAATTAGTTTAGTTAAAGCCATGCTGCTTTAAAGAACATATGCACTACTTTCATCTCTTATTTAGTTACAATTTTGAACTTGTAAATTTTAAACAAACTTGTCTTTCATTAACTCCCTTCTTATGTAGTCGTGTCAGTCCCAGCCGGTTTTGTTTATTTCTCTAAGGTCAGTGTTCAGCGGTGTTCTCTCAAATGGTTTTGCATCTTGCTGCATTTGTGTAGTGAGTCTGTCTTATTGCCTTGTCATTCCTACTGGCTCGTGTGGATGACATCTGCTTTTTGTTTTTATCTAAGAACACACAGATGTTTTGTACCCTTTGTGATCGCAGGAAGAGCGGCTTCTGCATGGATCAGTGAGATTAAGAGCAGCGCTTGTTTTGGTTCTGGAGAGGTACTGACTGTCTCTCTGTTGTGCAGCAGGACTGCAACAGGAACAAGTGGCTGAAACTTCTTATTTTAGACTAAACTAAGCAGGGAGAGTCAATGGGAGGCTGAAAATGAAGTGTGGCATACAATTGACATGGCCTCTGCTTTGTGCTTTTGTTGAGGATGGGCCGTAAGCAACGATAGCAAAGATGTGCTCTGTATCTTATCTGCTGCTGGGTGGATAGTGTGGATGAGAAGCCGGTTTCTTCTGCTGAGCCAGAGAACTGCAGCTGTAGGTTCTGGTCCATGCAGGTCTGGCTGCACTTCAGAGCCCAGTAGGCGTGATTCCAAGCTGCTGACCATCTCTGAGAGCTTTGGGGGGGCTTGCTGGTCTGGAATAGTGAACTTCTTCCATTGTTTGGTTGCTTTTTTTAATAGTCTATATGTCTATCATTTATGTTATTATGCCATGATGGTACATGATAAAGATGGCTGTCTGGGTCCCCATTTTGAAGGATGTTATATGGCTTTCCTGTCCATAAGTGCTCGAGGGACTTGCCGGCGTGTATTACACATCATGGTGAAGTGACTGATTGCTGTGGGAGCTGTGCAGCTCCTGAGAAGCATGAGTGGTCTTTCACTCTGTCCTAAATATTTTACTTCTTGTTGGACTGTATTTGACTTCCCAATGCATAACCCTGTGATGGAATAATGTCTTTTCCCAATGCACCCAGTCTCCTGGTAGCATGTATGGCACTTGCATGTAGCATCCTACTGGTACAGATGTTCTTAGGTTTGTTGCCCACTATTTGCACAGCCTTACTGAACAGAACTGAATAATTAAAAGAACAAACTCAACAAACAAACCCAAGTGATGGGCACAGGGTGCTGCACTTTGATAGGGGATGTCTGGGGTTTGTAAGGTGTTGATGGGCTTCTGTGGTGGGAAATATATTAGGGTTTGCATTTCTGCAGTGAATCAGCTTCTTTTTACTGCCTTTCTGTGTGTAGAAATCAATTTTAAATCTTTTTTTATTTTCTACGTCAGTCTTTGCCTTCCTGTGTAGAAAACAAAATTGTGAGTTGTAGCTGCGCTTTCTTTATTAGTTGCTGCTCTCATATATTCTGATCATTTTAGCAAATAGGTAACTGTTAATTGAAATGAATACAGCTGTCCAGAAGGAGTACTCAGTGGGATCATTTAACTCAAAATAAAGCTGGAAAATGAAAACCTATTCTGGAGGGAAGGAAATATGTAGGTTAGCTTATCTGCTTCAAGAACCTGGGAATTCCTGCAGAAATGAATTAATTATAAATTGCCTCCAGGGCAGCACCCCTATTGCCCAAACTGTGAAAGGAAGGAAATAATCTTTCAGATATGGTGAGCCTCCCCAGATCACTGACTGTTTTGTCGTTCACTTTTTGTCTGAGACTTCCATTTTTAGCAGTGTAACACACAAAGGTACCTTGTTGGTTTTCTTAATGACCAAACTAAGGTGTAAAACTAATTTTAATTTCTTTCCTGTGAGGTGGCATCAACGTAACTGAGTGTAAATGGTAATGGAGAAAAATGACTGTTTGTAGGCACGTGGAAGGATCTTGTGCTTCAAGCACTCACTGGAGTTGATTGTTCACGAAGAAATGTTCTGTTTTTTATGGACACTGTACTTTTCTGTTCCTTCCAGTTCGTGAAGTGTAGGCCTAGGAAGGGAAATATTACTTACTTTGCTTTCTTTAACTGATTTTTGCAATGAAATTCTTAACATCAGGGCTTTGCACTTAAACCTTTGGACACCAGTGTGTTTTCTAAACTCAGTGCTCAGGGTAAGTTGTCCTTAAGCTGGACGTCAGGCTTTACAAAAGTTGCTCACAAATCTGCATTCTCAATGTTTTTATATTTTTCTTTACAAATGGAAGTTTTTCAAAGGCTGTTCCACAGAACTGCTGTGGGAATTATCATAAAATTGCTCCACTGTTCTGTAGAAATGTTGCACCAGTTGTTTCCTAAACTGGCGCCAGACACTTTTTAAGCATTTTCATCAAATGATGAAATTTAGCCTTTGAACAATCTTTTAAAATTTAGTTACAGCGAAAATGCAGACTGCAAGTTGCTTAGAACTTCAACTTACTGTTTTTTCTGTCTGAAGAGAGCAGGTAGAAACCTGAATACATCAAACTGTGGCTGAGGGAAGCCTACCTGTATTTTTATTTTTCACTAATTCCACGAATCTGTAGCCTGTAAATAAATGATTTGAATCGGGAGACCATTAACAGTGTCGTTTATAGACTGCCATTTCCTAATGGGAAATATTTAATGCTAAAATTGCTCACTAGTACCAGTGGTGGTGAGTTTCACTACAGACTGCCCTGCATGAGCGCATGGCTCTGGCCACGTATAGGTTATTAAACACGATGGTACTTTTGGTGCAAAGCTATAGCAACACATCCTCCTGGTGCAGCACTTAAAAAAGCATTGCACTGTGTAAATGGGTGATTGTGTGAAAACGAAGCCAGCATCCTGTTTGTACAGTCTTATAGCATACATAATAAGCTTCCCTTCCTGTATTCATAGAAAAATGTTCCGTGTCTGGTAAGGTAAGGCAGTGTGACCATCCAGTGAAAAATGTGTGCATATTTAAAAACAAAATAAAATAAAAATAACAACAACCTTGGTAATTGTATTTTTTGTTCTTTAGTGGTGAAGATAACTTCCAGACGTTAAATGTACATCAGGCCAGGACATGCTTGGAATTGAGGGAAAATAGTAGGCAAGTAAAAAGAGAATTCAGTCAAGGATGTAACAAAGTGATGAACTGACGTATTTCAGAGATACTGACGGTACTGCAGAGGTAAATAGGAGCGTATTGAGTTTGATGGGAGGATCTTGTAGGGCACATCAGGGAATCACTGGAGCTAGTTTGAGAAAGCAGATGCAGAAGAGAATCCTATTCTCGCATTTCATGGCTGAGTCCTTTAGATGTTGTGGGGTCACTGAAGTACTTACTGCTTTTAAATCTCCAGAACTGAGTCCTGAAGTGGTGAACTCACTGGATCTTGCTGATTGTGTGCATTTTCCAGCTGTTGTTCCTTGTGGCCTATTCCAAGAGGAGTGACAGTCACAGAATAGACAATATTTACTTTAAAGATCTGATTTTTTTTTTTATTTTTTTATTTTTTTCCCCTGTTAACATAACAGATTCCTGCTAGTGTGGTTCTGGAATTTAATGTCAACAGGCAGCAACTGAGAACATAAAATGCTCTCTTCGTAGGAATTCATCTCACTGCTTTTATATGCTGGTACTGAAGATTTGTTTGGAGAGATCACAACTCTTCACTTCCTGTGTTAGGCCAGCTTAATGTGTATACAAGTGTCATACTGAGTGGAAAGTACATCAAACCTTTAGGCTTGTGAACTGGGCTCGAGAAGAAACAACTGTGTTGGGGAACTTTGCTGGTGCAAGGTGTGTGTGTTACAGTACGTGTCCTTCAAAAACCTCCGCAGGCATTTGCAAGCTAGAAGAAATGCTTGCACTTGTGGGCTTCCTTCTGCATTTGTCTGCTGCTGTCTCTTGATTTGTCTTGAGCTTGTTGGATCTCTTCTGAGCACTGCATAAACACAGTACCCTTTAGGAATTCTACAATTGTCAGCTAGTAGTTGAATTATCCCCCTCAAGTGTGTAGTTTTCCACTGGGCTTAGTACTTGTTTCAGATCTTATGCAAATTGCAACATGTGTATTTGATTGAGCACATATCAACAGCGATCCATCTTGGATATTTTATTTCCAGTCTGCTTCTGAATGCTTCTTTTCTCTGTTCCCCTTTACTACTATTATCCTTAGCACTGTATTTCTGGAATGGCTTCTTGATTTTTAAACTATCAGTTTTTTACTTCTTTGGGAATGCTGAGTGGAAGGAGGGAGTGGAAAATTGTGTGAACAATGTGCCTGTCCTCATCTTTATCTTCCTATAGTTGAGAAACTTCAGAACAAGCTTTAGGTTTATACAAATTATTATGGATTGAATGAACTGAAGGCAGGTGACTGTAGTGTAGATGTGTCTGTACTTGGCATTTCAAAGTCAGGAGGCAGTAATGCTGCACATCTCATCCTATTGCTTGTCATGCCCTTACTGACTCTTAAGGGCAAATGTGTATTCCTGTCTGGACTCATTAGCATTAATAGCCATTCTTGTTGCTCACTGGAATACTGATGTGCAATGCTAGGAACAGAATGAGGGGAAGGAAGCCTTTGAGGGAAGGCACCATGCAATGATTAAAGGTGCCAAAGCTTTAGGAAAATGCTGCTGTTCCTACAAGTGAAACTAAAGCAGATGTTGCTGCAAGGCTCAGCTTAACTGACTGTTGGAATTAAATTGAGGTATATTAAAGCTATTGATTTTGTTTGGAATGCTGCCATGTCCATTGAGGGAAAGAAAGATTGAGAAACTGGTATGTGTCATACTTGGTTAAAATAGTGTCTTTTATTGAGTGCTGGATGCCATTATGTTTGGAAAGGAACATGTCTCACCCCAGTGTAAACTGCACACAGTTCCTGGCCTGTTTCCTTGCTAGAAGTGTTGTAGTAGGCAATGAGAGCTTCAGAATTTTAGAAGTTGATTTTTTTGCTGACATAAGACATACCTGTTTCCACACTGAAAAGCAAGTCAAATAATTTTTGTGGATGTAAATAGCAGTACAACGTGTTCCACTGAAGTTATTCAGTACTGTGCCTCACTTTCCTAGTTCTTTTTTAATGTTACATGAAAATCCAAACTCACTTCACTTCTGCTGTCTCCTACCTTACTCTAACATTTCAGACTTTGTTCTCTCTTATCTACCTCTTCCCTGTGTAGCTTTGATAGATCTGTTCCGAGGAAGTAACTTCATAATGCAACTTTCCTCTCTTCTGTGCTTCATCTGCTTGTTTTGTCACTCTGAAGAACCATGACCAGTGCTTTTCCATTACCTTAAAGTAGTTGTGTCAGTTCTCTACTTGGAAGGCTGTACTTGGTAAGATGCTATAAACTATACCCCTTCTTGAGAGAGGTAAAAAAAAACTATTTTGATGGAGACTCACAGAATCACAGAATGGCCAGAGTTGGAAGAGACCTCAGGGATCATGAATCTCCAACCCCCCTGCACATGCAGGGCCACCAACCTCCCCATTTAATACCAGACCAGGCTGTCCAGGGCCGCATCCAATCTGGCCTTGAACGCCTCCAGGGACGGGGCATCCACGACTTCTCTGTGCAGCCTGTTCCAGCACCTCACCACTCTCTCTGGAAAGAATTTCCCGCTGACATCCAACCTAAATCTTCCCTCCCTCAACTTCAAACCATTTCCCCTTGTCCTGCAGTTATCAACCCTTTCAAAGAGTTGAAGAGAAATAAGCAGTAAGAAGTTTCAGGAGGAAGATGCTCAAAAGCAGGAGGTTCCCTGTGGGGATGACGTGGCGTCAGGAGGGTGCACACAGGTTAGTGGGCTGCGATCCCTCTGGCTGCAGGGAGAGCACTTCATGTAATGCTGAGTGAAACAGGCAGCAAAAATGAAGAAGCTGTGTTTGTGCCAGGAATTGTCACCGGGATTTTACCATCAAATAAGGCATAGCTCCGGTTTCTGCAGACAATGAGCTTTGTAATGCTAATCTCCCCGTGTCTCTTCTGATTTGTTGGCAGTCAGAGCTTCTCACCGAGTCACCTTGCTAATTCCGTCTTTATCTTCTGTTTCTCCAGTATGAGAATGTGGATTTTACCACAGCTGTAGCACAGTCTCAGAGTTTGTTGAAGTGTGTCTGTAAACAGAGAAGAGGCATTTAGTATTGAGCAACTTTCCTGCTCTTAGATGGGCAACTGTGGGCTGCAGCCAGTGTCGGTAACGAGTTACTGTAAGGACAGCCTTTGGTCTAATATGGGGAAGGAATTGCAATAAAGGAGATTAGTGGCTTAGGAAAAGAAGATGAAAGAAAAGAGAACTGAAAGAGAAGTCTAAGAAAATATTTAAATTGTCTGGGGCAACTGTGAAGTGATTGATATGAAAACAATAAATTGACTGTATAAGAAGCTGTTGTTCCTTGTGTTAACTGTTGCTTCCCAGACAGTAAAAGCAGTCAGACTGCCCTTTGTCTGCAGCTGGTGGGGATGGAGCTCCATTCTAATGGCAGTTCATTGATTGTGAAGGGGGTTGGCAGTCTTGAAGAAGCAGCATGGCTCACTGCAAGCTTTAACACCTCCAGAACTGCAGAAGTAAAATATACCTATGTCCACATTGTAGAATCATATCGATAACAAAAAACTGTTCTTCCCTGGATGCCATGTGTTAGCTCCCCTAATCTACCATGGAGAACGGCAGATGAGTGCACACTGGGCACTTCCAGCTGTAGCCAGATGAAACTTGGCCTAAGTCTGAACTGAGCCATAAGAATTGAACACAAAATATTTACTTTCTTTCAGGTGTTATAGCTGTAATTTGCCTATGAAATGTAAAGGCCTAGAATCTGCTTTTGCAATCTTATATTTTTGATAATGTCTAAAGAAACTGAAGAGTTGTATCAAATCCCATTAATCCATTAGTGTTTGTGATTCACAGGGTTTTCATAGTGTTTAAATACTTAATACAGAATTATTAATTCTAACTTACTAATTATTAAACCAGAAAGGAAATAGATGCAGATACAGCATAAATAAAACTTGTAGAAAATGTTGTTGGACTTGGGACTTGGTTGGGATGCTCTCCTTATTGCTGTTATTGCTTCAGTGGGCCACTTGTTCATTTAAATTATCAAAGTAATTAACTTTGGACAAAGACAGAACAGCAAGCAGAGTGTTCTCATTGTATATATATGCACAAGGGTAGAAAAGCCTGACATTATTTCCTTACTGAGCACAGTTGAGAGGTTTCTTTGTACTCTCAGCCTATGAGCCAAGAGGTAAAACTATTGAAGACTTGCTCAGGCAAATGTGAGTTTGTAGGAGATGTGGTTTCTTAAAAACATGAAGGAATGAACAGCTGAAGTGATCTGAAGACTGTCCTGATGGCAGCCATGATACTTGGGACAGAGCAGGAACATGGAGGAGATGGTGTAAAGCTGCCAGGAAAGCACAATGTCACATAATGCAGCAGATGTATTCTTAACTGGGGAGAAAGATGATTTAAATGAATTTTAGGACCTTAAGGTATTATAGGGTTTCTTTCAGAATATTAAATAATGTCCTAATATGTTCCAGCCTAATGCCTTATTTCTTTATTCTGACTAGTGGATAATGAGAGACAAAAAGGAAAAAAATCATCCTCCCCATTTCTCTCAGGGCACGTTGAGTTCCTGCACTGATACTGCTTCACAGCCCATCCTTGCCTTACTTATAAATGCTTTACTCTTTTACTGCTGTGTAATTTCTTTTTGTTCTACTTCCTCTTTTTTATTTTTTTTTAGTTCCCATTTTAAAGGAAAAAGTTGTGGTGAATGTGCTTTGCCTGTCTGGCAAGGACATATCAGTGCCAGTGGTTCTTCTGGCTGTGACTTCAGCCAGGTGCTGCACCTGCTCGAGCCCAGACCCGGGTGGCTTTCCTGCTGGGAGACTGAGTGAGAGGTGTGTCTGGGAAACTGCTGTGATTCCTTTAAAAAGAGAGAAATCTGTATTTTGTGACTCACTGGGTACTTTCTAATTTGGCACGTGTTATGGTTCTAAAATGAATTTCTTGTTTTCTAAGCTTCATAGCCTTCCCTGTCTCCTTCATGAGAACTACCATGTTTCTTGTGCTTGCTGTCAGTGTTGTGATTGGTTCCTTAATAACGGAGATCTTATGCAGTCCCAGCTGTGCTCATGTATGTTACAGAATCTCAGCTTGACTTCCCTTCAGACCTTAACCAACCTTGCTTGCCTCTGCTTTTGTACTGAAGCTGCTTCCCCTTTGGCCTGTCAGTCCCTTGTCAGTTCCCCTGTTGCCATTAGTTTCCCAATCAATCCAGAGTAGAAGATTCCTTTTATATTGGTGTTCTCCTTCTAGGCTCGCACATACAGTTTTTATGAGTATCTAGGTTTAGTTCAAACTCATAGAAGCACTCACCCACCCTTTCTTCCTGCAGCAGGCACATGTGTCTGAACTTTGACTTCTGCTCTCTCCCTCTGTAGGTGTGGTGTTTCTATGTCTATTACAGAGAATTTCACTCTGCTATGAGCATTTAATCTATTGTTTCTGAGCCTAAGCCTTTAGGCCTGGCTTCATTTAGGCTTAGAGAAGTACTATTCTTTTCTTTCTTTCTTTTTTTTTTTGGTCCAAAAGTGTTCTGTGTGTTGGTTTAGCTTTCATGAACTTTGGTTACTTTTTTTTTTTTGTTAAGAACTGGGAAGCAGAAGTGCAGCCTTTCTATCGCCAATTCTGAGTGCCTTCATATCTTTTGATATCTACGTTTCCTCCATTGTGTTCTCTGAAGCAGCTCATGATCTTCAAACTCTCCTCATAATCCCAGGGGTTGGAAGGGACCACTGGAGATATCTAGTCCAACCTGTGCTAAAGCAGGTTCCTGAGACAGTAGATCACACAGGAAAATGTCCAAGTAGGTCTCGAATATCTCCATGGAAGAAGACTCCACAACCTCTCTGGTCATGTATTTCAGTGCTCTGGCACCCTCACAGTCAGGAGTTTTTTCATTACATTTGTGTGGAACTTACTGAGTTGCAGTTTTTGCCCATTGCATCTTGTTCTGTTACTGCACATCACTGAAAAGAGCCTGGCCTCATCCACTTGCCTCCTGCCCTTAGCTATTTGTAAGCATTGATGAGATCTGTCTCCACCCCCAGCCTTCTCTTCTCCAGGCTGAACAGCCCCAGGTCTCTCAGCCTTTCCCCATAAGAGAGATGCCCCAGGCCCCCATTTGTTCTTTGTGGCCCTCCACAGATACATCCTTTGGAAAGTAACGATTTTGAGTCTGTCTTGATGGTTTTGAGACTTAGGTTTTGCAGCAAGGAGCTCTGCAGAGGCAATTCTCAGTAAATGGTTCAGTTTCAGTGTGTACTATTCCAATAATCTGATTGAGTTGATGGAACAAAACTGATTCATAGGAGTAAGTGCTTTTTTGGCTGAACCTTGGGACCAGGGCTGTGTTATTGTTCTGTGTGACAGCCACAAATATTACTTTTGCTGCTGCTGCTTCAGTGGGGGCACAGGTCACCGTAGGGGATGCTTTGTAAGGATTTCCTCTTAACAATTGAGCTGATGAGCAGGAACTGTAGGTCGCCTTCTTTTCGTTGGCTTCCAGTGTTTCCTCTGCCCAAGAGGACACTGACATCTAGTGGATGGGTTCCATATGCACTCTGCAAGCAAACTGCTGTTCTATAGCTATCTCTAGTCTGTGAGGCTCTTGCCGAAATTTGTTCAGATCCTTAGGATTTTTCTCAAAGGGGAAGAAAAAAACAACCCAAAACAATCGAGAAAGCAACCTGGCCAATGTCAAGTAACTTCTCTTGGGGTTTGAGATTTAAGGGTCGCGTTGTCAAACCAGTTGTTGCTTGTTGGGAGCGTTTTGTTCAGTCCTGTTGAGTGCATGTGAGCCTCAGATGTTTGCAATACAATGATTTAAGATATTGCTTTCCTCAGTCGCCCTCCCAGCCTATGAGGAGCAGCTGCTCCCTGCACTGCGAGAGAAGAGGCGGATGGGACAGTTTGCACCTCTGAGACAAAGAGCTCCTCTAAGCTGCCTTCAGGTCTGGGCCTCTCCTTTTGATGAAGCTCAAAGCCCGATGTCGCGCAGGAATGTTTTCTGCAGCTTGTCCCACACATCTGGTGGCTCAGCTGGGATCTGGTTGGCAGGACAAGTTTTAGCAAAAGAACAATTTCTGCTGAGATGTTTCTAAGCAGAGGGCAGCATGTAGCTTTTATTTTAACGTTAATATTGCTTCAAGATAAAAACAGAAATTTGAGGTGAATTAATGAGATCCTACTTCTTTAACGAAGAAAATAAACACTGCTAGAAAATGAATAGTTGAGTGGCCAGGTGTGATACCTTAAGGGTGCTGCTATTGAGCCGTTGTCTGTGAGCACCTAGCATTCCTGCTGTGGGTTACTGTTTCATCTCTGAGGGTTAAAGTCGTTCTCCACAAGCACTTGTTAAGCAGTAACATACTGTTGGGAGGCTTGTTTACCCTGCAGCCACTTTCTAAATGAGGTTAAAATGAGGCAGTTCCAAGGTATCTAAAACTGAAAAGAATTGTCAGAGAAAACATAGTAGACTGGCAGTGCTTAAAATGGGAGCGTTAGACTGAAATGAATTGATGACGGTATCTAAAAATGAAAATGCTGCTTCCTCTTCCTGAGAAAATGTTACATTTTGTGCTGATGAGTGCTAAGGTTATTTTATTAATTGCTTACGTTCTTTGGTTACTGCCATAGCTCGTTCATCGCTGGATGTCCCGTGTCCCATTTCTTTGTGTGACAGCTAAAGCAGTTACAAACTGTCACTCAGCTCATTTGGTTCTTAGTCACACGGCCACCATCACTGTTAGTGATCAGTGCCTTCAAACCTTGGTGTACTTTCTATTGTCTCAATAGTCATTGCTTCATTGCTTCTTGTAATATTTTCATCTGCTTTATTGATTGCTTTCTAGCTTTGTCATCAGAAAGTCTATTAGCATAATCTGCTTTTAGTGATAAGTCATTAATGAATATGTCTGACAGGACTAACACAGAGCTGTGTGTGTTGTTGTGTTTTTGTGATGGTTTTTTATTGTTAAGAAACTCTACTGGTGAAATCCTTTCCATCAAATGGTTTGTTTGGGGTTTTTTTTCCACTGTTTCTCTTAAAAACCCCGGTCTGGCCTGAATTCTTATGAAAATTCACACGCTCTTTGCAATTGGCACTGAGTCAAACACTTCTTCAGGGCTCGGATGAGAACAGCTTCCTTTCCCAAGAAAGGAAACGGGCTCTTCTTGCTATGTCACTTACTCCAGAGATGAGAATTGCAGATAAGAATCTTGAGGTTAGATCTGAAAGTATTCCTGTACATTTCTGAAATTCCTGGAAGTAAACCTGTCATCCAGAACTGGGTGTGTTGAATAAAGTTGTTTGTATCCCAAATAGAGGCTTTGGCTGTTGTTTACCAAACAAGCGGTCTTGTTCTACCTTCTGGATTGTAAACATGCAGCTCTGGAAAGCAATAACAATTGAGGTTTACTTGAAAAACATGATCAGCACCTTGACTGACAAGGTGCTTGCCTGAACCAGATTTATTTTACTTGTTGCCTTGAGTAGCTTTATGGTTTTTGAAATTTGGTGCTGTAGAAGGGCAGTGTTTGACAAAGGAGCAGATTGAGAGGCTGCCTGCAGAGTATGGGCATGGAGGGAGGCTTTGTAGATTTCTTTGCAATTGAGTGTATGCCTCATGAGGTCTGCAACATAGAAGAATTTCTGAGATATCCTGTTAATTAATTAATTAATCCTGGGCTCCATCAGAAGAGGGGTGGTCAGCAGGGACAGGGAGGTGATTGTCCCTCTCTACTCTGCTCTTGTGAGGCCCCATCTTGAGTACTGCATCCAGGTCTGGAGCCCCCAACACAAGACAGGGAGCTGCTGGAGAGGGTCCAGAGGAGAGCCATGAAGACCATCAGAGGGCTGGAGCACTTTCCCTACAAAGACAGGCTGAGGGAGCTGGGCTTGTTCAGCCTGGAGAAAAGGCTGTGGGGTGACCTCACTGCAGCCTTTCAGTACCTAAAGGGAGCCTGTAAACAGAACAGGAATCAACACTTTGAAAGGGTAGATAACAGCAGGATAAGGGGAAATGGTTTGAAGTTGAGGGAGGGAAGATTTAGGTTGGATTTCAGGGGGAAATTCTTTACGGAGAGTGGTGAGGTGCTGGAACAGGCTGCCCAGAGAGGTTGTGGATGGCTGCTTTTGTCTGAGTAGTTTCTTTATGGCTTTCTGCTCTGAGAATGGTGTTGACTCCTACATTCCCTGTTCTTTCTGCATAGTCTGATGGAAAGGTGAGCTCTTTCAAACAGGGATGCATTTCTTAACCAGAAATAGACAGGTGGAACAGATATCCACAACTAGCATTGCAAAGTTTCTTTGCCTATTTATAAGTATCCTGGTGGTGATTGCTAGGGCTATTGCAGTTGAAGTCTTAGTACAAGTTTGTATCTTTCATGAGACTACTTCTTTCTGGCTCTTAAAATGCTATTGAACTCCATCATAAATAGCCTCTTTATAACTAGCACATTCCTTGGCTTCCAGACACAGCCCTGAAGAAGGAGTGAAAATAGTTCTAAGTGTGTTTTCTGCAGTTAATAGAAATGTATTTTCTACTTGCTACCTTTATTTCCCCCTCCATCTTCTCTTTTTTTTTTTTTTTTTTTTTTTTTGCTTTTCATGTCAACTACATACTTAAATAAACTCAGCTGTAGTATATGTGTTACTGCATGGATGTACTGATATCAGAAGGGTGGTTTTGTGCTTAAGTCTGGAAACGTAATGACTTTTTTTTTTATGGGAGCACTCCTTAAAACCTTGTGGCTGCTGTATTTGCCAATTACAAACTAACATAACTAGTGAAGGGTATCCTCATCTTGCCTGCTGAATAACAGGGGTTCTACACTTCCAAAAGTCTCTGCACATAGTGTATTTCTATATAAGTTCACGCCTGCTTCTGGGAAAAAGAGAAATTTATTGTTAGACTTCTGGTGAGAGAGGAAACCAATGCCCTTTTATTGCTCACATATCCAACGTCAGCATGTTTCACACTGAGCTCATGTCATCACATAATAATTCAACTGTGATTGAAGTTGAGTCACAGTTACTAAAGAAAGTCACGTAAATGAAAGGAGTAGCAAGTTTGAGTTCCACAGATGTTTCAGGAAGGTAATTTGGCCTCCAAGCTGGATTTTAGTTGCAATGCTTCTTGAACATACACAGCTATGCTTTTTATTAGAGGATTTGTTAGGCTCCTGCTTTTCAGCATCAAGTAGTTCTCTGTGAGCCTTGCTGGGCAGTGCCTCTGTTTCAGCTCCATGGGCAAGAAGTAACTGATAAGAGCCATAGCAGCCACAGCTGACTTTGCTGCGGGGGCAAGCGGGGACAGGACGTAATACAGCTCAGCAGTGTGGTAAAGGCAGTGTGCAGTTGGAGTCTGACTATTATGTGAACCCTGTCCAAATATTTGACTGATGATCTCTGGAATTTGATGCCTCATTCTGCATACAGTGAAGCCAACAGCAAGGGAGTGGTGAAGGATGTTGGGAAGAAGTTTTAACAGCAACAGATTGTTTAACCATGTTAATTCTCCCTGAAAAAGTTGACGAACTAAATGTTCTTCAAAGAAGGGGGCTTAGGTGATATCTACTTAGTTCCTAACGTTTCTAATTTGTCTGTTTGGGCTGTACAGTATCTGTATTGTCTGTTTCAGCTCCTGCTTTCAGCATGCTTTTTGCTGGTTGGGGTTGTAATGTGCAGTAAGGCAGAAGCTCTGAAATGAAGGAGCTGTGGAGTTGCTGCCAGTGGTCACTGGCTCTGCCCCTCATACAGCTCTGAAGCTTGGGTTGATTTCAGATGCCTGACTGAGCTGGAGTGAAACCTCCTGCCTGTGGGGTGTTCTCTGAGGAGAAAATCTCAAGTCATGCTTAGGCACTTCCTTCTCTGCTTCCATGGCTTGTTTGTGGTAATGCTGCTACTCTGGCATGTGTTTTTATTCCATCATACCCCTCAGGTTTTGACTTCCCCATCAAACTTTAAGTGTGCTGTAGGAGAGGTAGGTAGGACAAGTCTCTGCTTTGATTTCTGTTTCTGCTGAAGGGCCTGCTCCAATTAGCGTCACTCAAGTGGTGGCTCAGTTCAGGTATGATACTGACAGTGTCAGCATCACATTCGGGACTGTCAGCATTTGACTTCAGAGCTAGTTCTGTCTGGGTGATGGTCTGTGCTGTGCTTTCCTCTCCTGGCTGAGGGAAGAAGAAAGGGAGTCTTTGAAGACAATTCTTACCTCTGTAATTTGGAGTTTAGAAATGAGCAAAAATGCTCCAGCTCTGGTGGAATGGAGTGGAAAGCTCATCCTACTTCTCTGAGTTGCTTTGGGCCCAGCTTCTCAGCAGACCTCCTCTCTGGTGCTGCAGGTTTTTCTCCTTGCTGTTGGTGACTGAGATGAGGATATTGTTCAAACTGCTGTGTACATCTGTATATATGGGTACATCTCTGCCTAACATCAGTGAAACTACTTGTGGTTATGCTGTATGAGCAGCTGAAATCATTGGGACGTAACAAGACTGAGCAGTCTTGCTCTTGGTTCTGGATGCTGTTCAGCAAGATGCTTGCATCATGATTCAGGGTTTTGGGTATATTCCCAGCTGACCTGTGGTTGTGCTGCTGAATCCAGCAGTGGTTCTGTGGGCTCTGTAAATGCCTGTGCTGAGTGCACATGCAGATGACATCTTGCAGAACAGCTACAATAAAGCAGCCTCCTCCTCCTCCTACCCCCAGTGTGCCTGAACCTTTTCTGTAGGAAGCTGCTGAAGGTGGGAGGGTTATTCCTCTTTGTACCCTTGTTGTGCTGTGGTACAGGGCTTCCTGCTGCTAAGGAAGTATGCATGTAATGAGAACCGAGCAGTCAGCCAATTCTTTGTGCCAGCTATTTACAGGCATCTTATGATAAGACCTTAAATTCCTAGTCAGAACTGAATGCAGATTCAACTGAAATGAGACTTAAATGTGTCTGTCAGTTTCTTGAACAAATCAGCTGAACTATTGGAATGCTGGCGGTAATACTGTGTAGCACTGATAGAGTTGGCATCTACAGTCTCCTGAAGAAAAGGTTGCCAAAAAAGTTTGGAGGTGGGAAAACTTTCTTTTCTTCTTTAGTGCAAGATATGTGTTGTATTTGGTAGGTTGACATGCATAGCTACATGGCAAGTTTTAAGAGTTCTCACAAAAGAAGTCGTCGTCATTTGTTTGCATTAACATGAATATTAGTTCTTTTGAAAGCTTGCAGAAGGTTGTATGGAGGACAACTCAAGCCCTTACTGTCTTGACTTGAAAGCTGAACTGCTTGTGAAAAAGGAATTGGTGAGAAGATTGGTATGACATACCAATCTTCATACAAAGATTGGCATATGTTGTATGTTACAGTTAGCTCAGTTTTGAACTGTATTTAATAGCTGTTTTTTTCACTAAGAAGCCCTTGGCTCTTTTTGCAGCCCTGCTGATTGATCCCACTGTAACACTTAATTAACTGGAGTGCTGTAAAAATGTTCTTACAAATTGTTCACTGTAGCTTTCTGTAGGAACGTTACCTTTGCAATCACACAGCAAGGTAAGATGGATAAAAGCTGCATGCGTTCGAAGGAAGACTTGAGAAGAAATTCAAGGTTAGATGAGAATTTTTAATACACTTATTCTGTCAGTGCACGCACAAAAATACTGGAACCTAAATGCTAAATGAGTAAGAGGATAGCAGCAAATCCAGTCACCTGGAAGTTATGCTCCTAAGCAGGAGGGTTCTTGGGGTATGAGTTCCGTTTCCTGGTGTCTTCGTGTTTTGTTTCCTTATTCTGTTTGTGTTTGTTTTCAAGAACTGAAAATGTTGTGGCCTGTTGGACAAACGTGAGGTTACTTCTGTTAGGAATTATTGCTGTTAGGAATTATTGCTGAGCTCCTTTCGTACTGTTAAACAGCATGTTATTTGTGGGATGTGCTAATTATAAATGCCTTTTCTGTTTTTGCACTGAGATGTGTTTCCTAGACTTCAAACCAAAAGTCAGACTGCTTCCTCATGACATATTTTCACATTAATGGAGATGTTCACATTAATGAAATCACAGAATTACAGGGGTTGGAAGGGACCTCATGAGATGATTGAGTCCAACCCCCTGCTAAAGCAGGTTCCCTACAATAGGTAGCAGAATTAGACATCCAGCTGGGTCTTGAGTATCTTCATAGAAAGAGTCTCCACAACCTCTCTGGGCAGCCTCCTCCAGTGCTCCATCATCTTTATCATAAGGAAGTTCTTCTGCATGTTTGTATGGAACTTACTATGTTCCAGTTCCAGGCCATTGCTCCTTGCTGGCCATGCTTTTATAATGCATCCTAGGCTAACTCCTTGGCCAGTTCATCACTCACTGTGATTGCTGATGTTCTGCCAGCTGTGTTGTCCTGCACATTTTCACTTGACACATTTGTAGCAATAGATAATGCTAATGCAACTGCTCCATTCAGGGATAGAAAAATTACAACTTCAATTTGAATGTGCGAATTAAAATGCTGTGGAGCTTCTAAAAGCATCTGAAGTCATATGTTTGTAACTTAATACAGGATAGTGAAGTTTTGGTAGTTGAGTGTTTTGCTTTATCTCCTTTAAGCAGGGGGTTTCCTTGTGTGTGCTGTCTGCCTTGGCTAATGCTTCTTTACTGAATTTAAATCTCTAAATGCTGCAATGAGGTGAACTCTCTGAGAAAACAGCCGGCCAAGTTCAGATAACACAATGCAATATGCCACCTAATACTGGAACAGTGTGGATCCCAGTTTGCTACCTAATTGTAGAGGGACTTCTCTTTTATAGGGTTCACACAAGCTTCCTTGAACACAGTGGAGGTTTTCAAATGAGCTGTCTTCCTGCAGTGAAATACAGAAGATGGAACTCTCAGTGGAATCTTGACATCACTCCTGCCTATTAATCACTTCAGCAGTCCTTTGGAGGAGTGCCCAGAGTTCGAGTGTCAGTGGGTTTTGCCAGAAGGGAGAGCTGAGGTAGTACGGGCTCCCTCAGAAGTTTGGTTCTTCCGATCAGTTCAGCTTGCAATCTGTCTTAGCTGGCTGAAACCACAACGCAGTCCTGTTTCAGGGCTTTGTTTCAGAGAAATGGGTTCAGTCTGAACTATTTCTTACAGCCAAAGCCATGCGGAAGTGTTGAGATGCAGTGAAGCTTTTTTAATAGAATTGGATCATTTTCCTGTCATTGTTTATACTTAGTGTTTGGGAAAGCTTTTTCCTTGCAGCACGAAGTCTAGAAATTCTTAAAAATAGTTCTTTGCAAGCTGACAGGAATAACTGGGAAAAGACTGACATTTGCCACAGGCATGGGCTGTTTTTCAAATGCTCCCAAGGCTCAGTGGGAAAAGGCATAATCCCAGAAATGCCCGTGCTTCCTGTGCTGGCAGTGATAAAAGGCAACCAGGTCTCTGCATGTGTTCCTTCCTGTGCAGCCTGGAGCTGCAGAGGTACCCATGGCTCCTCGGAGAATCCATGCTACAGCTGATCTCATTCACATCATCCTGCCCTGGTGTTTCCCAGAGCTCTGGGTGATCAGAAAATGATGTGGGGAAACATCAGTTAGATTTGGAAGGACTGTAGGCTGGAATACTTGCAGAACCAAAATGGTTTTAGGAGAGTTCCTTACAGGTATACTTTCCTCTCTGCAAAAGAGGATTGGGAATTCTGCCTTAGTAAAGTGTATTAAATTACTGGGAGGAGAGCACAGCTGAACATCACGCACGTGTTTTTATTCCCCTGCATGCCAGTAAGCACAAAGAAATGTTAAGCTTATGCTGGAAAGAGCTGTCTTAGGAAATGAGTGCATTAATACATCATTTCTTTTCAAGTGTTTCCTGGTGTTGTTTTATGCTTCAACTATTAAAAGAATTATTATAGAAGATTTCCTTCAGTGTTCAGATTTTTTGAGTATTTGATACACTGTAGTGAATTTTGAGAAGCCAAGTACATTCTTGTGTGATCAGTGCCGTCTCCCAACCCTGCTGCCACAGCTGTCCACACGGAACCTATGAAGCCTGTGGCTGTTGCCTGTTATCATGTGGCAAATGGGTTGTGGAAGCCTTGGAGCACTCCAGCAGCTGAGTTTAATGCTGTTATGTGCTGTTCCTTAGGTACAGTCAGAACAGCAGTGCTTGCTTCAATCTGCCTTTTATGCTGAGGTTTTGGAAAGTAAGTCTTAGGAGAGTTGCAGAGGGTTTTGAATAAGCAAATTCCTGGTGAATATTTTTCACGTGTCCCTTATGGAGGATCCCAAGAAAGAGGCACAAGAGCTTAGATAACTTAAATAAGGTTCAAGCTTTCAAAGTGAGTATAAATATTTTCCACAAACAGCATTTTTCTAGAATTAAGCTGTATGTCTTAACAGAATCATAGAATGGCTTGGGTTGGAAGGGTCCCAAGGATCAACAAGTTCCAACCCTCTGCCACAGGCAGGGCCACCAATGTCCAATCTGGTACTAGGCTAGGCTTCCCAGAGCCCGTCCAACACATCCTTGAACACCTCCAGGGGTGGAGCATCCACAGCCTCTCTGGGCAGCCTGTGCGAGCATCTCACCACTCTCTCTGTGAAGAGCTTCCCCCTGACATCCATTCTAAACCTTTTCTCCTTGAGCTTAAAGCCATGCCCCCTGTCCTATTACCTGAGTAAAAAGTTGATTCCCCTCCTTTTTATAATCCCCTTTTAAGTACAGGAAGGCTGCAATGAAGTCTCCTCACACACAGCCTTCTCCAGGCTGAACAAGCCCGGCTCTCCAGGCTAAACAAGCTTGACTTTGTAGGGAAGTGCTCCAGCCCTCTGATCATGCTTGTGGCTCTCCTCTGGACCCTCTCCAGCAGCTCCCTGTCTTTCTTATGCTGGGGACTCCAGACCTGGATGCAGTACTCCAGATGGGGCCTCACAAGAGCGGAGTAGAGAGGGACAATCACCTCCCTGTCCCTGCTGGCCACCCCTCTTCTAATGGAGCCCAGGACACCATTGGCCTTGCGAGCTGCAGCACACTGCTGGCTCATGTTCAGTTTTTCATGTCACGCTTTCTGAAGTGTGAAATAGACGCACAGTGTTGACTGTGAAAGTCAGAAATGTTTTTTAAACTGACTGGACGCAGTTCTTTTTCGTGCAGTAGGATTCCATGTGTTGGATTTCAAGAGTTGGTTTGTCTCGCTAAAAACACTGAAGTAGAACTTTAATCATATTACAGAATATAAAACCACAGTGGAAGTTGGAATTAGGCTTCTGAAACCCACCTTGTTCCAAGGACTCGCCCCAGCCCTCACGGGGTGTTTGTCACCATCCCAGTAACCACAGCACAGTGAGCAAGCAGAATTAAACTCGAGTATTTTTAATGAGAATGAAAGTTAAGGCCTTGTGAATGTAGTTCTTTGTCACAAATATTTGGTTACTTTTTGACAACTTTATTCTTAAAGGTAGATGTGAATGAAGGTTTGTGAGGTCCTGGAATAGCTGTTGTGGTGAGTGTGGAAGGGGTGTGGGGCTGGTCTGTGTCCCTGTGTGTGGCTGTGCGTCTCCTGGCAGTTGCACTGCCTTACTTAGCCCAAGTGAGCTTGCTTTGTATTGCAGACAGCTCTGTATGATGAATTAGCATGAAAGAAGACCGTGACAGATCTCGCTGGATGTCTTTCATTGATTTAACGTAGTCTGAACAAAATTCTTTCTTTCTCTGCCGTGCCATTACCCCGTTCTGTCACTGAGCACATTCTCCTTGCTCTGGTCACTCCAGGCTGTAGCCTAGGAAGCACTGCATCTCTTGCACCCAGAAGCAGGCTGTGTGCACACTACAGTGCCTTTGTGCAGAAGCCTCCTTTTGCATGCAGTGTGAATTCTGCTCCTGTGGTCCAGCATTCCTCCTGGTGATTCAAGGCTCAGTTTTCAGAATTCTTTCCTTACTTTTAAGTGAAGACATTCACTTAACAGACAGAAGCATAAAGTAGGTACTATTCTGTGTAGCTCAGAATACTACGCTAAAGAAGTATAAAGATACTTATTCTTTTTTGGTTGCTCTCATGGCTGTGCTTACTTACCTGCTATTACCCATATCACAAAGCAGCGGACAAATATGCATGACAACAATGAATCCAAAAGTAATTTAGGAACAGAGATGTGTATTCTGCCACATTTCTTTCCTGGTTTTTGCCTCAGAGCTGGCCTGTGCTAGTCCTGCTTTCCACTCTGTTTTGCAGATTTTGTAAGGGAAAAGGATATGATGAATTATCTCATTGGTCTCCAGAGAATGCAAGTTGGTACTGGGCCATTTCTGGTGTTTTCACCTTGCAGTAGATCCATACTATACCCTATACAGTTTTTTTTTTCTTGCCCACCTTTAAAATAGGCATAGCTTTTTGATACCTGCTATTTCTCCTGTACCACTTCCTCAGGTGTCTTTTTTCACAGAAAACAACTTCTGCTTCTATTCATGGTGTTCAGAGGTTTCTTTTCCCTCTAGACTTTACTCTGTTACTTTTTCTAAGTGCAATCAAAGCACTTGTCCCAGAAAAATAAGAGGAGATGAAAAATAAAATATTGAGATGAGGAGCATATTTGTGGCTATGCTTGGGAAGAATCACTTTCTTTTTGTGGGGTTTTGTCTTTTTTGGATTGTAGGCTCATCACTTCTTTCAAACTACTTTTCAGTCTTACAATTGTTGGCTGATATAGCTGAATTATATTTGCTATTTGTAGACTCCCGGTTCAGTGTCCAGTCTTAGCACTGCCAACTTTTGTTTTAATTTGACAAAGGTAAGGGCAACGTTAAATAGGGCAGTGAGTCCTTGGTGCATTTTTAAGAGGAAATGTTTTACTCTGAGGGCAGTGAGGAACGGCTGCCCAGAGAAGCTGTGGGTGCCCCATCCCTGGGGGTGTTAAAGGCCGGGTGGGATGGATGGGGCTTGGGGCAATCTGATCCAATGGAGGTGTCCCTGAGCCATGACAGAGGACTGGCAGTGGATGGTCTTGTAAGGTCCCTTCCAACCCACACAGTTCTGTGATTCTGTGTTTCACCATTCCCTGGTATTCTTTGTCTGTACCATGTCATAAACTAGAGTTCTCCAATTGTCTACTATATCACAGAAAATCACAGAAACACCAAGGTTGAAAAGACTTACAAGATCATCCAGTCCAACCATCCACCCATCACCAATAGTTCTCACTAAACCATGTCCCTCAACACAAAATCCAAACGTTCCTTGAACACCTCTGGGGTCAGTGAGTCCACCACCTCCCAGGGCAGCCCATTCCAGTGCCTGACCACTCTTTCAGAGAAGTACATCTGCAGGTTTTGAATTTGCTTTTGGTGATGCAAAGGTTAGCATGGTCTGCGTGGAATCTTCTTGCCTGGGACTGTTAACAAGGCTGCTCAAGAATTGAATCTTTCTATTTGATGTATAATCTTTTCAGGTAATATATTTAGCACTTTGGTCAGCATTTGGTCAGACTTTCTGTTCCACCTAACATTGTAAGTTTTACAAGAATAGTGTTAAAAAACAAACAAACAACAAAAGAAAACAATGCATTAATTCCATTACTCATCCTGGCATTCAGTGGCTTCATCTGACGTAAAAGTTCTCTTTTTATAGAGAATTATAGAGCTTCTCTATATGCTTTTTTTAAACAGTCTTTATTTTTGCTCTGTAAACACCACTTTTATGAACTTGCATGCGTATTAGGAGAATCCGTGCAGTTTCTGTCCATCATTTACATGTTTTTCACTGTGTCCAAATTTCATGGAAGGATTTTTCTGTAAGTAGCAGAAATACTAAATTTCTTTCTATTCCTTTCTGTTTTTTCTGGAGGAGTCATTGAAGGGAGTTGAATTACCAACTCATTTTTCCTTTTTTGTTAGGCTGATTGCAGTGATTCTTCCAAGTGTTTTTGTAGTCTTAGAAGAATTCAGGAAGAAAAGTGCCTTTCCAACTGGTTCAAGAGTCCTGTCTGCATGTTGTTGTGCAATCTGTGACAAACACAATGTGCGTTTCTGATTAACAACCAGCCTTCCACAATTCCACAGCCTAAAAGAAAACCATAAATGTTTTGAGAGTTCAGGACTGATTTTCAAGCATCAAAGATGAAGGGGAAGCATGAGCAACCTGTATCCCACTCCCTGCACAGGACCCCCCTCACTGGAAATACTGACTTTTATAATTCTGTCTTCCTGCTGCCCATTCTGTGTGCTGCTCCCCTGGCACTGACAATAGTGACTGTTTAGCAACTACTGGTGGTGGCTGGAAGCCAGCATTTTCTTTTTGAGGCCATCAGGTTCCTTTTTAAATCTGTGTGTCAATTCAGAATAAGATTAGGTACTTTTCTCCCTTCTCAGTTTAAGGTTGCAAGTACGTAACTTGAGTGGGATGAATGAAGCTGTACTGCTTTTATTTCCTGCACTGCAGGAAGGGATGAGAGAGTTTTTATTAATAGAGGCTTTGCTTATTTCAAATCTAGAAGATTTGCAATAGGTGCAGAGTGAGAAGGTTAGAAGGTTCAACAAACCTTCTGTCACCCACTTCATTGAGAACAGTGTATACCTGAGCAGCAGGGCCTTTGAAAGAAAGACCAGAGAAATCTGGATGAGCTTGAAACTCAGTGGGAGTTGAGTGTTAGGAGCTGGTAGCTGCCCAAAGCCAGGTTCTTCCTGCTCAGTTGTCAGTGTGAGCTCAACAGCAAAATAACAGCTGTTCTTAAGCCAGCGTGATCTGTGATGTTCCTCCGGGAATCCTGGACAATAACAGATGTTTGTTTCTCACATGTATTCTTGATAATGCACTCCTTATTCCCTAACATGACAGTGTGTGTTCTCATTAAAATGCAGCTGTGTGACCACAGTCTAGCAGCTTATTCAGAGTTCTGTGTAGAGTCTTTCCAAGTTGGTTGTAAACTGCTGTTGAGCAAAAAGTACCTACCGGGTAATCAGGCTTAAAAAAGAACAACAACAACAACAACAAAAAACTGGTGAAAACTGTAAAAATGTAGGGGAAGTTTTTTTGAGTGATCTGTTTATCCATATACATCAATGAAGCTGATACCTAACCATGTCTCTATTGCCTTAAGGCTTGAAAAGATAACATAAATGTTTTATTTCAGAGATTAAGAAGATTATCCACAAAATACAGAACAGAGAAGATCTATCCAACAGCCACTGGTGAAAAGGAAGAAAATGTGAAGAAGAACAGATACAAGGATATATTACCATGTAAGTCTTATTTGTTTGTTAATAGAGGATAAGGGAAGGATAATAGAGGATAAAGTACTCTTAATGTACTCTAAATTTCGTTATTTAGTTAACAACAACAAACAAAATTAGAGATGCTTTGAAAGATCATTTTCTTGGAGTTTTTATTTTTAACTTGGCAGGCAAAGTGGAGATTTATGTATTTTGCTGGGGGAGTTATCACCCAAATATACAATATTTGCTGGGTCTCAGGCCATATCAAGCTGAGGCTTTCATTTTAACTCTAGGACCTTACTGTGTCCTTAACTGTATGTATCTTTTTCATTTTCATGATGGAAAATGAACATCAGTGTAAGGTCTCACTGAGATTTTAAGGAAGCCCATGTTTGTGGTTTGAAGTAGAATTGATCTTTTCTTGCTGGTTCATCCTCTGCAAGCCATGTCTGAGAGCTATCAATGTTGAGTATCTTCTGTTTGTATTTTGCTGTGGCCCAAGTAAAATGGTTTCATGTTCAAGCACACAAAATGTGACTCAGAGCAGAATTTAAAATTCTAAAACCAAGTATACAGTTATAACAGATCTTGTGACAGGGTTGTGTGTTGCAAGTTCACTTTGTGCATCTCATGATGCCACACATCTTAGCAGTTCTTGCTGTGCTCTCAATATGAGTAACTGTCAGCAAGATTAAAGGCTGGCCTTCTGACAAGTGCCATTTTTCATATCCCAGAAGATTAATGACAAGTCTGTTCCACTTAGCTCTCTCAGAAGTGTTTGAAGGCTTATAATCCATTTGAAGCTGAAAATGTTCTTAGGCATCATTAGCTTTTGGCTTCAAGATATAGTCTGGTAATAAACTCTGCGTTTCAGACTGTGGTGTATCTGTGGGTTTTGTTTCTCTAGAGATGGAGTTTTTACCCCTTTCCAGAGCTTGGAGCTATGCTTCCAGCAGTCAGCTTAGGCACAGAGCCACAGGCCCCAGATTGCTTAACAAGGTGGGCATAACGGCTGCTGCTGTGGTGAGAAGGCAGGACATGCACGGCACTGAACTCAAAAGCAGCAAAACAGTGAGATGTTATTGGGCTTTGTTTTAATTTGTGAGGAAAAATGTTAAATGGGAACAGTGAGAGAGAAGTTGTTGTTATGATACCTTTATTCTGCTTATTCCTTGCAGGCTTATTGATAATTAGATAAAAATACAAGAAAAATTCTGTAGCACTGAAGCTGAATCCATGAGTCACAACAGCCTTTGTCGCAATAAGAGGCCATAGCTAGAATGAGGGATGAGCTTTTCTTTTAGTACATTGAAAAAATCAAAGCGTGATGCATTAGGATCTGAAAGAATATACAGTGGGGAAAATGAGCAAACCTCAAAGCTGATGATGAGGAAATTGAAGGTAAACATTCAGTTGAAGTGAGAATATCTTTGAATGCCAAAAAGTTCTAGCAGTGAAGTGATGGGAGACCAGCTTGACAGGGAAACAAAATCCAGAAGATGTTTGTGAGGAAGAATGGGTATGGTACTTATTTTGTAAATGCAGAAGGTAGCTTACAAATGCAGCTTAATAGGAGATTAACCCTGTGTATCAGAAATGATTACTACTACCAGAGAGATCAGTTCTTCAGTACTAACTTGTTGCGGGCTTCAGAGTAAATGCGGTATGACCATGCGTGCTCTTTTACTAAACCCATCCTTAATGACACTCAAATTAACCGTGGTGTTCACTGATTACTTGAAGACACCAATTTGTAATTCTGAGCAGAGCCTTTAAGCTATGTATAAAGCTCAAGAAAAAAAAATAAAAGGCAAAACCAGTTAATCTCCTGAACCTGGAGCTTGCTTTAGAATTTCCTTTGGAGAATTGTGTTTTGAAGCTAAAATGGGAGAAGAGCTGAGCTGTGGCAGATGAAAGAAGGCTGGAAGTGCTGACATCTGGCAGCTGCTTTAGAATTTTGGATCTACTGTGCTGGAAAGATAGGAGCCCTCATTAGCCTATAGTTTTAATTACTTTAATCCATCACTTAAGAATACTTTTTAGTATTTGTGAGATCACTGTATATTTATAAAGATTTCACACTTTTACACTGTACATATGATAGTGTATTACAGAGTAGTATGTTGTAATGGTTTCTCTGGGGATTTATTTTAGTGTTGCCTTTGCATTCATTGAGGTTTGTCCAGTTTTAGGAAGCAACACACAGTGACACAAATGTTTTCTGAATGTTATCAGGCTCTGGAAAGAAATTCCTTGTCTTGGGATTTTTGGAAGAGTTTTCAGTAGAGAATTAACATTCAGCACGTACTTCTTGAAGGCACTTATATTATCAGTCATGTTTTGCACCAACAAAACATCCCGACATCCCAAAACCATTCATATTTCTTCTTTTTGGATGGACTCGTTCTTTGTTTTTAATTTAATTTAGACTCTTAGTACAATTTCAGCTGCCTTATGGCTTAGGAATCAACCCTGGAAGCAGGAAGTATTAGAAACTACTTGGGCAGATACTGTTTCTGCATATACTGTATGTTCTCCAATTCAAATCTATAGGGTACTTTCTTCATTCTTCATTTCCAATTTATTGTGGTGCTACATTAAATTGGTTCTTATTGTGGAGATGGTTTGAATGGTATGTTGGTGCTTTCTAGGAAACGCTGGCATCAGCCAAAATGTTGGCAGAACAAATTAAGTAGTAAAGGATATTTTTAAAAGATTTCTGGGAATTTTGATCTCCAAAGATGTATTCTTACAGGAAATGTTCTCAGAGATGTTCCTTAATGACCAGTGTTGAAATTTGAAATGTCAAAATCTTGTAAATGAAGGAGTTGGCTGCTTCAGGTTAAGCAGGGAAGGGTTCTGTGCCGCAGCCAAGTGCCCAGCCCAGTGTTTGAGGAGCAGAGGTCAGGCTGTGCTGAAACAAGAAGCCACAGTGCATGCGTAGTACTGTAATAGCTGATGGCCTACTGAGACCTGCCCACAGCTTTAACTAGGCAGGTAGTTGTGCTTTACTCTTTCAGCTTTATGGATTCAGTAGGCGTTTGTTTAGTTCTGTCCATCGTGGTCTGTGATAATGTTGTGTGACTGCCACTTGGCTTACTTCTAATCAATTGACTTTCAGGTTTATTTCATTAATGGACCTGTTTCTGTGATGCAGGTTTTTGGGAACACTTTTTCAAGGGTTAATATGTCCTTCTTATACTCTGTTTACAGTGTGTTCCATATTTACTGCTATGTATTGATTTACATGTTGTAATTCTTTACATTAAAAAATATATTCTTCTTTCAGTTGATCACAGCCGAGTTAAACTGACCTTAAAAACTCCCCCCCAAGATTCCGACTACATCAATGCAAACTTTATTAAGGTATGAATTATTATCCTTATGGGTTTAAAATTTGGTCGAAGCTTTTATTTCAGATCAGTGCAGCTTTTGTGTTTTACCCTGAGATTAGAATTCAGAGCTGGGAGGAAAAAATGTTTTTTACTCTGGCTTAAATAAAATTTACAAACCTAATGTCATTTATAGGACAATATTGTAACCTGTATTGCTTCAGGTTTAAACATAATATTGAAAAACCTCATTTTAAGGTGCCAGACAACCAAACTGGACCTTTATACCATAGCAAAGTTTAGATAGAAATATTTTGAACAATTGATGCTGTTGAAAATGCTGGATGTTAAGAGAAGCTGTTTTTAGAACATAAGTGAGGCATTGTGTGTGACAAACTGTGCCTGCTTCTATGCATTCTTAATGTCTGTGGCAGTAGTAGTTGTACCTGACACTCTTAAAACCAAGGCGCTGTAAATGTCTTCAACCTTTTTATATAAACACTTCAAAATCTTTGGGTTTTGAAATAATTGTATTCCTTGCATTTTTCAAAGGGAGTGCTTTAACAGAAAAAGAAATATTCCAAAGATTTCACAGAATCGTAGGGGTTGGAAGGGTCCTCCAGAGATCATCAAGTCCAGCCCCCCTGCCAAAGCAGGTTCCCTACACCAGGTCGCACAAGGAGGCATCCAGGCGGGTCATGATGACCATGACATAAGTAATAAACAGTGCAGACTTACACCTTTCAGGAGTGCAGCATACAAAATTGTTAAACTCGATGCTTTCTGTTGCAGTCTCTGCCACTGCAGTAGCTGTTATCTTAGGCCTACTTGAAATCACTGGCAAAATTATGACTAATGTCAACTGGATTCCTATTTCATGTTCACCTTTCCTGTTGGATCAAAATCAGAGTTCTAATTTTACATAATTATAAATGAAAGCTTTTTATTCAGTGCAGATAAATTGTCTTTGTAAACATTAATGGTTCCTTTGTGCTGTCCTAGGGAGTACATGGGCCGAAGGCGTATGTTGCTACCCAGGGACCATTAGCAAATACAGTAATAGATTTCTGGAGGATGATATGGGAATACAATGTGGCTGTAAGTACCTACTTAAAAACAGGAATTGTGTATTACCCTATTTCATGGTACATCGATTGTATTTCTTGTTTGAGCTAGCTATTAACAAGAATTTTGATGGTAATTTAGTAGAGGTTTGTCTCAGAATGCTACTTAAACTACAAAATTAACATCTGTGTGTCATTATTCAATTCAATAATGTAATAAAATGTAGTAATTTGATTATATATGAAATAATGTTTTTTATAAACAGTTCAGTACTTAATCCCTTCTCCTCCAAGAGACCGTGCCATTTTGACTCTTAATGTGGACAGACAATCGGATGCAGAAGGAGCATTAGAAACAAAAGGAGTGTCTGACTTTTAGTTATGCTAATTCTGGATAACTTGTTTTTCTGAATTTTCTGAATCTCTTCAAACAGTTATTGTCAGGAGTTAAATTTTAAGTACTATTCAAATTGGATTCAATGAAGAAATTTTTGTTTCTGAATTTTTTTGTTTTGGTTTGTTTTTTACCAGACCCTTTAAAGATAGCTGCTTACTATTGTAACAAGTAGGTACTTTGTGGTGTTTTTTGGTGGTGTTGTTCAGATTATCATACCTGAAATTTCTTTGCCTAAGCAATCTTGTTTTAGTTTTTGACATAGTTTTTTGCTCTGATTTAAAAAAGCAGTCTGTATTGTTATAAACATACAGCAGTGTTTTTTCTTATATTTAGCAAATGGTTCTGCATTGTTACAGTAGTAAAGTCTGGCTAAATGAGTAAGATACTTATATAGGATTGCAGTGATTTCAAATGATCCAATTAGGTAGGCTTTTAATATTTTATTAGTGTTTTGGCTTGTTTTGTGCAGAATAGAACTTGGACACTATTTTAGTATTAAAAGAATGTGCAGCTCCAGATCAGTTCCTTCAGTAGCAGCCAGTTAAGGAGTATCTGTATTGTCTTAGCTAAAAGCAAGCAGTAAAGTATTTGTGATCTTTCTTCTATCTAAAGCTAGCTAACATTTTTCCTTTTCAGATAATTGTAATGGCCTGTCGAGAATTTGAAATGGGAAGGGTAAGTGTACTAAATACAAAACTAAGTGAGCAGTTCCTGTGTAGGACAACACGTCATTACCTGTTAAACTGTGTGTGTGTGAATTCTGTAACTATAAAAGTAATTTGATTGAATGAGAATACACTTATTCCTATGCACAGAAGAAAGGATGAATGTGACTGCTCTTCTTTGTTCATAGTGTTGTGTTATGGTCTAGGAGTTCCGTCAGGATGTGCATTATGTCTCTGTATACAGAACTGAACTGATGGTCTGTTTCTGCTCGTGTTATTTTGAATTAAAGAAGTACATCTTAGTGAGATGTATGCCAACTATCAAAACACCAATTCCTTCAGAATTGCCTCTCAAAATTGATACAGCTGCAAAAACAATCCATCTTTTAAAATCTATTCTTAAAATCCGAGAGGAAGAAAAGCATTCCGCAATTCTTAACTCTGAACTTGGGCAAAAACTAGATTAGCTCTTGTTGCCTCCCTCTGTACGATGGATGCATGCTTGCAAATATGCAGGCAGTACTGAAGTTCATGTTCTTATTTACAAAGACTCCACAGGCTGTATTTATTGATTTAGTTCTTGTGGTTTTTTTTTTTTTTGTATTTGTTACACCAAAACAAAGGACTCCTTACTTTCTTAAGAGACAGCTTCAGCTAAAATAGAAGAAAATAGAATGAAATAGAAGAATAGAAAACAAGGCATTAGTAACTGTCATTTTGTCTGCTCTTTCTGTTGTTAACCATCTTTCAATATCATGTACCAACTAAATTAGGGTTCTTTGCTTCAACAGAAAAAATGTGAACGTTACTGGCCATTGTATGGAGAAGCAGCAGTAACTTTTGGACCATTTTGTGTTTCATGTGTAAGTATTAAGCTTTATAAAAGAGTTTTGCTCCATTAGCTTATAGTAGGTACCCAACTCGTGTCAGGCCTTGTGTTATGGAAGAAACATTCAATTGTTCAATATCAAATTTTACTGAAGACACAAAAGAAAATGATGGAGGGCGGTATGTGCATGAAAGTCTTAAAGGATTTTTGAATTCATTGTGATTTTTTTTTAAGCAGGGGTCATGTGCATTGGATTTGCTTCTTGTTGTGCCATTTCTTTAACTTTACATCACGTAGTTTTGAATGTCTGTAGCTGATCAAGAATGTAGATAATATTCAAGTAGCTGTTTCTTTACATTATCGCTTATGCTTTCTAGATGTGTAAGAGGAATAAAAGTAACACTGCATTGGTTTACTTTTTTTGAGGAACATGAAGTTAGGTATCATAAATAAAGTAGAAACTAGACTTTTTCTTCTCTTCTCCTGACAGTATCTTTAGGTTTATAGTGGTAACCTGGCTTGTATCAGAAATAGTGCTAGCAGCAGGAGCAGGGAGTTTATCGTTACTCTGTACTCAGCATGGTGAGGCCACACCTTGAGTGCTGTGTTCGGTTTTGGGCTCCTCATGGCAAGAAAGACACTGAGGCCCTGGGGTGTGCCAGAGAAGGGCAAGAAAGCAGCTGGTGGGGGGTATGGAGCACAAGTCTCATGAGGAGCAGCTGAAAGAACTGAAGTTTAGTCTGGAAAAGAGAAGGCTCAGGGGAGACCTTACGGCTTTTTACAACTGCCTGAAGACAGGTTGTGGCGAGGTGGTTTCCCACATAACTAGTGATAGGACTGGAGTGAATGGCCTCAAGTTGCGCCAAGTGAGGATTAGACTGGACATTTAGAAAAATTTCTTCTCTGAAAGAGTGGTTACATGCTGTAACAGGCTGCCCAGGCAGGTTGTGGTGTCACTGTCACTGGTGGTGTTCAAGAAATGTTGATATGTGGTACTAGGAGACATGGGTTAGTGGAGAGAGAGTGGTGAGGTGCTGGAACAGGCTGCCCACAGAGGTTGTGGATGCCCCATCCCTGGAGGTGTTCAAGGCCAGATTGGATGGGGCCCTGGGCAGCCTGGTCTGGTATTAAATGGGGAGGTTGGTGGCCCTGCATGTGGCAGGGGGGTTGGAGATTCATGATCCTTGAGGTCCATGCTGGCCATTCTGTGATTCTCTGATTCTGTGATTCTGTCTTTTCTAACCTTGGTGATTCTGTGGTTCTATGATTGTTTGTGAGGTATTCAGGGTGTGAGTAAGAATGAGGTATGCAGGAGCATAACCACAGAAATAATTATAGGATTGTAAGATTGGTGTTTCCTGGGTGGGAAGTAGTACCTGGTTGCCTCTGTACACATCTGGTGATGTATCTTTGTTTCTTCCATAAATTGAGGCCCGTATATTGTACTTACTGACAGTTTCAGGTGCAAGTTATTCACTTGGAAAACCCCAGTTTTTATTTTAAGTGAAAGCAAAATCTTTCAGAAGTATATTGTTTGCAGCAAGATATGTTGCCTTTGGTTTAGAATCAACATTTTAATTGTCCATCTTTGGAAAAATAACAGATATGAGAACTGTAAATTAAAAAATGAAAACAAACACTGAGTTTGGATTTCAGTTATGTCCTGTATGTGTTCTAGTTACATGTGTTTGTCTCTTTTTTCAATTCATTACTGTTTTATCTTCTTTAGGAAGCTGAGCAAGCAAGAACAGATTACTTCATTAGAACGTTATTACTTGAATTTCAGAATGTAAGTACGTGAGGAATTCTGGTCTTATCTGTGACTTAATGGTTGCCTAGAAAGTTCTCTGCAATGATACAGCAAATGGAGCTGAAGAAATTCTCTTCCCTTTTTTTAGGTGATGATTCTGTAGGTATGTAAATTGTCAAATGTAGAAGGGATGTTAAAAACCTATAGTACAAAAGAAAAGAGTAGTGAAACTACATTTCTTTTTGGTTAGACAAAGGCATGTGGTCTTTATTATCATGCATTAACAGCTGGAAAGCTGCTGTGAACCTAGAAATATTTTATTCTTTACCCAAACTGAAAACCTGATCACAGGCTGAATCAAACTCATTGAAAGAGACTGCTTCCTTTTAGCCTTTTTTTTGGGCTGAGTGTAAGTACTTGTTAGAATTCATTCCATAATTTTTAATCAAGAGGGGCTTTGCAATGCTAAGGGATATTTCTTATGCCCATTAATACACTTGTCTTGCTAAATAAAGCAAGAATGACACTATCATGATTTTTTTTTTTTCAAGATTTCTATTTGTAGCTTTGGGGGGAAAAAAGTTTTTAGCATTTAAAATGGTAATATTTGTGAGAAATGTGGTATATTCTTGCTGAAGTTGTGTTGTCTTTTTGGTTGGTGAAAGTCTGCAAGGGGAAACATGGGAGAAATGTGTGTGATTATATAGAAGGATAAAGTAGAAATGTACTTTTAAAAGAGAGCTAAGATGAATTTTTGAAGAGTTATCTTAGTGTTCAAGAATATGTCTGGTAACTCAATTCGTATACAGTATTTGTTGGCAGTTAAGTAAGATTACAATTTGTCTGACTGTGGAAAAAATAGCTAATTTATCTTGGTTAAAGTCTTTAGTCCCAAGGAGCTGCTGTAAAGGCATGAAATCTGCTTTGTAAACTGAGTATCAGAAGTGTTGATTGTAAGAAGGAACTGTAACCCGTTCAATGAAATAAGAACACTTGTATTTTCATGTAAAGGCCAAGAGTGAATGAACTTAAATGCCAAATTTGAGGTGAACTATTTTTCCTGAAAGGAATTCAGTAAACAAAAAAATAAACGTGTAACACTCCTGCAAAAACAGGAAGGTTGACAGTCTCTTTTAAAGAATGCTTGCCATCCTTTTTGGCATGATAAATTAAGAAATAATCTATTGCAACATAACTCATGTTTATTTTCTGTATTCCATTTCAATAACTGATATCACTGCAGTTGTCAAAGCCGCTTATTAATGCGGTGCCGTTTGAGGGGTGATTTGTGTTTGCTGTGGCTTCCTAGGTGTTGGCAGCAAGACGTGTGCAATTCATTTCTGTTCGTGTTTTCTGAATGCTCACAGCTGACCATCCTATGAATTTTTTGATATGGCAGCAATTAACTGCATAACAGTAACTGGTTTTTGCAGCGTTTACTGGTATGGTGAATTAAAAACAAAACCGAAAAGATTAAAAACCCCAAGGCAGAATCAGGTATTTTTATTACCCAAACTTCGAGAAATGGTTACTTCAGAAACCATAAGGGGTTCCTTATTTGCTTGTCCATACCATACATGCAAATCATATTCAGTTGCTTGACTTCTGTATTTTTTTCAGGATTTCTTTGAGGTTTCATCCTCGTGATAATAAAAGATCTATGCTGTATATGTAAAACACACACTGACAGAGACTTAGAGGCTTATCTTGAAGAATTCTAAATGTAGTCTTGGACCAGGGAGGTAAATCTGCTTTTGTGGCAGAAAGATCCTTCAACACACTTTCTAGAATGTTTTCTAGAATAAGGACAATTTTGTCCCTTCTGTAGAATGTTCAGTGGGATATCATTCAAAATACTGTGGGGGAAATTAAGTCATGTGAATATGGGAAGTTATCCTAATTATCGTGAGGAAAACTAGTTTGAAAGCTGAAAATTATTATGAACTAAATCAACGGGCTTCTTAAAAAGTTACAATAAAGAGGACTATGAAGATTCCTTTTCATTTCTAATTTATATATAAAAAGCTTAGATTTAGAAATTATTTTTTCTGACTGTTTTGCCGATGTGGAAAAATGACTCTTTAAATGTAATTAAGTGGAAGTTCTTGATGGACCGTAAGTATTTGTCTTCCCTGCCAATGACATTGATTTCACATAATCAGTTGGATTTATTTTTGTTTTCTTACACTGGACATTCTTTTGCTACCTACAGTGTTTTCACAGATTTAATAAAAGGAACATTTCCGAAATAGTTGTTTCAGTTGGAAGACCATATAAATTTCCATGTTCAAAAGTCCACCAGATTGCTTCTCAGATAACTAAAAAGAAGATGGTATAGGTCCTTTAACCTGTAACCTCTAATAATGATAAAAATTTCATGCTCTTGCCTCTCCAGTTATTTTGAGTGCATGCTGAAATCGAGAGATGTGTCAACAGCATGGAGAGCTTCAGTACCAGTGGCTTTTCTGTGGGCAGTTTGGGTAATAGTGAAAGTGAGAATTTGAGCTGTTCTGTAAGGAATTCTGGTAGCTGAGCAATTGATGTGTTTTAAAACCTGCTGTTTACCTACGTCCTATTGTGAAATGAGCAACTAGGATAAAAGTATACAACAGAGTTGCAAGTGTGAGCCATCTTGGATGTAGCCTGAATTATTCTAAGTTCCTCAATTTTTACCTGCATGCACACTTTATTTTGCAGTCTGTCAAAGCGACATGACAGAAAATTTCCAGTTATAGCAGCATGACTGGAAAAGGGGGTGGTTTCCTGATGGTCTTTGCTTTCCTTTCATCCTTTCAAAGTTGAAGACTGTAGGGACGGAGAATCTGCAAGATGGTGCAGCATTATGGGTCCTGTATCCCATGTGTTCATGAGGTGTTTTCTTTACTCCTTCAGCAAACTGTCTTGCAATGTTTTCATCCATGCACCTGTAGTACTCAAACATTTCAGAATTTCCTGTTTTTTTTTTTTAGCTGCGTAAGTTGTAGGTGTTGTATATACTAAAATGGCTTTGATTGTCTGGGCTATTAAGGAGCTTCACTAAATAATTTATTTCACACAACCTCCTCAAATATGCATTGTAACTAACAACTTTCATTCCTCTCCCTTAGGAAACTCGTAGTGTCTATCAATTTCATTATGTTAACTGGCCTGACCATGATGTCCCGTCATCTTTTGATTCTATTCTGGACATGATCAGTTTGATGAGAGAATACCAGGAACATGAAGACGTACCAATCTGCATACACTGCAGGTATCAAGTACATTTAGTTTTAGAGTTTATATACGTTTTAGAAATTTAGACTTCTAGTATGGGATGGGCTAGTTTGATTCCAAATTGCAATTATTTTAGTTTATAAAAAGGAATATTTCCTCATGTCAAAACTTGGCTTAGATTGATATAGTCCCCATATAGTGCACGTCACAGTAGAATTCTATTTCAGTTGAGAACATTATCCCCATGGCTCTTAAAGCATTCATCTCCTCTTTAGGACAAACTTCTGAAGATCTCTTGTTGTGGCTTAACCTGGCAGGTGACTTCTTACCACAGTTATTCACTCACTCCCCCTCTTCCCAGGGGGGTAGGAGAAAGAATCAGAAACAACAAAATAGGACACATGGGTTAAGATGAACTATTTACTAAGATAGAGAAAAGGAAAACAGATATGACTGTATATATTGTATTATACATTTATTTATTTATTTGTTTGTTTGGCTATAAATATGATCGTATATATATATATATATATCATATATCTATATCACATGTGCATTACTTGCTTTTTTAATATATACAAGTAATTGTTTTCCACCCCTGGAGTGATGCCCAGCTAGCCCCCCAAGCTGCAGAAGAGGGTGCAATTAACTCCTTCCCTTCAAAACTCCTTCTGCTTAATGTCATGTGGTATAGAATATCTCTTTGGCCAGTTTAAGTCAGCTGTCCCAATTCTTTTCCCTCCCAGCTCCTTGAGCCCTTTGCTGTGAATTGCCTTGGCTTAGCAGGCAACAATAAACATTAGTGTGTTATCAACATTGAACTGCATGTAGGAAAATACTCAGTTTGTGTTAGTTAGCCGGGGAATTATAAATCCTCAGAGGCTTATTAATTTTGGATGTTCTATACAAGTGTTATAGAACTCTTCCATCTTAAAGCAGCATGCAGATAACTTGCTTTTCTAAGCAATTGGGTCTAAACCTAAAAGGAACTTCTTTAGCATGGAGGTTAGTTTCACTTTGTTCTGTTTTTCTTGAGTGCCAGTACAACTTCACAACTATGTAATGATACATATTTATTGCAGTGTAACTCTATCTGGAAAACTAGGTGTTTATGCATTAGGAAGAATAACCGCTACAGGTCACTGTCACTTTTTTCAGCTTGTTTGCTAATAACAAGCAGACAGTACAGGTGTGCTGCTGAAGCAGAAAAATGTGGAAACTCTTTAAATGCGTTCCGTTCTTCTGCTTAGCATCTGTCATTAAACTTGGATAAAATCGCTACTGTTGAAGCAGTGGTAACTAGGAGTAGTGCGAGGAAAGAGGCAATGAAAAAGTCAACATCAAAATGTCTTGCATGACTGTATTTCTGGTCAGCCACAAGAAACTTGCATTGGAAGCTTTAATTTTGCTCTACTAAATTTGTTATTTGAAAATGTTATAGGTTTAAGCTTAAAATGATAGCTGGGCAAATTAAATGTTTTTGGTTTTCCGTGGGTTCTGAAAATATGAAAATTGTAGTGCCTTTTCAACCATTTAAAACAGTTTCTAATGTACCTGTTTATGTTCAAAGTGCAGGGTGTGGAAGAACAGGAGCCATCTGTGCCATAGATTATACATGGAATTTGCTTAAAGCTGGGGTAAGGAACCTTATAAGAAAAAATTGTGGCGTTCCATCATTTCATAACAACAATTGATTGAGCTTCCAAATGTTCTGAAACTGTGAAGTGTCTCTGTGTTCTAAAATTCTTACGACAGGTTGGACGTTTACCTTCATCACATTCATGGTGTGAACTTTCCTTTGACATCAAGTTTTTATTTTTTGGGGAAAAAAAAAAAGCATTGAACTTTATTCCTCATTTGGATATGTTTCAGTTTTAAGTGATTTTGAATGTTGTTTCCAGCATCTCTGATTTTGCAGCTTTTGAAGTCTTTATATTTAGATTGTACAGAGATAATGTCTTCTGGGGGTTTCTAGCTTGTGAAATGTTAATGTTCAGATGTTGTGTTAATGCTTCCACTGAATGTCTCATTTTCAGAAAGCTTTTAAATGCTCTCATCTGGTCCAAATGAAATGTTTAAAAACAAGTTCTGGAGAAGGATTGCTTTATAAAAGAATTTTGAGTAGTTACAAAGTCAAGAGAATTGATTGTTTGCACTTGCAGAAGTTAGACATCAAAAAATATTGCTATTTTACAAGCAGTTACATCAATATAAATGACTTCCTTCTATATTTCAGAAAATACCTGAAGAGTTCAATGTATTTAATTTAATACAGGAAATGAGGACGCAAAGGCATTCTGCAGTGCAGACAAAGGTATAGTTTGTTTTACAATGCATCTTGTGATAATATACCACTCATTCTCTATAAATGTCTTTTGCACTAATTTTTATCTGCACTAATTTTTATCTGATAAACTACTATAGGAGCAGTATGAACTTGTCCATCGAGCCATAGCACAACTGTTTGAAAAGCAACTGCAGAAATATGAGAGCTGTACGGACTGGAAGATTGCAGATGGAGTGGTATGTGCCTTTCCCATATGAGTTTTCATCAGTTGTAACTGTGATTGGGTTTTTGTTGTGAAGTCTTATTTTCAATTGTTCCTTCCTGTTAAGGAAGATGAATAACTTGGTTTGCTTGGTTTTTGCTGAGTAGGGAGTTATTCTGTACTTAGCTTACACTGAAATTTGATTGTAAGAGTTAAGTTTGATAAATAACAGAATAATTGCCGCATACACCAAATGCCAAATGCCATCAAAAATGTTTCATGTTATTGACATATATTCCTGAACATCTGTGGTCTGGAAGAAGTGCTGAATGAGGTGACATAGTTTTTTGATGCATGTCTTAGTGCCCTGGAATGCATGTTTACTTTGAGATGAAACTAAGCCTGCTGCAGAAAGTTTTCAAATCACTCTGTTAAATTGTAGTGGAATATGTTTACATTCTGTCCTAGATCTTAGTCTGCCTATCAGAAGTGAACATTTATAATTTATAGCAATAGTGGGGCAAGTGAAAAGCATTAGAATGGGTATATAGGAATAAACTCATTAAGTTAATGGGTGGTTGGAAATGAGTAATATGTGGAGGCATTCTTGAATGTTTTGGTTGTGTCTTGTCTTCTGGCTTTGAGCATCTCTTAAACATGGACAAAAATGTTTTCTGTTACCAAGAAAGTACTTTGCTATGAAACAAAATCATTACTTTATACTTGTGGAAAGTATGGATACTATAGCAAGTGTAGAATCCTGCTTATGTGAGGGGTTTTAATTGTGTTCAGTGAAAGCAATTCCAGATAAAAGAATGGCTCTACTTCTGATACAGTACTATTATAGGATGCTGAAATGTGTTCTTTTTTGCCCGCTTGTTATATTATGAATATTATATTCATAATATTATCTGAAGTTTTGGAGTACTCCATAAGGTTGGCTTTGTAATTTTCTTGTCCAATTGCTTTTCTTGAATTGAGTTACACTTTGTAAGCAGTCTTTGCCAGCAACATCACAGTAAAAAGTTTATCTGATTGGCAATGAGTAGCAGTATTCATGGAGATGTAACTTAGACACAATGCTGAACGTGTGTTCCTGTGAACTTGCCAACTCTGCCCTGCTGGAAACAATACTGTACAAAGTCAACAAAAATGCACTCAATGTTTAGAGTTCAGTTAGGTTGTATCTTAATTACTACGTTTTGAGAGAAGAATTCAAAGTCATGTAGAAAATGCATGTGTAGTATAGTATAATATAATTACTACATACTACTACACAGTTGTACTTACTGTGAATTCTTAGAACTGTAAATGTGTTTAAAATAATACACAGTGTCTAAAGCACAAGTAAGTGAAAGAAAAGGTTTCTTTAAACACAGTACTTTCAACTGTCCCACTACTAGACAAATTCCAGAACAAAGGTGAAATGCTGCTCGGAAGTAGGAATTTCACAACCAGGTAAGTGAGTGAGGTACTAAATTTGATGATCAGAACTATTTTTTTATTCCCTCCTTGAATAGTTGGACTCCTGATGTCTCAAACAGTCAACTGGGGGCTGAGTCTAAGACTTGATGACTTGGTTTGAAACATCAAGCTGAGTCTTAGACTCAACCTTCCTTCCACTGAAACTCTTGGTCATCCTGTTTGGAGTTGCCATCTCTGTTTTTTTTCTATTAAATCAAAAGATTACACTTGGTTTTAATTTTGGAAGTTATGCAGCAGGTGTGAGCTGATTTGTGTTGATCATTTGATAAGATATCAGAGCTTTGTCAAAATATTTTTTAGTTATTTGAGGGGCATCTCTGTGGGCTGAAGTGCATACCATGGTTGTCATGGAAAAATGAATCAGATGGATTTTCACAAAGTTGAATGTCTTGTATGTAGAAAAATCAAGATTGTTTAAGGGACAAAAAACCAATAAATATACAATTGTCTGCTGAGAAGTATTTCTTACTTTGTCACATCTTGACAGTAAGAACTATGCTACAGTACTGCAAGTCTTTGTGGTTTTCCCTTATCCACTTTATTAATAGAACTTTTTCTCCAAAGCATGACATCGTTAGTACTCTTAAGAATCGCTCACTCTTGTAGAAGTGGCACATTTGTTACTGTAGTTTGTGCTTCTAGAAGCTGTGGAAGAATCTGCTGCTGTAAGAAGAATGTGGATATTCAAAACATTAATGGTTTGACAACTAGGCCAAAAGTTTTAACCAGTGAAATTATCATCGCTGTTTTGCATCTTGGAGAGAGATTTTGGACCATTATAGCACTGTGAAGAAATCGTAGGTGTCTTGGGAGACATTTATCTTGCTGTCTATGATCAGAAAATTGTGTTCAATCTGAATCATTTGAGTGTATTATTTCAGTCTATTTCCTTTATCTGCTGATGCACTGTGGTTCTCAGGCAATAAGGACTAAAGGAATGCCTTGATTCCTTTTGAGGGAAACCATGGAATTACTTCTGGAAGAGTCTTTGCAGGATATCTTCTAGTAATTTCCTAGTAGAAAAAGCTTCTGGCTGACATGACGTTTTCTGTATGTTCTTCTAAAAGAAAATATTGCAGTTCCTGGGCGGGTTCCTCAGTTGTAGGGGATGCCTTGGAAGTCTCGGTCCAGAACTGCAATTCTCTAGTTAGTCATTTAGTGACAGCTCGGTTTCATACTTCGAGCACAGGAGGTTGCAGATGGTGAAAGAGACTTTCCCTTGGGAGATGATAGCAAAATGTAGGTCATCATACCAAGTTGAATTCAGAAACGGCATCTGCTATGAGAATTCCTTGTTTGTCTTCATTAGCAAAGGAACATGAGTTACTCTGCACGTATTGATACAGGCCATATAAACTCTGCTTCTTGTCCAGGTGATTGCCATGATTCTGATACAAGCCAGGATGCCATTGGCCTTTTTGGCCACTTGGGCACACTGCTGGCTTATGTTTGACCATCACTTCCAGGTCTGTTTCTTCCGCAGTCTTTCAGCCACTCTGCCCCAAGCCTGTAGCATTGCCTGGGGCTGTAGCTGAAGTGCAGTACCCAGCACTTGATCTTGTTGAACTTCATCCCACTGGCCTCGAGCTCATTGATCCAGACTGTCTAAATCCGTCTGTGGGGCCATCCTACCTCCAGGCTGATCAGCACTTCCTTCCAACTTGGTGTTGACTGCAGATTTACTGTTTTAATGTGGGTGTACTCAATCCCCTTGTCCAGGTCATCAATAAAGATACTAAGCAGGACGGATCTCAGTTATCAACCCCTGGGGAATACTACTCATGATTTAAGTCCACTCACCACCATATTCACTTATATGTACAGAACTTTAGTATGTGTGTGTTGGAACACTTGAACTGTTCAGTATCTGAGGAATGTAGAGGGTAAACCTAGGAAAAGTTCCTGTTCATTTTTTTGTATGCATACTGTTACCCGTGTTTTCTTCCAGTGAGAAGCTTGCCTAGATAGCATAGGTAAGAAAACTTTGTTCAATAAGAAAGCAGGCCATTTGCACTCTTACTAATCAATTAAAAAAATAAGTAATATAATTCTCTATGTTGGCCTTTATAAAGTATGTATGTTGTCCTGTTTTTTTCCTAAGCCGATACTTTTCTTTTCAAAATAGTATTCTGCCCTAAAATACAACATCTGTTCAGACAACCAACAATGTTGTCTGATGCCAGTAAGCTGTGATTAGGAAGGCTGGAAGGCTTTTTCTTAATACTGCCATCTGCTCTTAGTGATGAGGTCATTCCTGTGAGATACCCTATATTTGCTTTTACAGTCATACTTCTCTGTTGTTCTGTATGGTTACCAGTGCAGTTATTTATATTTATGACAAAGGTGAAATCTCTGAGTTGGTATCACTCAAGGATGCTTAAGATGCTGGTTGTTTGCAACTCTCGTGGCAGCTGAGAACAAGTAACAGACTTGCTCTGAGGGCTCAGTAAGCAGTATTTGTTCAGTTAAAAGTAAGAAGAATAAAGTAAGAAAAGTAACTGAGTACTGTTATTTAAAAATGTTGCAGCAGCTTAAAGTTAATGCAAAGACTTCTCTCCTACGTGAGTTAGTGCATCTGGCCTTCGTTCTTGTTGGCAACCTTTTAAGTAAAAATCCTTTATCTCCTGGGTTATGAATTGTATAAAAGTGAATTGATTTATGTTGAAATCCTCAGTCTGTTCAGCACAGTGTTCCTCTATTTTTGGTGACAATTCCTATAATGTTCTTAATTTGAAGTGACTTAAAAGTGATCCTGATTTATAAGCTAACTTCTTAAACACGTAATATGTCTGAAGCCTTCCCAGTGTATGACAGAGTACTGCAGCGTCTCTTCAGTTACTGTTGCTTGTCTCAAGCAGAGACTGAGCTACTCACTGTATGAATATAGAACTTCAACATTTTTGGATGTATATTAGCTTCTTCAATAAGCTTTTTCTTCTGCCTGGGAGAAAAGTGTCTCATGCAAAAGTTTGTTCAGAAATGCTTCTCTTTACAAACAGAAGAGCAGGGATGCAGCTCCCGGGTTGTGTCCTAGACTAGTTGAACTTTATGTTGTAGGAGGCCTTTGCCAGTAACTCTTTGAAAACCAGGGCTTAAATGTGACATCAGTGCTACTGTAAGCTTCTGCTCTGGTGAGCTCTGATGCTCAAGGGTAGGAAACCCTTCCTGTGCAATCTCGCACTTTCTGGTATCTCTGATGAAGCTTTGAAGTGCTGTGGTGAAACAAGGCAGAGCAGCCTGCCCTCCAGCGTGCAGTTGCATTCATTGTTCCTAACTTTAGCTTCTAGTTCTTACAATTAAAAGTGCCTTTTAAGCTCTAAACACATCCATAGTGATGGCTGCACACAGGAGGCAGTCAGATAACTTTTATGGCCTGGGATGGGATGGAGATGGAAGGACTCACAACTAATGAGCTGAGAACTGAATTGATGTTGGATGCTGTAACCCCTTGCTTCTTTGGCCTCAGCTTTCTGAATGGCCGATGAAGTTAGTTTTCACGTATGTTAAGGATGAAATCAGTGTGTATGGCTACCCAGTGCCTGAAGCAAAAAATCTGGAATTTTCCATTCTTAGTATTTGACAGGAAAGTAGTAGAGGGATCAGATGTCCTTGTTACGTGGTGATTTTTCATTCCATCAATGTCTGGAATGTTGTTACAGAGATTTTTCTAAAATTTGCTTGTCTAGAATAGTTTGAAGCTAAATTTAAGAAAATTAAGAGCCCAAAAGACTTCCACAATGTGTGGGAAAGCAAGGCATCAATACGCTATTTTAAAATACGAAGTCCTGCATTCAATTTACAGATATAGCATTATACTGATGTTTGTTTTTTCTTACTATCTCATCAGCCATTTCAGTTGCTCTCCTTTTCTGGACAGTCAGTTTCTGAGTGGTGTGTTGTGTTATCAGCACTTTGTGTGCTGAGAATGATTGTTGAGGTAGTACTGATGCAGTAAATCTCTGAAAGGGTTTGATTTGCAACAAATGTTATTGTTTTAGCTTCATAATAGGTACAAAAAAGTAGTGCATTAAGTGTGTTTAATCTGTTTCACAGTACATTTCACATTGCTACCCATTGGGTAGAGCTTATTCAGTGTGCAGTTAGGTGCAACTTGGTCAGATACTCTATTTTTCTGTTTCTTTGGGAAAAGGAAGTCGCTATTTATAGTTTTCAACTGACAGAGACTTAAAGAGAAACTTTCGTAAAGATGTCAGCTTTTTGGCAAGTTGAGTGAGTGTGCTTTATTGTTGCAAAATGTAAAACCGCGTATCTGGAAACAAAAATTGGCAGACCATGGTTTGGAATTCAGGCTTTGCTTGTAATGTAGGCTCGAGACTCAGCTAGTAGAGCTGACTGGTCTGTTACTTTTATGCCTGTTGTACTGACTGGTGTCTAGAATGTGAGGTCTTCAGCTTGGCTGACAATAATGGAAGCTTCAGTTGTGATGGTCTAAATGTGAGTGGCTTTTATCTGCTAACTGAATCTCACTCCATAATACTTGAGAGGTATGCAGCAGTGGTCAGCAGGACAAGGAGCTCCCTGTTTAATTTGTCTGAAAGGGCTTGCACAATCTGCTGACACACAAACAGTAGGGCATCACTGCTAGTGTGCATGTAGCATGCTCAACTGGAATTTATGCGAGGATAGTTAGCAGTTGAGGTAACTTAGTTATCACCTGTCTTGCAAAGGAGAAAATGTTTGTCACATTTGCATTTGACAAACATTAATTAACAGGGAGTTTTTTGATTGTTTTGTATGAGCAGAGGAGGTCAGTCTCTGTCACCTCCTATGAACAGATCGGCTGAAAGAGGGTAAGGGTTCTGTTGTCTGAACTTGGTATTGTCCTTTGAAATCCATTGCATACGTTAGAGATGTTTGTAGTTCTTTTTTTTAATCACTTTTCAAAATGAAATTATTGGAGTTTAAAAAATAATAATTATTGTACACTAAACTTGAAAGCACTAAATTTCTCCTTTTTTTTTTTTCAACTTTAGACTCACGCATATTGTTTTTTCTATGTAGAAATGTGTATATATAAAAATATATGAATGTGTGCACATGCACGCATATCTAATATATATCTTATGTACTTATGGTTTTCCTCATGTGCTTTATCAAGTAAGCTGAACTTTATTGTAGACAAATGGGAGATTATTTGAGATGTTTTAAGACAATGCATTAAACCTTACCAACTTGTAAATTAAGTATTGCCTTGTGTGATGGATCTTCAGAACTCAGTTATTTTGCTTATCAGCTTTACAGCTATGATTGAAAACATTCTCTTTTTATCAGGATGAAAACAATACAGAGAACGCTGTGAGTTCTTCAGATGCTCAGAAACAGGATTCTCCACCACCAAAGCCTCCACGGACCCGCAGGTACTTTATGATCATAATATAGTATTTTAAGCTCTCAGATTAAGTTGCTTTGAATATTAAGAAGTAGAATCAAACTACTGATACTACAAAGACTTTGTTTTTTTTCTGTTTATAAACATATATATAATGAAAATAGAAGTCTTGTAGTAAGCTCTGTAAACAGAAACCTTTGATATCTTTGTAAAGTCTGTGTTTGAATTTATCAGTCTTGCAATAATGAAATTCAAGTAGACAAGCACATAAGATTAGATGGATCTACTTGATCCACTTGATTATAGCAGCAATAAAGCACAGCACTGCAAAAAATAAGAACAGCAAAATAAGCTAAAGAAGTGTTAGAACCCTCATTTTTGGAGGTGAAAGCATAGTGGAAAGATTATTTGTTTATTGAATAAAACATTACCTCACAGACGGGGACTGTTAATGACTAGGGCACACCAACCAAATAGTTTCACTTTGTAAGTGGGAAATTGATCTCACTGGACCTTCCATTCAACAGAAGAAACATAAAATCCACTCCCGTTTTTGAAGTACGTAGACTTTGAAAGAGTTAATGTTGTCTGTCCATTTGCTTTTACCTTTACCTAAAATGGTACCCAACCTGAGCATGAGCTCTTGTGTACCAGGCTAGTATCTGAAAGGATGTGGGGGCCTTTGGCAGGTGATCTTGCCTGTTCTCAGTTATCTGTAGTTAGATGGACAGGAGTTGCTTCAGTGCTTGCTAAGCACTGGGGTTTCAAGATGTTTTGTATGACACAATAATCATCCACTTACTAAATTCTATGCAAGAGTGCTCATATAAGGAAAGCAGTCAGCTTTTAAGACTATGATCTAACTGGTGTAGTGCAAAGTCAGGTCAGTAGCAGGAATTTTTTCTTTCCAGCCCTGTGTTTGGCAGGGTCCAAGTAATGCCAGAAGATGAGTCTATTTTTGAGGGGCTGACAAGATTAGATCAGTGATTATATAATAAAACAAATTTTAAATTCTAAAGCAGGTTAGGTTTGGTAATGGAGGAAAAATTACAAATGTGTCTTAATAAAATATAAATGGACATAAGGAACCATTTGAAAATTGGCAAATCAAAATGGGTAGCAGTGTGCATGTCAGTATTGCAACATCATCTTGTTCAAGAAATAAATGTAGTTTAAAACAGGTATGTAAGTATTGTACTCTAAAACCAATTAATAGTTTAGACCAGATCTGGAATACTGTATGGGGTTCTAATGTCTACTTACTGAAGATATATGCAAACTACCACACGTGAATTTGTCACTCAGCTTCTTTTGTTGTCTCAGAATGATATTTGCAATAATGTAACATTGGAAATAGTATTTGGTAATAATCATTAGTGATTAAATAAGAATGTTAGTAGTTATTATGGTTAACTTAACTCATTAGTTGTTACTTGAAGCAGAAGCTAGAGAAGATGACATTGAAAGAGAGAGATGAAAAAGAGTTGTAGCTTTCTACAAACACAACGGTTTGTGCTATGTAGATAACACCATTTAACCTTGTTTAGATCAAAGGTAATGTATCTAATTATGTAGATAAAGATTATAACAGTGAAGCCTTATAATCTGTGTTAATGGTGAGATCTTAACTCAGAGACTATTTATAGAAGATATGATTTCTATCCAACAGGTAATTCCCTTACTGGTTAATGTTTCCTGAAATAATTTTAGATCACTACTTGCCATTTTTCTGTAGTCATGTAATGATCATGTGTATAATTCATAGCTAGGCATGCGTCTGCTCTCTTATCTGCAGATCGTTGTTCTTTACTGCACAGTTAAGTTAGTATCTTTTCATCTCTGTTTTAAAACCTGATCTTTTTTGGGCTTTCTTCCATACTAATACTTTCCTATCTGCCAACAATGGCAGGAAGGTTTGTTTCTTGTAGGTGAATAGATGGAAGTGTTTAGCAAAGCTGCTGTCCTTTTAAAATGGAGATAATTTTTTTTTTTAAAAACCATTAACTGCATCCTTCATGGAAGAAGCTTCTGAGGAAACACTTTGTTTTCCAATAGCTGTGTGTACACAAAATGCTTGCATCTATTTTCTTGATGTGGGAGATAATTTTACGAATCTGTAGTATGATACTGTCTGTGGTCTGGAGGGTTTTATTATTATAAATGTTTTGGAATAGGTAAATGCTTTTTTCCATGGTAAGGACAGCAGTGGAAGACCTGAATTTAATCTTAGCAATAAATATGTAACTGTTAAACACGTCTTTCCATCCAGCTTGGATCTCAGAACTACATTTCATGATACGGTGATGATTCTGACTCCTCTTTGCTTTGACACACTTCAGCTTAATGATTGAATGAGGTCGTGGCATCTGTTCTGTAGCACTTTCCAATGACTAACCACTATAAATTGTAGAATTTTTCCCAGGAAGGTGTTTTTCTTGCCTGTCTTTTATTACCCCTGCATGTAGTATCTTACTGTATTTTTTACACAGGTTCTAGAATTGTATTGCCTTCTGACCTTTCGTTTTATCACTTTGTAATGCTTTAATTTACATTACTTTTTTAGTAATTCATTTGCTACAAGATTTGTGAATATAGCTGGTTCTGTTCACTGAATTTGCATTCAATGTTAACATTTAAACAAACAAACAAAAAAGAACTATTACTTCTCAGTTATTACTGAGGTAAACAGGAACAACTCATGCTTTGACAACATACATCAGCACCTTATTCTAGAGACTGCTTGGCTCTGTAATTTGCAATTACTTGTGAAAATCACCTTGAAGCTTGAGTCTATGTTAAATATTGCTTGAAAAGCATTCTTTCCCTCTTTATGAGACTTGTCTAACTATTTCCAGTTGAAGGTGGGAAGAGTGCATGACTAAATTTTGTCTTACATTTACGACCATAGGTAATCAAACTGCATATATATTTAAGACATATATTTCAGATGGAGCTTTTGGTTTAAGTCCACAGGAGATAATTGGTACATCAGAATTTGTAGAGACGATGTGTTTAGCAAACAGTCTCTGATCTATTTGTGTGTTCAGTAGTTCATTTTAAAATATTTGGGGGGAAAAAAAAAGGTTAATTTTAATCAGGTTGGCTGTGTAAAACTCTTGAATGTACACAGAAGATGATACAGTTTGAAAGAAGTTGAGAAACTGAGGCATAAACACATGAAAGGTAACAACTCTGTAGTGCTGCAGTGCACTGAAGACATACATGCTCTGAAGGAGAAAAAATACTAAAATATTATAGCTGTTTGACTTATCTTTCAGTTGTGCTTGCAATTCTGTCTAATGACTAAATTTTACTCCCCTAAAATCTCCAGTAGGTGACTGCCTTATTTATTTCTCATGCATCCTCTATACATTATCTGTAGTACAGTTAATGATAACCTCAACGAACTGCAGCTGTTCTCCCATATGGACAGCAGTGATTTAATGCTTAAGTTCTCTGACTTCTGCCTGCTTATGCAAAGTTTAATTTTCCTGTTTCATTTATGAGGGAGGATGTAGAGCTTGGTATCTATTTTTAGTTGATCAGAGCCACGTTCCTTGACCTTGACATCACTCTTCTATCTGACAATAAAACCCTACATGATGCTTCACAGAATAGCCATGGATTGCTTGAAGTGTTTTTTTTCTTTTGACCACTGGCCAACTTTTATTTAAATCTGAACCCACATTGCCCTGCTTCTGATAACATGGCCCTTTTTCATTAGGGCTAGAAGGGCCTCTAAAATGTTCAAAAAAATAGAAAAATAGCTCTCCTCCCAAGATTATATGTTATAATGACATGTATGTAATCAAGTTGAAAAGATGTTGAATCTTGTATTAGCCACTGCAATTTTAAACAAAATCTAGTATCGGGAAGTATTTTTCCTGTAATAAGTCTCTTTTTGTCTTGCTACAGACTTCTTTTTTTGTTTTTTTTTTAACCAGTAATAGACTCTTGTGACTTCCGGAAGGAATCGATACATGCCTCAAATTTCTCATGTTCTTTTAACTTCTTGCTTTAAAATGTTTTTGTTTTTTTTTAATATTTTGGAGGCAAGTGCCAAACTTCTTGAAACAGGCAGTGTATTCAACCATCCCTCCTACCCCCATTCTGTGCTGTCAGTTACTTCAGCAAATAGCTGAATAGTCCTATGCTCATAAGCTTTTATCACTGCTGTTCAAGTTCTGTTTCTTAAATAAACCTTTGAGTGACTCTCTAGAAACATCCTCACAGTTGTCATATGCAGCTTCCCACCACTCAATCCTTTGGCTGGGTGGCAGCTTGGAGATGGCACCAGGTTCATGGTTTACCTGGCAGCTGAGGGGTCAGTCACTGCGTTTGAAGTATTTGGAAAGCAGGACTTGGCAATAAGATGCTGTACTTGCTGTTCAGATTGTGGCAGTAGAAACAGGTGGAAAAGCAGTCTTGATTACTGAAGGAAAATCCCAGATTGTTACTTCTGTGGAAGTGCAGAGGTAGCAGAATTACCAGGCAGTCAGTAACAGTTGCATACAAAGAGACATTGTCAAGGTTGAGTTATGAGGAGGTTTTCTATTTTTTAGCGTGCTGATTTGACAAGTGAACTGGAGGAATTCTTGCCTTAGCACTATGTAAAAGCAATGCAGGGTTAACTTGTATCTGATACAGGAAAGGTATTTTCAAACGGTCTGTCATTCTTCAGTTCATTGAATCTCTTCTGTCTCAATATCCACTTACATGAGCTTTCCTGGAACTTTCAATCAAGCTATTTTTATTATACTGCCTTGTGTTTCCTGTTTTTGGAATAATGTTAGCAGTTGAGATAATTTTCTGCCTTTTGGGGGAGAAGTGTCTGTAGAGCACAGCTGTTGAAGGAAGTGCCCGAAGAAAGCATTATGCATCAGACCATAATGCCCAACATTGTCTGGCAAGACTTTCAGAAATAGCTTCTGCTTAGTGAAGAGCTTTTAAAGGTGTACTTATCCCAATATTTCTGCTTTCCATAAAGAAACAAAAGCATTATTTCTAATGCAGTATGTGTGTAATAATAACCCTATGACGTTAGTAAAGTGGAAAAAAGCTTGCATGCTCAGAGAAAGCCAGGAAGTCCCTGGTGACATCTATTTCCCTTAAGAAAAAAAACTCCCAAACACTGGTCACCTAATTTTCAGAGAATGAATATTCTTCAATGTTAATATGATAAGGAGTGATTTTTTTAATGGAGCATTTCCCATTTGATTACTCTGTGTTCTCATTTGTGAGAGAAATAGTTAAATGTAATAAGTAACTTAAACAACTCTGTTAAGCAGTGTATGAGAGATGTCTAAACGGGTGTGAATTTTGAGTTGCTGACTTGGATAGTACTGCTCTGTCATCTGCTCTATTCATAACCTCAACAGGGCAGTTTGATACAAGAGAATCAAATGGAGAAGAGTAATCAGTGAGTGGTATTATGAGCTTGTGGTCTTGTCATATCTGATTTAATACTAATTTGTTAGTTAATTGTAATGATTAATGGTATATCTGTACCAGATAAGGATTTAGTCTCACTGATTGCAATATAACAGTGGGTCAGGAAAATGAGGTCAGTGAGGGCAAACCTTGTTCAGCAGGAGGATTTAGTGGTGGTTATTTAAAAGAATCATAGTTGGTAACAGGGGAGCATGCAACCATTTGTGTGTGTGAACTCTCCCTTCTGGCATAGGAGGGGGAAAACTGAAGGGAAATTTCCTGTTGTCTTAGTGTATATTAAATTGGAGAAAGACTTTTTTTGTTCAACTTATCTTTACTAACTCAGACAAATAACTTATTCCCTAACTTGTTCATTTTTCAAGAACAGTAAAACAGCAAAAGAATTCCCAAATGATCTTTAGTGAAGCTGTTTTTATGTGCTTTGTGTTGCTTCTATCTTAATGTAAAGTGAGATGGTAATATATGGTCGCATGAAAAGGAGAAGCTATTTGAGGCCCAACCCTGTATCATCCAGCAGAGAATGGAAGAAAGTAACTGGGATGGCTGCAGGAGTTGGGTTTGGGGATTTCCAAATACAAAGATAGTAATTTTGGAGAGAGAGTTTGGAAGCTGGAGAGCTTGCAGCATTTCAGTGGGTGGAGATACCAATAAATGAAAATCCAAACAATTCTCTCTTCAGTTTGGAATCCCTTGTATGAGGGTTTTGGTTATCCATTTCATACTGCTATATCCTTAGAAAATGCTAAGAAAATCACAAGGATTAAATTCAAGCTATCGTCTGCCCTGGATCAGGTAAACTTTCAGAACTGCAGAATATCCAAGTGGGGTAGCAGTCTGCTGGTTTTTACGTAGCTGCTCATAGTCTCAGCAATTTGCTCTGCTTTAATTCTTTTTAGACCTTACTTGCAAGTTGGGGAATTAATAGTATTGCTTTGATTTTTATCTGTGACATGTAGGCACGTGATGAAAGCTTGCCTGATATCTGTCTGTATAGACTGTCAGGAATCACTGTGCAATGCTTTGGTCTCTAGCCCTATTCACTATAACTCTTACAAGCAAGTGCACTGTAAACAGTGTGTTTGATGCTTTTTAAGTGATAGACAGAAGAGGCATGTCCTTGGGCAAGAGGTGGCAGTTCAGTTTTATAGCTGTTGAGGTTTTCTGATTGTCCTCTGTGCTTTCTAGTAACCTGGAAAATGCAATTAGGATTTCTGAATCATTCTTGCTTCTTGTTTTGCTGGCAGACAAAGATAGACTGATGTATGTGAGCAGTGTGAGAAGAAACCTCAGCATAAATTACTGGGTAATGCGCTGAAAGGATAATGAATGTAACTTGGAGCCTTGTGATTTCTATATAAGCCTTTTACCTACCTTTGTAATGAATACTTTCTTCATAACCTTGCTCAGGAGGTAAACATCCTTTGGCCCATGGAGCTGGCACTCGCCTGCTTTCTCTCAAGTGAGGGGGACAAAAAAAAAAAGCTTTTTCAGTTTTCTGATTGCAACAGAAGGGAAGTGGAGACTTGTCTAGGAAACCTGAATGCCGTGATCGACAAGGCAAATGTAATTGTTAATACCAGCCCTTTTCCTTGGTCTGGTCCATGTTTTGGCAGTACTGACTGTCTCTGTACAAGTTACTGTCTGCTTAAAAAGAACTTCAAAAAGATGCATCTTGTTTCTGATTGTGTTACGTGACTGAGATGAGCCAGTTGAGTTTCCTGAACTTCCCTGCAGTTGCTGAAACTTACCTATGTTGGACTCCAGACTTCAGTCAGAGCTTCCTTTACAGAAGATACGTAGGAGGAAGAGATCTAATGGTAGAGCTGTATGTTTCCTGGCAATTGAGTGGCAGCCTGTATTTGGATACCAGCCTTCACTTACAAACTCCAGAGGCTTGGTTTCTTTGTTAATTGATGGCACATCATGAAATTTTTCTTTTCTGCAAAATCTGTCGAGTCTCATCCGTCATCAGTGGGTTAGCACTGTATGATTGACTGCTACTGAGAGGATGGCAGTTTCGTGTCAGTAGCCTCAATGCACAAGGTCTGGGCAATGTAATCTGCTGGTCCTTACAGCGTGAGATTTGTTACTGGCACATTTCCAGGTCTATTAGGTGTGTTACATTCTTTCAAGTTTTCCACAACTGCAAATGCAGTCAGACAGACAGGTCTGTCATCTAGCAAGCTAGTAGGAGCTTTTGCCTTTCTGAAGGCCTCTGCTTTTTGTCTTTAGCTTTGTTAATAGAAGTATATTTTACGGAAGTACTGTGATGGGTTTCTTTGAATAGGTTCAGTTCTACAAGGTATTGGAATACAAAAGGAAGCCTAAGGTCTAGCAGTAACCTTTCAAGAGAAAAGAAAGTTCTGCGATGACCTTGTCTGCAAGAGAAGGTTCTAGGCCTCCTGCTGCAGAGCTGGGTTTGGGTGATTTATAGTTATCCCAAAAAACTTAAGATGTATGGGGTTTAATTGGTTGTTGCTTTACTCAAGGTTACCCTGATACTGGGACTCCCTGAACCAGTCAGTAAAGACTCTGGGAACAACCTGTCTAGCTGGCTGGGAGCATCTGCCTTCTACTGATCACTGTCCTGGACATTGTGCTGGCTTGTGTCTCTGCACAAGTGAAATACTTTCTCATGAAGATGAATGACTTTGCCAGCATTGGGCCAGTTCCTCAGTCTCAGCGTATGGCCAAATTGAAGTCCTTTGCAAACCTTAGTTCATCTTGTTTTGATTATATCTACTGGATCGAAGCCGTTGTTTCTTTAAAGTACTTAATTGTTTTTCTGTTCTTTTCTCTCAGTTGCTTTGCTTACGTGATGGAAGGAAATATTTTTAAAGGCTCTGAAATGAAAATGATTCCTATTTGTAGACAGGATCTTAGTTGTGCAAAATATTTGATAGTAAATATTCTTTATATAATGTGAAAGGCAATTGACTGTATGCCTGTAGAGCTTCTCCTTTGAAAAAGCTGAAAATGAGCTGCAGAAATTGCCAATAATCTTGATAATATGCACTATAATTTGAACGATGCTCTACTGTGAATGTTTTTATACTGCTTCCCTCATGTCAGATAATTTGATCTGCGCTGTTAGCCTTGCATCTATGAAACAATTAAATACACAAACACAGTGAAATCCTTCTGGACGTATGAAGGAAAATAAAGATGTTTGGTATTAGACAAGCTGTATTCTAGCTCATATAAGGTCTTTTAAAGAATTTTTTCCTAGCTTTATTGAAAATTATATTCCCTATGCTGAATTCTGTTGAGCTACTTCTTAAATAAGAAGAAAGCCAAGAGTAGTGGAATGCTGCCGCAAGAGGGCCTGGCAGACACATCTCTGAAAGCATGCTTCTGGGAAAGGATGTGAGCAATCTTTAAAGCATCAGTGAGGATTAGCTTTGGCCTGAATTTATACCCTGTTATACTGCAAAACTTTTAGTGTGTGTTGACATAATTCTTGCCTGTTCCATGAGTCATATTTTATGAACGTCATTTGTGTGCAGTGGAAGTGCTTCTTGGAGTTCAGTATTGGTATCAAAGCATTACTATGGCAGTCAGATAGATGGTTATCTAAAATGTTACCAAAATACAGGAAACTTACATCATTGTTTCTTGCAGTTGCCTTGTAGAAGGAGATGCTAAAGAAGAAATATTGCAGCCTCCGGAGCCTCAGCCGGTACCACCTATCTTAACACCATCTCCTCCATCAGCCTATCCGACAGTTACTACGGTGTGGCAGGACAATGACAGATACCATCCAAAGCCAGTTTTGCACGTGGTCTCATCAGAGCATTCAACAGACCTCAATGAGAATTACAATAAAACCACAGAACTTTCAGGAAAGAGTGAACCCAGTGAACGTATGGAGAAAAGGCTGGAGCGCAACTTGAGCTTTGAAATCAGGAAAGTACCTCTTCAGGAGGGCCCACGAAGCTTTGATGGGAACTCCCTGTTGAACAGGGGACATGCAATTAAAGCTAAGCCCGCATCATCCTCTGTAATTGATAAGAACTTGAAGTCACAGGAGCAGGTTTCAGGGGATTCATTTGTGGATGCTTCTAAAAACTCATGTATGGAATGCAGCGTGCCACAGTCTAACACAGCCTTAATACCTTCACCAGAAAGTCTGCAGGGCCAGCAGGTGTCTGATGCTCCACCAAGACCAGATCGCCTGCCTCTAACAGAAAAGGGACACGCCAGGTGGTCGCTGCATGGGCCTGAGAATGCACTGCGTACATCAGTGTCTGAAGACGTGTCTTCAGATGGCTTATGTCACAGGGTTAATGCTCTCTCTCTAGTATCAAACACCACGGTTGAACTTCCTTCCAGTGGTAAAGGTGATCATACTGCTGTTTCTCTTCGAGCGCCCCTCTGTTTTACTAATCCCCTTCATTCAGATGATTCTGACACAGATGAAATGAACTTTGATGGAGCCATGAGCAGAAGTGCATCTAATATTTCAACCGCAAGTGCCACTGTTTCTGCTGCCACTACTACCGAAAACATTTCTGCCAGAAAAGTATTGCCAATGTCAATTGCTAGGCAAGACTTAGCTGCTGTAATGTGTTCTGAAGATGGCAAAGGTATGTGTTGCTGTGTTTTGGAAGTGCTAGTCTTTATCCTGGTTACATGTGTAGAACGGGGCTCGTTTCTTTACAGTGCAGATTTTCAAATGGGAATTTAAATGGCGTAGTGTGGCAGCTTTGCAAAGGATGTAACTCTTCCTCAGTTCTTCACGAGAGCTGTGCCTGTTAGATTATAGGAACTACAGACCTCACTAACCTGCTTCAAAAGCATTATTGCATAATTAATTGCTGGTTTCTGTGTTACTGGTTGCCACATTTTTTCCTCGTGTTAGAATTTTACTTTCTGATTTTTTGCTGCTTTGGTTTTAGTGGAAGTATCTATAACAGTGCCAGCTTTGGGTAGCTGAAGTATGCTGTATGTGAAATTCCTGTAGAAATTCATGCTTATTGGTGGAAGTGCTGATCTTAAAAATATAGGTGTTTTTTCTTTCACTGTAGCAGTCTTGGAAGTTGCTCCAGATTAGACTGTTGTGTTTTCATAGCACTGTAAATATTTAGCCCTACTTTCCTCCTCTTCTGTCTGTGGCCAGAAAGACACAAAGTAACAATCCTGTTCATGTGAAATTAATCCAAATTCTGCTTCAATAATTATTTTAACCAATGAACTCAGCTATGCTTTGAAAATCTTACTGCTTTTTGGAAATTATTTGAGCAAGGGAAGTTTGCACAAAATGAGGCAAGAACAGTTCTGCAGAGTGCCAGCATGCTTCATTAAAGGTAAAAGGGTCCTAAGATGTCCAGCTTTGGTTTTCAGTCAGGCTGGCACACTTAAATCACATGGAGGACAGAACTGGGAAGAAAATTAGGCCTCAGAATCTAACAGTGCAAAGTCCAAGAAAGGAAGTGGTAAGGCAGTGCAGCTGGAAGGTGACTGTGCTTCTCTGTGTAGATCAGACTTTTGCACTAGGCAGTCCTTAAGTGATGCCCTTGCTTCAGGACTGTGTACACCTTGTGCCTTTTTCTCTGGCAAGAATGAGTTCAGTTGATGATGCATAGTGCGGCCAGCTGCTTCAAAGCTCACGTATTCAGAAAGGTGAATTATTTCCAACTTCAAAAACTCTATAGATTCTGTAATTGTTATTTATGCACACAAAACAATACAAGCATATAAACATACCTGCAGTTCTTAACCCTGGGGCACATAAAAAGTGTTCTGTAGAGCAAAGGCAGAGAACTTTGTCGTAGTTTCTTGAACATTTAAGTAAGCAGTCCTTCTCAAATAGCAGGCAGGTCCTCCAAAACCAAGTTATTGTGGCAGTACTGACTTTTTTTTCCTTATTGCCCAAGGCAGTCACTATTTATCACTGTTTGAACACTGTTACTTCCATACATATCTCTTTATGTAGATGCTCTAAGAACACAACACGCAAATGTAAAATAAGATGTCAGAAGTAGGATAAAGAATGGGAGAAACATCACACAGCATCTTTTTCTGTGTAACTGCACGTGGCAGTTATTCTGAAATAACAGTACAGCCTTGGTGCTGGCATGTTGCTGAATTCACAAGAATGGCATAATTTTATTTTATTCAATTTTTACAGTTTGTTACTTGTTTTTCAGAGTCAGTCCAGTTTGTTTGTGTTACATGGAACTGTTATTGAGCACTTCTCATTTTAGCTTAGGATCATCTCTCATATCAAAAGATTGACTTCAGAAATGTGTTAACTGAACTAAATGTCTTAACTAAATTTCATTTAGATGCTGATAATAGTGAAGACTCTTCTCCCCCACTCCCAGAAAGAACACCGGAATCATTTGTATTAGCGAGTGAACCAAGTGAGTTTTTTATGCTCTGTGACAGTTGTGGAGAAAGTGTGGAATTCCTTTCAGTGTTGTATTTGGATGCTGCTGCTTTTTGGTTAGTTTTGAGGTGTTAGAGCAAATTGTAAAATGGAATGAAATCTAGCAAATTTAGTTGATTATTTTGAGCTTGCTTGATAACTTCCACAAGCACTTGAACGCAGTCAAATTACTTCTCAACTTCAGACCAAGAGTGCTATGGTGTGGTACTTCATTATGCTGGAGATGTCAGCGTTGGTGCTAGTGGAGCTGGTTTTCAGTCTGAACTGTATGGAAATAAAGTAATTTTTCCATTGGGGGAATTCCTTTGATATTTTATGTGGCATTGCTACTGCAGGTAGGGAACAGGAAAACACAGGACTTCCTTTGCCCAGAATCAGATTAGCAGCAGAAAGTGAAGAGGAAAGATCAAAAGATAATGACATACCATAATGCAGTGCTTGTGGTGAACAAGTCCTGTTATGCTAAATACAGTTTGCTATTTGCCTGAAGCTGCAAGAGAAAAGTGATACTTAGAAACTTGCTGATATCTTTGCTTTTCACTCATCGAACTAGCAGCTGCAGAGAATTCAAAAGATAAATGAAAATTAAGTCACAAAACAGAATGATGTTTGGTATCTTACAAACAAGCAAGAGGAAAAACATAAAACACGAAAATACTCCTGGGGTGGAGTAGTTTTTTACTCGGGTTTTGGTCTGTTATCACTGTGCAGAACTTCCAGAAACATGTCTGAAGAAGGGAATGCAGTTATTTTCAGCCTAAACATATTAGTGCAGTGAGTGTGTAACAGCGTACAGTAAGTAAAGCTGAGTCACAGGGATCCTTTTGTTCGATATGCTGTGGTAGGAAAATACATAATTTTAGGACTTCTGTAAGAACACAAGCAATACTTATCTCTTCAGGCCTGAAGCCACTAAAAGTACTTCAGTTTTGATTGTGTTTTTTCGTTATTTCAGCAAAAGCTGATAAGGGTGTCCTTTCTTGTGGGGGCTTTTTTCTGCTAACTGTGCCTTTTTCAGATCTATTATTGTTGAGTTCAATTTTAAAAACACTACTGAAAAATTCTTGTATTGGGTAGGAACCCCTAAAGATACAAAGTGTGAATAGAAAATGCACAACTGTGTTTGACTTCTGCTGTCAAGCCTTCCTGAAACTTGAAAACCCTTCATGAAGAGAGTTTCAGGTTGTACAAGCTTTTGATTAGAATAAGTTGCTTTATATCATGTTTCTAATGCTGTGTTCTAATGCCTCATCATGCAGAGGATTCAAGTATGAAGATTTTCATGTAATTCTTCCTAGGCACACCCTTACCGAAGTCAGCTATGATTGCACAGTCTGAGTGGAGCATACTGCGTGATCAGCACCTCCCTGAACAAACAATCTATACGGTAAGCAAAGGAAACTGTACTAATTATTCATTTTTAGTTTCATTTGGAGCTACTGAAAGAAGCTCATTTGGAGCTAATGAAAAGGCAAAATACATACAAAAAAAAAACTAGGGCTGTTGAGCATCTGCAAGCCAGCTGATTGTTGCCCTGCCGTAGCTGCTGAATTGATGTGTGAAGAGCGAGCTTCCAAAAAAACTGTTTTTGAAGTCCAGCAATGTCATCATTAATATCCCTTAAACTGCACCTTCTAGAATGTAAATAAACTGCTTTTACAGGGCTTGCCCCTGCCCTTAATCAATCATAGCACAATTTGAGCTGGAAGGGAATTGCTGTTTCTAATTGGATTTCCTGCACAGTGTGTGTCAGAGCAGGGCTTTATCCAGTTGAGTCTTGAAAACTTCCAAAGATGGAGAGCTCATAAAATGTGGACGATCAGCTTCACTGCCTGAAGGTTTTATTGTATCTATATTGATTTTTAAGCCATCCCTTCTCTAACCATTGAATTTCGGTATTCACATCAATCTGCTAATTGCTCAAAGTCAGTCAGTGGAAACTCTTGGTAAAAGTTTTCAAATTTACACAAATTCTCTTTGCATTTCTGCCTTTTTCTACGCCTCCCCCAATGATGATTTACTGCTGCCTTTGCACACTATTTAAAAGATTGCCAAAAAGGCGGGTGTGAATTTCCAGGAACTTTAGTTTGAGAGAGAAACCATTCAAGTTTGCAAACAGTCTGTGATGTGATCCCTTCAAATTTTTTGAAATCTTAATTGCAGTCCTGATAGTAAAGTGTTAATTAGCTACTGTAACATTTTGTTTGTGTTATAGCGAGTCTTTAGTGCAGGAACAAGCAGGTATTCTCACAGATGTTATATATTCTTTGAGGATATTTTTATCTTTAACTTCTTTTGCCTTCAAACTAATGAAAAGCATTTAATAAAACTATTGTAAATATTTCTCATCCACAGGGTTTGAAAACAACTTCACCTGTAATACCTGGTAAGTGATGGAAAAGGTTGTGGCCATTATCATTGTTTTTTGTTTTTCCAATATGAGAAAGAATGCTTCTTCCACTTAGCAATTTGTCTAGCAACCCTGTAAGAGGAAACAGTTCAAGTAATTCTAGCACTTGAACTGATAGAGTGCGTTGGGTGTATTTTTATTAGAAGATCAGAAAGTAACTTTTTTTTTCTGGAGATGCAAATATTTCACACTCTAACTTTGGAAAAGAAATGTGATTGCTTCAAAAGCCATTTCCAGCCCGCAGTGCTTCTGTTTCCTCAGCACGTCTCTAGAAATGGTGGTAGGCCTGCCACAAATGAATCACTTCAAAAAACATATTTCCTACCCCAAAAAATGTTTAGGCCTTGACTTGGCTCACCAAGTATTTTAGGTATATTTTCAAAACATTGGCATTTCTGAAAGGGCTGTCTGTTCCTTAAACTACTACCTGCTTTCTCAGGAAACACTATAAGTCACATTGAAAAATTAATATGCTTTTGGTATGCTAAAATAATTAAGACCAAAATAACTGAATTTTCATCTTTGTTAAAATAAAAATATCTTTATTCAGCTAAACTAAAGCCTTCCTGTGTTACTGCAGTAGTAATTGTGGAAGCTTGTAAATTTATTTCATGTTACTAAATTACAGAGAAGCAGGTGTTTCTGTATGCATTGCATAATTAGCAAAGCATTGTAGTTTCGATCTTCTGAAAAGGTTTCAGTAAGCAGAGCAGTCCATCGGCTGTTCAGTAGTGCAGCAACCTGATGAAACAAACGGCTTCAGCTGCGATCTTGGTTCATCTGCCACGCACCTTTTGTGCATGCTGGAATGGGCTGTTGCAGTCTATTTGGGCTTGTGTTAAGTGCTTGGTAGAGCTAATTTTAAACAGTGAAATAGTGTTCCAAAATATTACAGATTTGCTAGTAGGTGATTATATAAATAATGGAATACATAGTTACTTAATGTGTCCTTAAGCACCTTCCATTTAGAAATGACGTGGACAGATGATTTTGTATTGATGTACTAAATGGTACATTGTGACCTCTGCGGGTTTTAGACATCCTTTCAAACTTCCTTAAAAGGACATTTTGTATTTGGTAAGCAGGGATGTGTCTCTGGAATTGCTGAGCATCTGCATGTGAACGATTTTGAAATGTTTTTAAGAAAAATGTGCTGTTCAATCTTTTTTTGTAAACAGTATTTGATGCACTTAATGTTCCAAACTGAGCTGTAGTTAAAAATAGCACCAAGTTCTGCCTGAATGAGCGCTGCATTCAAGGAGTGTCTTTGTTTTCCAGGTCGTCCTGAAATAAGCAACAAAACACCAACGGATGTTTTACCTCAGATTGCTTTTTCTGGTTCCAGTGATCCTAGAGGTCAAATTTCAGATCTTCCCGCAGAAATAACAGATATTGGTAATTGCAGTTCATTCAAAGCTAACTGCTTGATATTTGAAACAGGAGATTTCATTAACAGTACTGGTTTGGATAGCTGCTGCTACCTTCCTCCAATTTACCAGTGGGCAAAACCTGACCAAGTAAGCTGGTCCTGTCTCATCAGTGTCACTTTTACCCAGAATGAGAAACATGGGTGTTCTTGGGCATTAATCACTTCTAAAGTTGTTTTAATGAGGGTTAGGTTGTAGTTGGACTTGATGATCTTTAAGGTCTTTTCTATGACTCTATGATGTAACCTCTGTAGAACATTGGAAGCTTTCAGAAATAACATTTGGAAAAACTGCTTTGGTACTCAGGAGGAAGAGTATCAGTAAATAATAACAAAGGCTGGAATACTGTATGTACTGATACGTACCTTCCAAAAGAGGTTTAAATAGCGACACACAGACATGGGCAATTTGTATATAGTTGCATTTTCTATGGCTTTAGTACCTTTAGAGTTTTTGATACCAGAAAGCAGCCTTTTTAGCCCTGAGAATATAGCTGTTATGTAGGAGCTGGAGCACATCTTACAGTGGTCCTTCTGACTGCTGCCAACATTGGTGAGGTGATGTTGTCCAAGTGCACAGCAGTATTAAACATGTGTGTTTCTTTAGGTTTTGGTAACCGCTGCGGAAAGCCCAGAGGACCGAGAGAGCCGCCTTCAGAATGGACATGATCCAAGACTTATGGACATACTATCAATAAATTATACTGGAAACTCAAGTGCCACTGAACTAGAAAAATAGTATTCCACTCTTCTGGGGGGCAACTAACACAGAGCAGTGTAGATCTAACTACCAGATGGTACACCTTTACAGTACATCCCACGCAAAACCTTAAACATTGTTCACAACAGTGGATTCCAGTATTACAACTTAACTTTTTGCTGGGGCCATCTACCTGCCTTATTACACTTAGGAGAAAGTATTACATATGATTTATTTTGTAACTTCAAGTATTATTGCCTTAATGTCTTTTAACCCTGTTACACGCTGCTTGTAGACATATGTTAATATAGTAATACTTTGGACAGATTGTGTTTATGGACTACTTTTTGCTAACGTTTGATTACCATGTATGCATTATTTTGTATATGTACAGGGCAAGTATATAATTTGATAAAGTTGCAATCATAAAATATTAACAGAAGATGTAAGAAATCTCTGCATGATCTAAATTTTTGTGTACCTTATTTGTAAATTATTTGCCCTGAAGTTTTAGAAAATAGTTTCTGGGGTTTTTTGTTTTTTTTATGTTTTTTTTTTTTTTACAGAATTGCTGGACACACACAGCCAGAATTGCAGGTTAGCAGAGATAAAGATTGTAATACATTTTGTAAATTGTAAGCAAAAGGTTATTTTTATATTATATACTGTTTAATTGTCAGACCTGGTTTGTTCTGGTTTTCATCTAGTCACAGAGATTCAGTAAGTGCCTTGGAACAATATTGAATTCTCTTAGCCTGTGTATGTTACTTCAGTGTTTTGAGTTCATCTGGAATTAGATGATTGAAAATATTTGTATGTTTCTAGTATATTTGACCTGCCAGTAAAAGAGAAACCGTTCTACATCTTCAACACTCCTTAGTTTTCATTTTGATGTTTCATCAGTTGCAATTTGTAGAAAATTCATCCCTGTCAACTTTCTGTAGAATAGTTTTACAATTTGAATGTGGCGTGTTTCTAATTTGGGGAAAACCAGAACACTGGTGAAAGGACTGTTAAATACCACTGTCTTCTCTCTCAATGGTAAGTACCATTTTTGTTGTTGGGAAACTCTGTATGTAAGAAAACAACTTATATGAAGGTTCAAGTAGAGCCCTTGCAGCTACACTGTATCTTGGCAGTATGTTACATCGAGAGTTAATCCTTATAAGGATTCCTTACTTAAACTTTTCTGTAATAGAATCTTTAAATTAAAGAAAGTAAAAATTGCAGTATGGGTGTTTTTACTCTTAGGAAAACAACTGTATTCAGAAGCAGTCTAAAACAGGCGGGAGCGTGGCAGCCTGGCTTAGCTTATAGCTTTTGTACATGAATACAAATAGTGACCCTCAGGTCTTCATCTCTGTTAATGACTTAAAGCTGTGGCTAGCAGTAGTGCCTGACATGTTCAGGGTAAAAAAGCTTATTTTAGGTAGAGGAACTGTCTATTAGTCTGAATTTTAGCTGTGGAAATGTTGTGTCAAATTGTGTATTTGTACCTTTAGGGCCTCTCTGCTAAAGGAGACCTAATGCCCAGGTGGCAGCCCTGCAAACAATTTGCAAAAGATACATAACCTGCAACAACTGTTTTGGACTGTGGAGAAATCCCAGTGTGTTTGGTACAAACCACAGCATGCCTGCCTGCCTGGGGAGTGCTTTCAAAGAACTGAATGTGCTTGAAGTACTTCACCTTAGCTCCCCCTAGGTATGATTTTGCAATTACTCATTAACAAAAACTCACTCACAGATGCCATTTGGGCTGACCTGTATCAATGGCTGCCTGCTTTGTAGCAGCTGGCACAGCTGGACTGTCCTGCAGCCTGCAGAATGAAGGTGGTCCAGTTACACTCCTTGCAGAGAAGATGAGCTTTGCCTCCCTCTCACAGACATCCCACAGTTCTGCGGTGGGCTGTTGTTACCTCTGGGCAGTCCAAAGCACAGACTTCTTGAAGCAGCTGCTCCATAAGAAGACTTCCAAATGTATGTTAGGTGTATACTTTCAGGGTCATTTCTATTTCTCTGTACCAGGAATGTATAAGATTACACAGATTGTGGATAGTCCACTTTTCACATTTGACTCTCTCTCATGGCTGTCAGGAATCATGTGTACTGTGCAGAACTTCTAGGCTCATATTTTTCCCCTTAAATTTGCATGAGTTTTATGGTATTCCAGGCTGAGTTTGTCATAGCAGATCCTCAGCCTTGCTGTAGCAAATATGAGACTGAAACCATCCTGCACTGATTTTTTTTTTTTTTTTTTTGGTACTGATTTTTGCAGTCTTCGGCAGATCTGTTTTACAGCTCATGGTCGCGTGCTTACATTCATCTGAATTTAATATTTTCCTTATTTCATTTCAGGAAAACTGACAGCTTTAAGTGCAAGGCCAAAGCTGCCCACATCGCTGTGTCTGTGGGCTGTAAGAGATGAGCACAGTGTTGTAACTTCAAACTGTAGCTCAGTCTAACACAAAAAAACTCATGTCAAAAACTTAGAAAAAGTTCACAAAAATTATCACTGGATCTGAACTAGGCCAAATAATTAGACCCTGTGTATTGAAATCAGCCTGATACGTTCTTTCCCAGAGTGTAACTCCAGTGTTGGTTGTTTCTCCACTGCCTCCCAAGGCTCTTCAGCCTCAGCCTTCAAAGTGCAGCATGAATCAGGTGTGCAGTTGGCTCAGTGTGACAAAGGGCCACGCGCTGCTCAGCCCAGTTTCATTTCTTGCTGTCTGTTAAGAAAGCCGGCTGCATTTGCGTGTCATTTTCCTTAAAGAAGTTTCTCACTCACACCTGTGAAAGCAAGGAGAAGTCTGAAAGGATCACCTCTGGGCTTCTGTGTATTGCCAGCAGGGCTTGGTTTTCTTGGGAAGTGGGCTTTTATAAGGATGGATGTAGATGAAGGGCAATACCACAAGCAGGCTCCCAAACTCTGTGCTGTCACGATGGCTGCTTTTAGTCCTTAGTTGTACTGCCTTGGAGCAGTGTTCTGCTGTACAAGTGTGAAACCGTGCTCCAGGTGGTAGTTCCCAGTGGGCAGAGAGCTGCATCACTTTCTGAGGGCAGTTCTCTTTGGTTTAAACACATTGGGTAGGACATGACCATGGGCTGATCTAACTTCAGTTTGGGGACTGTGTGCTCTCAGCTGCTGTGTGACATTGTGCACATCCAGGAAAATACTTTTTGTTTGACCTATAGTTGGGAGCTGCCCTTACCAGCAACTCTGTCATGCAGTGGGGCCAGAAAGATCAGGTGGGAGCAAGTGGGGATATGGGAGGGATGCTCGATGTGTAAAAGTCAGGGGTTTTGCAGCAGAGGAGGATATTTACAGTCTGCAGTTAGAATGGGGTATCTTAATGTCAGTCATTTTTGTCAGGTGATGGTCCAGTGAAGGGCCACTAAGGTGATGACAGGGACTGGAGCACCTCTGAGGGGCTGAGGGATCCACGCCTGCACAGCCTGGGGAAGAGGAGGCTCAGCAGTACCTCATCTGTGTTCCTAAGTACCTGAAGGGAGGGCACAAAGGGGCTGGAGCTGGGCTCTTGTCAGTGGTGCCCAGTGCTGGCACACGAGGCAGTGGGCACAAATTGAAATACAGGAGGTGCCCTCTGAACCCCAGGCAGCACTGCTGTGCTGTGCAGAGGGCTGAGCACTGGCACAGCTGTGGATCTCCTTGAAGATGTCCAGAAGGTGCCTGGCTGTGGCCCTGTGCACTCTGCTCTGGGTGAGAATTCAGGAAAAGGAATAAGGCGTTCAGGGGAGTGAGGAGGCATCTGAAACCACAGTGATTTAAAAACTGGTACCAAAGAGTCTGGGAAGGCAGCCGGGCTGACGATAATCCAAAATGAAATTTCAGGAGACCAAGTGAAGAAAAAGGCATGGAGGTGAAAAAGAAAAGAAATACTAAATGTTTTGAGAGGCAAAAAGCTCAAGTATTACATACACACGCCCCCATGGGCACTGCAGTGTCTCTGAAGCTCTGGTGGGGCTGTATCCATTAAGGTACGTGTGTAGAAGCAGTGGGCCTCTCAAATGTTTATTGTAAACTTCAGTGACATGCTAGCAATGTGTGGATGTGTTCATTGCAGCCATTAGCTCTCCTGATGCCTGTGAAACAGGAGAATGGCATTAACCCAGTTATCTGCCCAGAATGAAGAGTAACGTGGATGATGCTGGTGTATGCAAGCTGAAAAGCAAGGGGATTTACTATCTGTATCTGAACTTCTAGGAATGCAAACCATTTTATAGTGGTCTAAGTAGATAAAGTGTGAGTTGAAGCTTTCTGCTGAGCCATATAGAATTCACTTCCCTCTGTCACAGGGTTTGCAGGGCAGCATGGCTCTTCTGAAAGTCACATACTGAGCACTGCCAGGGTCCTGCTTTTTTGGCAGTGTTGTAATTCAGTCTAAAAGCCTTTAAAGCTGCATAGGATTCCATGCTGCTGCCACAGGTGTGTTGTGATGGGATGTTGCAGGCAAAGGGCCTTTCACGTGGCATCGCTGCTCTCCAGACATCACCTGAGGATGGAAATCACTCCAGGGAGGGTTTTGCTGTGTGGGCTGAAAGCTGAGCTAAGTGCAAGGAGCGTGTGAAATTAGGGCACAGTGCAGCTTGGGCAAGCCAGTGCAGTGCCCTCCTGAACCCTCAGCGTGTTCTGGGCCTGCTAGGCAGCACGAGGCCTGCATGGAGATAGAAACAAGCAGCAGCTACCAGATGCCAGGCTCTATTGATGTGACTTTTTTCTGACCTTTTCAACGCAAGCACTTGATCAAAATATGCATTTGAGTGTTGGGCTGTCAGTAAATCTAGAATTCCCCGCTTGCCCTGAGGCAATGCTGTGCTGTCCCCCCATCACCCTCCTGCTCTGTACCAAACGTTAACTTCCCTTGTCCTGGAGGCTGCGTGGCAAAGCTCAGAGCTCTCTTGATGCAGACCATGAGTGAAGAAAGCCTCGTTGGCCTGGTGCTCCCATCCAGCAAAGGGAACTCCTGGAGGGCTGGTGTCTCTGCAGGCTTAGCTGGGAACAGGTCTTGATCTGTTGTGCAGCTGTATATCTTGGCTCTCTCCTCCACAGACCACTGCAACGTTGTGCACCCTGTGAAGTACTTACTGTGGTGATGCCAAGTCAAGAAATCAGGTTTTGCATTTTGGCTTAAATCCTGCACAAGCAGTTGTGTGAGTAACTTGGGCATGTAGGCAGCCACAGGGAGCTCAGTGCAGGGCTGTTGAGCAGAGTGTGCAGGCTCACTTTTGTGCTCTGGGGCTCTGCTAAGGGCAGCAGGCAGTGCTGTGCTGGGGATTTCAGCTGAGGAGGGGGACATTTCCTACACTTCCCACTCTGAGCGACAGAGATACTGGTCCTCTGGATGGACCTGTTGGAATGTGCTCAGAGGAGGGCTGTGAAAATGATCCAAGGGATGGAACGCCTCCCCTACGAGGGCAGTCTGAGAGAGCTGGGGCTGTTCGGCCTGGAGAAGAGAAGGTTCCGGGGAGACCTGAGAGCAGTCTTTCAGTATCTGGAGGGGAGCCGTAAGGAGGAAGGGGACAGATGCTTCAGCAGGGTCTGTTGTGATAGGACAAGGGGAAATGGTTTCAAACTAAAACGGGAAATTCAGACTGGATGTAAGGAAGCAGCTTTTTTACAGTAAGGGTGGTGGATGCCCCATCCCTGGAGATACTCAAAGCCAGGCTAGATGGGGCTCTGAGCACCTGCTCTAGCTGCACGTGTCCCTGCTCACTGCAGGGGGGTGGACTGGATGACCATGACAGGGATCTCTTGGAAAGAGTCCAGCGGAGGGCCATGAAGATGGTGAAGGGCCTGGAGCATCTCTCCTATGAAGAAAGGCTGAGTGAACTGGGTCTGTTCAGCCTGGAGAAAAGACGACTGAGAGGGGACCTGATCCAGGTCTATAAATATCTGAGGTGTGAGAGCCATTGCAGTGAGGCCAGTCTCTTTTCAGTGGTACATGGAGACAGGACAAGGGGAAGCGGACATAAGCTGCAGCACAGGAAGATCTGCACAAATGTGCGCAAGAACTTCTTTACAGTGAGGTGACGGAGCACTGGAACAGGCTGCCCAGGGAGGTGGTGGAGTCTCCTTCTCTGGAGATGTTCAAGACCTGCCTGGATGCCTACCTGTGCGACCTGCTGTAGGGAACCTGCTTTGGCAGGGGGTTGGACTCGATGATCTCTGGAGGTCCCTTCCAAGCCCTACAATTCTGTGATTCTGTGTGATTCTGTGACCTTCCAGCTCAGGTGATTATATGATTCTAAGCAGATCACAGCTGAGATCACACAGAGGATTGGGCTTTCCAGTCAAGTGAAGGAAGAGCTGCACTGTTCTGAGAGCAGGCCGTGGTTATAACACAGAGCACCAAGGGCTGCCCCAAGTGGCTCAGTGTGCTGGATGTGCCACGGGCCAGCAGAGGAGAGCTGTGCTGCAGGACTGTGCCTGCCTGCATGTGTTCTATCTCCAGCCTAATGGCAAAAGGAAAAAATCAGCTTTGTTAATCCAAAATTAAATCACAGAATCACAGAATGGCCAACGTTGGAAGGGACCTCAAGCATCATGAATCTCCAACCCCCCTGCCACATGCAGGGCCACCAACCTTCACATTTAATGCTAAACCAGGCTGCCCAGGGCCCCATCCAACCTGGCCTTGAACACCTCCAAGGATGGGGCCAATTCTATATGCTGCTGTGATATCTGAATACCACTGAACCCACCAGTTGAAGGCTGGGAATTAGACGTAAAATTGAAATAAAATAGCTCAGTATGTTACACAACACAGTTCAGAAACTGCAATAGCCTGTGAGCTTTGCTAAGGAACGTGGGGTTACATTTCCAGTTCGTGTTAACAGCCCGCACCACAGGTGTGGTTTTGGGGAAGCACATGTACTGTGATTCAGGAACAAGTTAATCAGGTGGTGACTCATAGCCCCGTCGTGGGGTGAGCAGAGAGCAATCTGAGCCCTGCAGGAGCGGTGCACCACTGCCTGGTGGGAGAACCTCGTCCAAAAGATGGAGGTAACGCATCCCGGTCTCTGCCTGGTGCGGAGTGAGGTGGGTGCAGCAGGAGGAACAGGGAGCTGGTGGTGGCTCAGGAGGGAGGTGGTGGTGGCTGAGTGGCAGCGGGCACGGGGAGGGAGCTGCCTGTGCCTGCGGGTGGTGGAAAGCCCAAATGAACTCGCTGAGCAGGTTCCCAGCTCAGAGAGCTCCTCGGAGGGCAGGAGGGGTGTGGTTATGCAGCAGGGGTGCAGCACGGGGAAGTCTCTGCTGTTAAACAAATTGCTGGGGTTTGAGTTTTTATAAAATCCACGTGCGGGGATGGGCGTATCTGTGTCTGAACAGGTCCTGGAGAGATCACTGCCCGGGTGGGAGAGAAACTGGTGGTGGCAGCCAGCAAGGATGGTGCTTTGGGACGTCCTGAGGAGGTGGGGAGACCAGGGATGAGCTCAGAAGCAGTGATTGGCACAGTTTAGATTTTCAGACCTTTAAGTGTCACCTGAACAGTGGCTATTTGAAGTCGTTTCTGTGCAATGAATGTATATTTATCTGAACGTCTGCAAATGTGCACTGCTCTGATAAGAAGAAAGCAGTACAAGTAATGATTTTGATCGTGTAAATCAGCTGTTATTGTACTGAGACTAGTGCAACAGCTAGCAGATCTCAGCAGTGCTGCTGGCTGGCTCTTTCCTCTTCTGTGTCTTTAGACAGCAAATAAATACAAGTTTAAAGAGGCTGAAAAGAGCACTGAAGTGGTAGATTTTTTTATTGTTTTTAATCTACCCCACAGAACTGTAGGTAAATGAGGACTTTACATTGTGCATAATGCATGGTATCCAAGCTGGCCTTGAGTTTAACCCTGTTACTCATTAATTTCTCCTGTTCAGTTTTTCTGTTTAGGGGAACTGAGTCCCACTTGGTTTGGGGCTCCCTTGGTGCGCAAAATAGGTGGGTTTTTGTTTGTTTGTTTGTTTGTTTTTTAACTTTTCTAATTAAAAATCAGCGAAGGAATAAGGCCTTTGTTGGAGCTCAAGCAGTGCTGGCCTTCTCTTGGTCGCACCAAGCATGGGGCTCTTCTCCAGCTCTGCCTGGTAGGTGGGCTTGCAGCAGGCTTTGCCTCCTGCAGGGAATGCTGCTGAGAAGCAGTTCTCTTCCTGAGCTTGTCAGAGCACCCAGGCTGTGCGAAGTGTTGTTGCACATCTCCGTGCTTTGTGTTCTAACTCAGGGCTCCTCTGCATCACTTGTGGCAGTGGGACAGCCCTGGAGCACCATCTGTCCCCACCCATAAAACCCACCAGGAGTTCTTGCAGAACAGCTCATTGCGTTGCTGTGCCTACCTCAGTATTTAAAGCAATGAAACACATCCCCGTTCTGCTAGAGAGCAGAACATGCGAAACAGTAACCCTAGAGAACAGCACTCCGCGTGGCTCCATGGCATCTCGCAGTGCACCTCAGTTACGATATTCAGAGGGTGAGCTGGGGCCAATTTTTAGCTCCATGATACTCGTTTATCAAGTGAGGCCTTCCCAGTATCTCTTCTTCCTGTGATGAAGCTCCATTTGCTCCGTGAAGGACGGTCTGGCTGCTTTCTGGCCCAGCAGCCCTGCTGACTCTTGCCCCAGCGCTCGCTGCAGGCCGGGGCTGCCCATGGTGTGTGCAGCATTCCTGCCTCCAAGCAGGGCAGGGCTGTGCATGTCTCAGCACACTCGGCCACTGCAGCGTGACGTCAGCAAGGTGGGGAGGAGTCGGGTTATTGCCTGTGTTCAGGATCCAGGTGCGGTCGGTCTGTGTTAGGCTCGCTTTAACATCGTTCATTCCATCATGACTGGATCCCAAAGCCCTTCCATGCCACCCAAGATGTACATTTAAATGCTTTAGGTGTCCTTATTTCATGTAAGTATATTCTAATGAGATGTAAGTGCAGTATCTTCCCCTCAGCCAGCCCTCATGTGAGGACTTTTCTACTTGCATGGTCTAGAAACTTCAGGCACAACAATCCGGTTCCATCAGTACAACAGAGACAACCCAAGGATTCTCACAGCAGATTTGTCCTCCCTGCAGCACTTACTCTGAACGAGCTGCTTCCCGCAGTCACTGCGGCCATTGGCCCAAAAAGCTCCAATGGCAGCACAACCTGTGGGCAGGTTTTGTATTGTACAGCTTTCCAGGTAGCTACTGTTTGCGTGAGTGGGAAGCTGAGGTGAACAGTGGAAGACGAACTGCCTTCAGGTTGTGCAGTGCTGGGGTTTTACCCCTCAGTGCTACCTGGCCTGGGCTGCAGTTACCCTTTCCTCCTTGTTCAGCTGCTTCGTACAACCGAGTATGGGCACAGTGAGTAATGCTTCTGTGTAGAAGAAAAAATTATTACATTTGGAAAAAAAAAACCAACAAACAAACAAAAAGAGAGACAATGTTGCTCGATTTATATAGATAAAAACTACAGCTTTTTTCTCCAGAACAGAAACAGGGGCAAAAGGTGGAGATAAAGCATTAACAGCCTGAGCTGGGAAAGCCCAGTAACCTCAATTCAGCTCAATAAACGAGTTCCAAGGTTTTATGAGAAGAGAACTAACAGCAAGAGCTTCTCTCCAGGGAGTTCTGGGTGGGGATGACAAAGAAGGCTCATTAATGCCTTGGATTTCTGAGCTCTGTACAATCTCTGCAACTAAAATCATGAAACTTCTTACTGTCATTACATATTTTCTGTATGAAGTTTCCTTCTGCTTGCTGACAGTTACCCACAGCTGCTGGGCTGTACTTTGTTCACTTCAAGCATGGTACATGGAACACGTAAAAAGAAAAGGTGTTCCCTGGCTTTCTGATAGAACCTTTCAGATATAACTTGATTTTGCTTAATGCTGTCAGAGTCCAAATAAACCACCTCTCCAGATGGATGGAGACTTTGCCTTGATCACACTGCCACTAGAACAGGTTTGCTGGGAATCGTTTGTAAATGGGCAGTCATTGGAACCACTCTTACTCCTCTGCCCATGACGCAGTATAGGCGTGTGCTGGAGGTTACATGGAGCTCCCACTGAACGCAGCTGCTGCAGGGATTCTCACTTTGAATTTGATATGAAGTAAGTTCCTCTAAATGTAATGCTTCCTATTTATTTCCATGGAAACTACACTGGATACAAAGAGCTCAATAACGCTATGCAGTAGAGCAAATTCTCAGCTACGAACACTATTTTTTCAACAGTCACTGCCATTAGCAATGCACTTTCATCAAAGATGAGCAACAGCCTGCATGCTATGCTCACAGCAGCCTGCACCAGTAGAGGTGCCTACTGTCACTGTCACCACTGCTGAAATGCACCACACACTGCCTCACTGTGATCACATCCACTCTCCACCTGGAGAACGCTGGTCTCCACAAACATTCAGCAAGTGTTGATGAATGTCAGGCTGCAATTTTTTCCACACGGAGGAATTCAACTCCTCTCCTTTGTTTCATACACACTTCTATCTCAGATGCCATTCTGTCATTCTGCCCTTCTGCTGCCATTTGCCACACAGCACCAAAATGTGACTGGATATTGGCAGGAAGGTTCGACCTCTACTGCCATGCCACCAACATCTGCCTCTGATGTTGTGGGCCAACATAATAAAACGGGGAGGCATTACTTTCAGAGCAACCCTCGTATATGTGCCTTTCTATATACATAGGTATATGTATTTTTTGTAATGTCTGTATTATACTTGAACAAAGAACTTTGTTTACACACAGAAAAGTGTCTGCTGTTATATTTTGATATCCTTATTGCAGTTACAACGGCCTTTGAAAGCCCGTAAGATATTGCTTCATCCTTCAGTTACAGCCCTCATCTAGCTTTATTGATCAACTTTCCTCATCTTTGAAAAAGTCTTGGTATTTTCACTTCAGTAAAGCAACCAATGAATCGACTGAAGGACATGCTGATATAAAGGTACTGGTAAAAATGAGATTTACAATACTACTCACGGTTGTGTGGTGAAGCCTGTAGCTCTCCTGCCGCAAGGCTCCTGTAGAACAGACAAGCTGGTATTGAAAGAACGATGAGCTATGTGGCTATTTTAAGTCCAGGCAGTTAGAGTTCAGCTTATTTGTTCCTGGAAACGTGGCTACAGCAGCTCCCTGTCCTAGAGAGCAGATAGAGCCCTCTGTCACACTCAAAGCTGAAACTCCAGTCACAGACAGGCAGCTGTGTTTGCTGAAGACTCATTTCTAACTGAATATTTGCTGGAAAAAAAAAAAAAGAGTAGGACTTCCCTTCCCTTCCCTTCCCTTCCCTTCCCTTCCCTTCCCTTCCCTTCCCTTCCCTTCCCTTCCCTTCCCTTCCCTTCCCTTCCCTTCCCTTCCCTTCCCTTCCCTTCCCTTCCCTTCCCTTCCCTAATGAAGGGAAGTAGAGTTTTGCTTCACTTGCATCCTTTTGCATATTGATGTTTCTGTCATTAATTACACTTTTTTAAAATGAAAATTCCTAGGGGCCCCTTAAATGGCTTTCATTATTTTGTGTCCTTTGAAGACACCAGCAAAGCAAATTGTCTTTTCAATTGCAGGAAGGTATTATTTAAAACTGTGTAGGTCACTACTTCCCAAGTTTGCTCCATTGCTCCACGCTTCAGAAAAGAGCTACAGGAGCTAAGTGAGAACGAGCAAGCCGTCACACAGCTTTAAGAGCTGACTGGCAGTAAGATGGTGTTTGGAACAACATTAAATGATGTGATTATTTCAGGTCCTCTCTGCAACGTAAGCTCCTCCCTTCTGTGGGTTTGATGGATTCTGAAGTGTTGGCAGATGAACGCTGTAATAAAAGGCATTCCTGGCCCTGGCTGTCTGCCCTGCTCCAAATGTCTGACCCTGAGCAGCCAGAAAAGGGACAAGTTCCTCAGCTGTTTCTGAGAGGAAAGGCCGTGGGGAAACTTCCCCTCCAGGCCTGTTGTGAAGGACGTGAGAGCACAGCACGGGGTGGGAACTCTTCAAGTGCTGCACGAGGCTCGTGCTGTCAGCAGCTGCCACTCCAGGGCCACCCCAGTCCCGGCTGTCCCACCGAGTGCAATTGTTCAGGTGCTAATTGCAAAGTGCTTGGATGTACCACTGGTTGTACTGAAAACTGTGGCTATAGAAAACAATGCTTTTCTGGTCTTCTAAAATTAATGACACTGTGACGTGATGGAAGCACATTCTCTACACACAAGAAGGCTCATTTTCCCCTTGATTTTCCAAGGTGAATAGATTGGCTTTTAATGAACTGCAAGAAAAAAAGTAATAGCAGCAATAATTGCATTTTGCTTATTTTGTAGACAAAAAAACAGTATGAAGATGCCTAAGTGTTATCAAATGTTTTCAATTTACTCTTGGCACATTTATTTCCACGCTTGAGCTAGAAACTGAATGGATGCCAAACCAAGAGAATGGGTGCCTGGAAACCAAGCTGTCAAGAATTGAAATAATGTTTCAGAAAGCCGTACTTTTGTTTGGAGACATCAGCAAGGTTCTGTTGCATTGCTCTGGTCAGCGGCAAAGAGCATAAAGCCAAAGGCATTTGATCGGTCTGTGTGCAGCACTTAGGTGCAACAAGGCAGTGTATTTAAACAAATGTTTTGATTAATAATCCATTGCATTCGCTTTTGATACTTCATAATTATTTTCATTAAAGTGGCAATATGTTTGTAGTAAGCAGTACTCTGCCAAGCTTATCCTTAATGTGTGTTGGACACTGAACTGATACACATCTGGCATTTTTACTGTTATGGTTTTGCCTCTTTTGTTTTTTACGGTCTTGAAAATGATCACAGATGTCCCTAAGAGCACACGGAATGATAGAGAGAAGCACGTCGATCTAGTTTCCACAATCCATTTAAAGTCTTCTGGAAAAACTCAGCTCCTATTGTCTGTGCACTGTGGGTTCCGTATCCCGCTGCAGCCACGCAGATGAGTGATTCCCACAGAGGCTCTCGAGCTCATAAATCGCAGAGCAGCCACTGCAGGGTGAGGGCTGCCACACAGCCACTGCTTACCACTCTGTTACAGTCTGCTTTAGGGCAACTTTTTTTACAGAATCATAGGGGTTGGGATGGAGTTCTGCAGATCTTCTAGTCCAGCTCCTGCTACAGCAGGCTGCCTACAGCAGGTTACGCAGAAAAGCAGTTGGGCGGGTTTTGAGTATCTCCAGAAGAGAAGCGTTCTCAACCTCTCCAGGCAGCTCCCAGCATCCTGTCCTCCACACAGTAAAGTTCTTCCTCATGTTTGTATGGAACTTCCTACATTCCAGTTTGTGTCCACCGAAAAGAGTCTGGCCCATCCACTTGCTCCCACCCTTTAGATATCTATAAGCAGCGATGAAATCACCAGCCTTCTCTTCTCTGGGCTGAACAGCCCCAGGTCTCTCAGCCTTTCTTCACACAGGCGGTGCTCCAGGCCCCCAGCCATCTTTGCAGCCCCGTGCTGGACTCTCTCTAGCAGCTCCCTGTCTTCCTTAAACTGAGGAGCCCAGAACCGGACAGTGCTTGATGTTTTACTATAAACATATTTATTCTGCTGTTTCTTTTTTACATTGGAATGAATCTGTGATTCTAAACAGGTACTTCTGCAAGATGCGCTCTTTCATTGCTTTGTACAGATTTTGCCTTCCCACTGTTATCAAAGTGTAGTAAAATATTGCATGCAGTACTGAAGGTAGGCCTGCCTTTTAATTGTAACACTGAACACAACCTACTCCCAAACGGCCTGTATTTACAAAGAAAGACACACAGATATTTGATTTCAATATTTTGGGATGGATGCTCACCGTGAGAGCGGCACAGCAATTTAATGCATTCTGTCACTCTGCAAGGGCTGAAGAAGGGCTGAGGACAACACTTATTTCACATGTGCCACACTGCAGGAGGATCGGGAGAACTTAAACACAGAGCTGGCACTGGAATTTCAGGCACTGTATAATTTTCCTTGCTGACAAACGGATAGGAGACAGCAGCAGAAAGCCTCCAAACATTAGCCGCACTGCACTCCAACAAGCAACAGTTACACACAATTGGGTACTATGTCACCTCGCTCCGCCATGGAAATTTCACAAGAACGAACCAATGAAAACTTGGCGTTGTGTTTACAAGCAGAACGTGCTACCTGGGAAAGCAAAGGGAACATCCTCGTGCTGCTGGCCGCGCTGCCTCTGGGCCGCGGGCGTGGGGCCGGGCTTCGCAGGGAGGCTCCGGGGGCCGTGCCAGTTTCCTCTGGGTGAAAGCACGAGGGATTCCTCCTGCTGAAGATCGAAGCCCTTAGAAGCGCTGTTCTTTTGTTTCTCAACGTTCCCAAAGCTGAGAGCTTGAGCGTACAGCGATATCTCACCCAAAGCACAAGCGTACCGAATGGGCTTGACGTAGTGCTGACGTGCTGCTGATAGCAGCAGGGACTCAGGGCTTTACAGCCTGCAGAGTTGCCACGAGGTGCATAAACTCCTCATTTGCAGAGGTACCAGAAGGCAGGGGCTGTTCGTCCTGCCTCGGGCAGGCGATACATTCCTGCGAGGGCCACGTCTGGATGTCAGCAGTGAGGTTATCGTACAGCCCGGCAGCAGCAGCTCAAAAGGAAACAAGGCTCGAAGCAGGAAAGAACAGCACAACCAATCCCAAAGCCCAACTCCGGGCTTTATTCATCTTCTTACGCAGCGAACGCAAAACTCAACAAAGCGCTCCGCTCGGCAGCGGCCCGACAGACAAAGCCCGCAGCGGGAGCTGCCCTGCTCTTCCCACTGCGCCGGGAAGGAACGTTCCCAAGGAAACTCGCCGCCACGCGCGGTCAGTTCACGCGTAGCACTCCTCCGCCCGACCGCGCCGGCTCCGAGGAGCGCCTCCCCGTGACGCAGCCCCACGCGCCGGCCACCGCCTCGCCGCCCCGCGCCACAGCCGCCGGCCTGGGCTTCGGGTTGGGGTTATGGCTGGAGCCGGGCCCCGCCCCACCGAGCGCCACCCACCCCCGAGCTGCAGCGCCCGCAGCCCCCGCTCCCCAACTACGCACTCGGCCGAGCTCGCCGCCCCCAATCCCCTCAGAGCCCGCCCCTTCCCCGCCACACCATTGGCCGATCGCGCCGTCTCTCCGGCGCCGCCTCCGCCGATTGGGCGAGGAGGGGGCGCCCCCTCGTCCCTCCCGGTTCTGTCGGTTGAGGCGAGCCGAGAGTAAATAGAAGCAGGAGCGCAAAATGGCGGAGCCACCGAGCTCCGGTCGTGGCGCGGCGTCGCCGGAGCGAGAGTCGTTCTGCGTCAGGCCGGGCCCGGACGCGAAGGCCTCCCGCGGGTCGCAGCTAGCCTCCAAGAAGCTGAAGGGAGCCGACGAGAGGGGCCCGAAGGGTACCAAGCGCGTCAACGGCGAAGGGGGCGGCGGCGGGAGCGGGAGCGGCAAGCAGCAGCAGCAGCAGCAGCAGCAGCAGCAGCAGCCGCTGCCCGCGGCGGTGCCGAGCTACAGCAACCCCGCGGCGTGGGGCTTCGCCGCGCTGCCGCCAGGGCCCTCTGTTAGCGCGGCCGGCTTCGCCTTCCCCTCGCCGCTGCCCCGGAAGCTGCTGCCGCCCGCCCTGCTGCTGCCGTCCGCCGCCTCTCCCTCCCCGTCCTGCCCGCAGCACCGCCACCATCGGCACCGCCCGGCTCCGGCCGGAGAGGCCGCCAAGCCCAAGAGGCCGAAGGAGAAGCGAGACAAGGAGAGGAGGAAGCACGGAGCGCTGCCCGCGCTCGGAGATGGCGGCGGGGCCCTGAGCGCGGCGGGCCGGGAAGAGAACGGCGAGGTGAAGCTGCTGCTGCAGAAAGGTGGGCGCCGCGCCGGGAGCGGCGGCGGGGCGGGGCGCCGGGGGCAGCACCGTGCGGGGCGGGAAGCCGTGTGGTGCGGGGCACAGCGGGACGGCCGTGCCGAGCAGGGGAGGGGAAGCGCGCGTCGGCTCCGCGGGAGCGCGGTAACGTAACGTAACGAGCGGTAAGTGCGCGGGAAGGCGGCGGCGGCCCGACCGCCTTCAACGCTGTCAAAAAAGGGGGTGTGGAATTAGCTATGGCGTCAGGCAGAAGCTGCCAGAGGCCTGAGGTTTTCTTACCTATTAGGGAAGTCTGGGTGTCTGGTGATTGCCTGGAGATCTGCGAGCAGAACTCAGTTTCTGCCGTTGCTACGGAGAAGACGGTATGTTTACGCAAAACATATTTGTGAAGAATTAAAAGCCATCTCATTGATTGGGCCGTTAATTTGACGGGCGAAGTCGTGCCCTTTGCGTTGAGGCGTGCTGACCTGCGCGGCTCCTGCAGCTGCTCCCGGGGCTCCTGGCTGGAAGCTGCTGAGCGATGCTGCGGAGCGCTGCCTTGGCTCCTTCCTGGGAAGGACTCAAATTGCCGTTGCCGCTGGATGAGGCGTTAGGCCGAACTTGGTGCTGGCAGAGACCGACGGTGGGCGCTTAGAAAGTGCGAGGCGGTGCACGAATCTGTTTTTTATTTCCAGTATATCCTCTCCTGGTCTTCGGTGACCTTAAAGCAGATGTTGGTGCGATTGCATTTATGTTAAAAAAGAAAGAGCTTGAAACGTTTGCTCTGATGAAGTTTCTTTCAAAGGAAAGATAAATTCTAGCATTTATGTAGGCCGAGCTTGCTTTAGTTTTGGCTTCTACATTGTGCTTCCAAGGTGAAGATGAATTCTCAGTGTGCCACTTTTTGTCCAGCTGCATTTTCTGCTAGTTCCCACTAGTATCTGAGTCTCTGGTTCAGCTTTAGATATTCAGGTTACATTTGAGATTTGTTTTTTTTTCTTTTTTTGAACTGTGTGTGTTCCTTTGGTTGAGCACATTGTATGCATCTTCCTGTTGGGGTCTTGATCACTGCTGTACAAGCAGGCTCAAAGTGCATCGCTGTAATGCTTTCAAATATTTCAGTTCTGATGAGCTTCCTTTTCTTCATTCTTGTTTGAAAGATGAATTGTGAAAAATCTTCAGAAACAATTTTCATTACAAACTTAGTTTTGGTGAAACCTTTTTGTTGTGCTCAATAGGTGCTGAGAAACTCCCACTGTATCTTCCTTGCCAAAATGTGGAAGTAATAACCATATTCACTTGGATTGCCATGATGTCCTATGCCACTGTGCTAATAAATCTATAAGAACAGTATTACAGTAATGGGATGAAATATTCTTGCAAGTTGGTGAGAGAAATGATGACAGTGATGGTGTCAATGGAGTCATTATTTACCTTGGTAAAAGCCTGATAGAGAACATCCTGTAGCAGGGAAGGATGCTTTTTGTGACGAGCACAAAGTTTTAACTGCTGTTTGCTCAGAACAGGTGTTTTTAGCTTTAATTTGTTTTTGAAAGCTTGAATACAGGCAACAAACAACATTTTCCAAGGCAAACGATCCCTTTATGGTGTCAGGGTCTCAAGATTTGTTTAGAGGAAGCGGTTTCTGTAACTATAACTTGGTGACAGTTTTGTGCAGGGTTGGAAAACTTTGTGTTCACTGAACTGTGTATTTTTTTTTTCAGAATTGTGGGGTGCACTGCATTCTCTGCCGTGAGCATCCTGCCTTTTAGAAATGGCTCCATATTGGACTGTAGATTAAAGATCAGGTTTGTGCTGTTGATAGTGTGAATAATTTACTTGGAAGGAGGAAGGCAATTATGATGCAGGGACTAAAAGAATGACCCAGGGGAATGAGGGAGGGCGTTCAGAATGCTCACTGCAGAGGAAGATGAAGAGTGGTATGGTAAGGCAGGGGGAGGGTGGTGTGTTCTAGAAGAGGATACCAGAGGATTTCAGGGTGCAGGGTATTTTGGAGTGAGTGAATTTAAGATCCTTCCATGAAGGAGGGAGGAATTAGCATTCAGAAGTTGTTCAAGAGGGAGGTGATCTTGGTATGGGGTGAAAAGCTCATAGTTAGATGCTGTGGAAAAGGAAGGAAAGATAGAGGAAGAGGAAGATGGGAGAGAGAAGTGTAGGCAGCCTGCAGGTGTGATGATGGTCAGCTTAAAGGATTTCATATAATTAAAAAACAAAACACCCACAAAACCAAAAAATCTGAGAGGCGTGCTTGCACAAATTATATAGGGAGAAGGTAGGGATTAAATGTGTCCCTCCTAAATGAATGAGTTTGTAAAAGCTGTCATATGTATAGCTGGTAATACTTTCTGAAAATCAGCCTAACGCAGGCAAATGCAGTCTGCTTTTTCTGCAGTCTGCTTTTTCTGCAGTCTGTGGTTAGGCAGCCTTCTTTGCTTGCAGTGCTGTGGAAAATGAGCAGCAACATGGGATTGGCAGTACTGTTCTTAGCATTCACAACTGATAGATATGTCAGTTTCTTGCCTGCCAGAAGGAAAATGGTGCAGCTTAGGAGGCTGTGATCTAAAAGAAATGACAGTGATTGAAAAGTAAGCAGGTGGGACAGGTGAGACTTCCATGGTTGTTACGAGGTTCTGAAGGTGCAAAAACTCCACTGTCTCCTTTGCAACTGAAGTGCATGTGAATTGCATGTAGGTACAAGAGGTGCAGTGAGCTTGGTGCTGAGGAGGCTGCTGGGAGTTGGGCTTCTGATCTGTGTTGAGCTATGTGCATACCCTTCTGTGTGGAGCAGTTACTGAGCTGGGAGAAAAAGCTGGTAAAGGAGGAAGGGCCTGTGTGAGCTTAGAGCAGGGAAAATGAGGAGTGAAGTTAGGGGGAGGAATGGCCAGACGTGTGCCACGAGGCTGCTGGGACTGCGGGGCAACAGGAGGCATCACGGTGCACAGTGATGGGGAGTGAAGGAACATGAGGGCTGGATTTGGAAAATGGTCATCACAGGGCTTGCAAATGGAGTGGTACCCATAGCATTCTCCTAACTGTAGTGCTGATAGCATGGTGTGTTGACACAGAGGAGGAAATGGTGAGGAGTTTGCACCTACCATCTTCTTTTGCACCTACTGTCTCTAGAAGAGCTGAATATGAGAGCTGATGTCCTTGGCCTGCAGTGCGGTTCTGAGGCTGCAGAGCCTGGCTGTGAGGTGCCCAAGGTGTTGAGCTTGGTTATGGCACAGATGGATGATGACTTTGAGAGGTGTTTTCGTATCTCCTTCCTTGAACAAATGTTCACTCTATGATTTTTCTGATCTTTTCCTTCACTGGAAGGACCTTGAACTTGCAGAGTCATAGCCAGGCCTGCCAGCCTGTGGCTGGAGGAGGTGAATGGAGGGAGCACAGTGAGTCTCAGGGTAATAGTCTGGCATGCAGAGAGCTGGGAAGAGCACTTTGCCACCTGTGTAACTTATCCTGCAAATGAGGGATCGAGTCTGTTTAAAATAAGCTTAAATTTTACTTGACAAGTCTATTTTGGGTAATGGAATTAAAAGTTACGTAACTAGTTTTGTTTTAAAAACATGGTGTGAATCTGATGGAAATGTCTGCCTTACCAGTTTATGACTCTACCAGTTCAGTTAGTTATTTAACTGATAGCCTGCTCGAGCAGTTCATAGTTGAAATAGTTTTGTTAGCAGTGCAAAGCTCAGATGAGCCACTCCCCACTTCATCAGCCTAGGGCGGCTTGTTTTTGTGTTTTGTTTTGTTCCAGGCTTACTGCAGGGCCCGAGCCAAATTCATCAAACATCTTCTGTGTTTCCTTGCCATTTCTGCATACAGCTTCCCTCTCTCTCCTTCCCTCCTTCAGTTTTTTTTTTTTTTTCTTTCAATGATGTCTTTGCTGATAAGGCTGCCTCAGTATGCAAGCAATTACAAAACGAGATTGGTATTTTTAACTTGCTGATGGGGTTTTCCCATGTGAGCAAGAAAGCAAAGCTGAGTATGGTTCTGTAGCTCTTAGGTTTTTTTTTCCTGCCTCCTGCTGCCTTTGAAACATAGATTAAATAGTATTTTAGAACAGTTGCCAGCGACTCTTCAGATACCTTTGTGGCTTTGACTTGCATGGCACTTCTGGTTTGTAAACCTGTAAAACATAGCACTTTTCAGACTTTTTGAGTTCAGCTTGCATCTGGTAGAGGCTCATTTCATGGTCTAAATTGGGTTGGAGAAAGCTTTGGACATTATTCTGTTTCCCTGCTTTAGATCTGGGGCCACCATCTGATGAAATAGGTTGTCTTTTTCCTTCTGCTAAACGTTACCTTTTTCTGATCCCTTCTCCTTCCTTTTCCCTGTTTTTTGGTACTGTCTTGTTTAACTCAAACACCATCTTTGCCCCCAGCTGCTCTCGGTTCAGCAGTCACATCCACACTCGTGAGGCCTCTCCTCTGAATTCTTTGTTCCTGTCTGGAAGCACCACAGTCCTTTGGTTGTAGAATTGCAGGTCGTTTTTCTCACTTGAGGGAAGTGCACTGAGTGGTCAGACCTGAAACCTCTTTGCAGGCTGTTTTTGCAGCTGCCACGTTCTCTGCTGCTGATTTCTGATGCAATTCTCCAGTGCTTGTGCTTCACATTGGCTCATGTGCCGCTGCATGTGGAAGGTCTCCTTTCAAACTGCAAAGATCAGAGGAATGGTGGAGATGAAGTTGAAAGTAATTGCAGGTTTTCTGTTTCTGAAAAAGATCTTCCTTCCCTCCCATTTGTGGAGGGGTTGGGGGAATGCACTCAGCTGGCAAGGGGATTTCTTTAGTCATATTGTGCATTTTAAACTTGAGTTACTGAATGGGTTGTCTATCAAATATTCCTTTTTTTTTTTTTCAATAAAAAACTGCTGGGACTTCTTTTGTCTCACAAGTATTTTAAGGGTTTCTTTTTGTACGACAAGTCAGGAGTGTGCTCAACAACAGTACAGGGGTTGTCTGACAGGATACAAATGCAGGTGACAGAACCGTTAACGTGGTTACATTAAATGCACATAACATGTCTGTGTACCACACTGAGGTGAGTTTTTGGGGTTTTATTTCATGGATATTTGCATTGAGAGTAGGAGAAACCAATGGAAAGATGACCGCAGGGCCGCCCTCCTCATCCCCTTTACCTTTGGTTCTGGTACTGCTGATGTTCACCATACTGATGGTGTCCATTAGAAGTAGTTTGTAAATATGTTGCCTGATGTGCAGTGACAGCCCTTAAATCAAAGGGAGGAGGGAGAGGCAGGATACTTTGAACATAATCTCTGGCTGACTACTAATGTGGGTTACCATCTGGAAAGCTGATGCGAAGCAGCTGCAGCTTTTGGCTCCTGACAAGGTTCTGAAGCTTGTCTTGTAACGCGCAGACGTCCAAGCTGCAGTGTAGGCCTGAAGGTGCAAACTTCACAATGTGACAGCTGCTACTTTGTGCATAATCCAGTGCAGAGCATTTTTCACTTATTCAGTATGTTCTTGATTTTCCTTTTTCTCTTGAAAGCTTGCAGTAAAGAACTGATCACATCTCTGAAATCTCAGTGGTACGATCTGTCAGCTTGTGTCAGTATTTGTTGTTCATGAAGGCATTACAATCACTGTGAGAAGATATCTAGTTAGGAAGTGGAAAACTCCTTTTACAGCCTGAATTAATTCAGTTAGCTGTGTGCATTCATTTAGAATAGGAGGTGCAAGATGTCTTCACAGTGGATTTTTTTCTGCCTGTATGTAGCACAAGGCACACTGCTGTTGCTGTATTTTCATAGAAAATCATAGAATCATAGAATCACCAAGGTTGGAAAAGACCTTCAAGATCATCCAGTCCAACCGTTCACCTATTCCCAGTAGCTCCCAGTAAACCATGTCCCTCAACACAACATCCAGCCTTTCCTTGAACACCCCCAGGCTCGGTGACTCCACCCCCTCCCTTGGCAGTCCATTCCAGTGCCTGACCACCCTTTCTGAAAAGTAACACTTCCTCATGTCCAGCCTGAATCTCCCATCTTGCAGGTCGTTTCCAACCTTGTGATTCTGTGTGATTCTGTGAGAGAAGAGGCTGACCCCCAGCTCACTACAACCTCCCTTCAGGAAGTTATAGAGAGCAATGAGGTCTGCCCTGAGCCTCCTCTTCTCCAGGCTGAACATTCCCAGCTCCTTCAGCCTCTCCTCATAAGCCCTGTGTTCCAGACCCCTTACCAGCTTTGTTGCCCTCCTTTGAACATGTTCCAGGGCCTCAATGTCTTTCTTGCAGTGAGGGGCCCAAAACTGGAGGTCATGGATGTGCTGTTTCTATACCACAACCGTTCTGTGGTTGTTAGAAGTGGCAAAAGTTGCTGCTATGGCATAATGTGAGCAGGATCACCTGCTCCTTGGAGGCAGTCCCTGAAGCAGCAGTGAGCCGTAAGTCAGGCTTTTGTGGACTGCTGGCTTCCTTGAGTGCCGTATGTCACAAGAAGGTTATTGTAGCAGAAGTAGGCATTGGGCTGATGGGAAATCGCTGTCGGCTGTTCCCTGTGTCAGGACCCAGTGGTGAGCAGCATGAGGCATTGATCATCCAGCTGGGTTCTCACCGTGTGCATTGTGTGGGTTTCTGGTTGATGTTAAGGTCAAGGACTGTGCTATGAGTGATGTGCTGATAAAGCTGGAGGTGTTAGCTCAGATGTCCAACAGAAGGATTGGTATTTTCCCAGGGGCTCGTTTCGTTGCTTTTTCTTTTTTAAATTGGAATCATATATAGTTTATCTTTTTCCTGTCACTTCCACGGTGATGGATGGCATCGTGATTGTCATCTTCCCCTCAAAGCCCTGCAATGGTAACATTTAAGATTGGTATATTTTCCATTTTCTGAGCAGACAGAGCAGACTTGGGAGGACATTTAAAAAAATTTTAAAATTATTTCGATCCATGGAACAAAAAAAAAAAAAAAAAAATCCTCATATTCAGTACTTGAATAATCTTTTGGTTATCCCTTACCAGAGCAACTTTGTTAAAAGAGAGAAAGAGCACATAAATCAGCTTAAATAAAACTGAGCTTTGTATTGTGAAAATGCCTGCTGGAATGGGAAAGCAGTGATTAATATGTAGATATGCTCAGGTGGCTTCACTTAAAGGTAATCTACAGTTTTGATGATGTTTTGGCAAGGGGGTCATAAACCTTTCTGTGAACCTATACTGTATCAAAGGACTTAGTTTCATCTTTTATTTAGACTTGAGCATCTTTTTGTTCATTAGTTTTTTAAAATACTTTTTAATCAGCTTTTAGGAAAGTGCTTCCGCCCCCCCCCCCCCAAAAACAGCAACCCTATGGCAGATAGTTCCACAGCTGTTTGGTGACTTGTTCTGGTGACTAACTTGTGCCTTTGTGTACTTTATTTAATTTTGTTATCTTAACTGAAAAAAGTGAATGCAGTGGGATGGTTTTTGGAGTAGGAGTGTTGAATCCAGCTTCCAGTCACTGGTACCTCTGTGTCTGCTGTTTTTTCTCTTGTAGTGCAAGACTTTTCTGTTAAAACTGGACTTCTCTCTGTGAGTTGAATGATCCCGTCACCTTCCTTTGGACTCAGATGATTGATCTCCTCATTAGTATATGAAAGTTCTTAATTCATTGATTGCTTTTCTGAGTGTTCAGTACTCCATCATAGTGAAGGCAAACCGTTCTCTTGGCAGTGCTGTGACATACCAAGGTAGTAGCTGTTGGTACTTGATGTTCTCTTGTCCCAAGTTGCTGCTGTTTGTATTACATTCTCACCTGGAGGACTGTCTTATCCTGTTAACTGCTGCAGCTCCAGCCTTTTCTTTCTTCCCCTTACATCTGTATTAGAAGTGGTATTGGTGGAAGATCACTGCAAAGTATCTTATGGACACAGCAGGGTTACTCCAGTCACCTCTACCTTTTTGTGGTTGGGAGGTGGAGCTGCTCTACACATGAAGCAGGGACCAAGCAAGGTTTGGTATCAGTAGTAGCTGTTCAGAGATCTAGCAGCTATATGAGAAGTTCCAAGCGCTGTTAACTTGCTCAGTGAAACAAGTTTTGTCCTATTAGTCATTAATTGTACAACACGTAGGTTGTTAATTGCCTAATAGAGGGTGCATTTGTCTTAAAATGGGCTTTTCTTTTCGTGTTGTGAAGAGGTTTCTTGTTTCTTGGTTGAGGAAGTGAGATTTGGATTATGTGGTGTACAGCTGCAGGGGATTGATCCTTTCTATTGGAGAAGCCGCTCAAAGGGATGTTGTTCTGGGGCTTTTTGGAAACTCGTAGGAAGCTCCAGCCTGCACTGAACTGTAGCAGATGTTCTGGGCAGCACCGTATGTAGGCAGGAGTTTGTGTGGAGACTGTTTGGAGAGCTGAGCTTGTCTGTCCTGGTTAGATGCCAGATGTGCATCTTAACCATGTGTATGAACTGTATGCTCTGTTGGGTGCTTTACAAGTTACTGACTGCAGTTTCCTTTGTGGTAAACTGAATCTTATGGGAATTTGGTTGTGTTTTATCTCTGTGTCCCATTGGAAGCTGTGAAATGGGCCATCTGTCACTGCAGAACTTGAGAGCTCTGTGTGAGTTCTGCTGGCCAGACTAGAAAACATTTATTTTCCTCTGAAGATGTTTGACCTGAAAATTCAGCTCAGAGGGAGGCAACCTGACAATTTATACTTGTCAGCTGGGACTCTCAATTGTTTTTACTCTCTTCAGTCTGTGCCCTGGTCCTGTGGTAGCTTGGTCCTGTCTTTCTGCAGTGGAATTAGTTGTTCCAGTCCTTCCTTGGATGCATCTACGGTATCTTCAGGTACCGTTTGCTTGTGGCTGTTGCTGGAGGAGGTCACAGGACACTTCCATTGTTTCTTTTGGCTGGAACTTGCTGCCATCATCCCTGCTAATAGCTTTCTAGATCTGAAAATAAAGTGAAGGTTCTTACAGACTTTTGGTTCATTCTCTGTTCTTACACACTGCTTCTATCAGAACTGCAGAATTCCTCAGCCTGGGTTGCTTGTCTCATGCCTACAATAAAGGATTCTTTCAGTCTGTTTTTCATCTTCTTTCAACCAGGCTCAGCATTTGTATGTGCTCTTCAATCTCTCTTTGATTTCTAAGTGATAGAAGTCAAGTGTACCTCTTAACAGTATGCAAATGCTGGGAGAAAATCTCAATTTTTTTCCATGATAATGGTAATCCTGGCAGAGCTGAGCACTGATGCACGCTTCAAGTCAAGCCTGCTGTTACTGCCTCCTTGCAGAGTGAATGTCTATGTATAATCAGTTAATATTAAGATGTTATAATTACAAAATAAACAAGAGAGTTTAGCAAAGCAGATAATGATAACAAAAAGAGAACGGATAGAAAGCTTACCTCTATTCTGGGCTTACTTACAAAACTCCAGAAGAGATCCTTCCCCACTGGTAGCAGCTCTTAATTAGGTCTAGGTGACTTGCCTTCAGCTGTGCTCCTCTGGCTGACTCACTGCTCGCCTCAGGTGATCAGTCAGAGGTTCAGGCTGTGACTCAGCAGTTCCCATACAGTCTGCTTTCAGAGTGGTCAAATCTGTTGTATAATTTATTGTCTACTTCATACTTCTGTGTTGCTGGGATCTACAATTTGGGGGTTTGTCTGTGTGAGGGGAGCTGACTGGAGAGGAAGATTAACATCTGGTTCATCTGCTGTTAGGAAATACAGATTTGTGCTGCTGAGAAAAATGTCTGGGTGCTGTGGTCTGCTGCACAGATCTGTCTGATCTGGAATCCTCTGTCACAGAATCATTGGAGGCCTGGTCTTGGGCATGGTTGTTTCATTTGCTTGGAACTAAGACTTCTGACAGTGTGAAGCACAGCTACCTTATTCCTTGTTTTTTTGTTTTTGGTGCCATCAGAGGTTTTTCTCTCTCTCCACTGCTTGCACTGATCTGTGCATAGGCAGCAGACACGTGCCACTTGCCATCTCTCATCATTTTTTTTATTTTCTTTTGTTTTGACTTTACCCAAAATGCATTCTTCCTGGCTGCTGGGCACGTGAGTTCCATGGCTTTGTTAGAAAACTTTAGAATGAAAGGTAGCAATGCTGCACAGTTGTTACAGCATTTGTTTATGTAGATGACTGTCAGACCCTTGCAATTTTTAACTATTGACATGCTTCAGAAATAGTTTGGTCATATATTGCATTACAGAACTGAAGGCTTTTGTTTGGTTTCGATAAATATTTCCAGTTTGTTAGTATTGAAGATAACTGTGTTTATTTTCTATGAATGCGTGGGGTAAAGTAAATAGGTTTCTCCTTATGTCCATGTGGGGTTAAGAATGCAAGCACCATAAATGGCACATCAGTGTTGCCTCTCAGCTGTGTTACTGACAAAGTGTTCTGAGACATGGCATCGTGTAGAAGCCTGAAAAAAGTGGGGTTTTCTTTTTCCCTGAGGAGGTTAAAAAGCCCAGTAAATCCATAGAGGAGGTCTGAGAAATGAGACCTGCAGTGTTGGTTGTGAGGCTTAAATGCTTCATCTCAAAGGTGATTCTAAAGTCTGCTTGAAAAGATAAGTCCTAGAAATTTAACGACAAAGACATGACAATGTGGAGTGACTGGCAATAAAGTAAATGAATAAATAACTGCTTGAATGAGATCTTCTATGAAAATACAGATTTTTCCAACAAATAGTGAACTGGCATTCCTTTCCATCTCACATTGATTCTCTTAGTCACACCTTACAGCTGTTAGCACAGTATGGGTGTGGCTGGTGAACTGGACAAAGATTTGTTTTGTCAGTTGAAAACCTTTCATGTTTCGAGCCATCTTTGGATGCCTTAAGTCAGGTGAGATTTCTAGTGCAGATGCGCATTCAGGAAAATAGAAACCCCTCAGTTCTCCTGTTCCTAATTGAATGTGTGGAACTTGAGTTTCTAGAAATAAGAGCTGCATCTGGATGAAAAATAAGGACAGAGGTTTGTATGAGTAAATAAAAATGGTTGTTAACTGTGTAGAGCTAACAGGCTGAGTTGTTGGATACAGTTCTGGTGTAATACGAACAAAACTGGTCTAGGTTCTATAAGCTTATGTTGAATTATACAGCAGATAAATATTAGCTTTCCATATTGTAAGTCCTGGGTTTTCCTTGTTACACCTTTTATCCTCTTAATAGGGCTTGCATAATACTAATGCAAAATGTGCACGTGACAAAGCTTGCTGTTCCCACTTAATCATAAAATATTTGCATTTCAGCTCAAATCAAAGAGAAGATGAAAGAAAGGGAAAAGAAGCAAAAAGAGAAGAAGAAGCACAAAATAATGAATGAAATAAAGAAAGAAAATGGAGAAATCAAGTTACTGCAGAAAGGTAGGTTAAACTGCATAGTGTTTTTCTTAGCGGTATTTAAAACCTTTGTAATTGGATTGAGTGCTGAATCTTAATACTGAGTTTTTTATTTTAACTTGAATACCATTTTCTCAGCATAGCTGCTATAATGCTTGTAATTTAAAACTTTAATTATAAACTTGTCAACTGTGTTAGGTACTGCGATTAAAAATAGAACTCTTGCCACAGTGCTTCTTGCGCGGAGTTCCTGAAAGGCACCTGAAGGGCAGTATGGTTCTTGGTCTCAGCCACCATGGGTTCATGAATGAAAGGTCCTGCTTAACTAACTTAATTTCCTTTTATGACAAAGTCACCCATTTAGTTGGCCAGGAGGGGCCAGCTGGTGTTATCTTTTTAGATTTCAGTAAAGCTTTTATACTGTTTCTCATACTGTCCTTCTGGACCCAATGCCCCCTCTGCAGCTAGATAAAAACGTAACGTGAGCAACTGGCTGACAGATAGTGTCAAAGGGTTATAATAAATGGGGTTACATCAAACTGCTGGCCAGGCACTAGTGGGGTACCCCAGGGCACTGTTGTAGGGCCATTTCACTTTAATGCTTTCAATAAATGACTTGGATGTAGAACTGTAGGGTGTTTTGAGCAGGTTTCCTGACAATATTAAATTGGGAGTAGCTGTTGATTCCGTCAAGGGTGGAGAGCCCTTGCAGGGAGAAATCCTGCTTCTCTCAGCCTCTCTTTCTGTGAGTGATGCTGTGCTCCCACAGCCATTTTCCTGGCCCATTGCTGGACTTACTCCAGTATGCCCATGTCTGTCTTGGGCTGCTGACCCTGAGTTCTGTGTAACACTCCAGATGTGTTACACCAGTGCTTAGTCAAGTGGAAGAATTGTCACCATCAGCCTGCTGGCAGAGCTCTTCCTAATTCTGTCCAGGAGGCTGTTAATGATGGCTTATGGTCAGTTTGTCATTTGTGAGGACCACAAACTCCATCTAGGCTACTTTCCAGCCAGTTTTGTCTTCAGCCTGGATGGGGGCATGGCTTTATTATTCAGTGCAGTACTCTGTGCTTCCCCTTGTTGACTGTGTGAGACTTTTATTGGCTCAATTCTCTGCAGCCTATCGGGGGTCCTTCTGGCTTGGCAGTACGACCTTCTTGTGCATCAACTGCTCCCTCCTTCCAGGTTTACACTGTCTGCAGACCTGCTGAGGAGAGTGTGTTACCTCACCATCCCCATCATCAATAAAAATGTTTTGTAGCATTGTCCCAAGGTATCAGCACTGGGATTCTCTGGTAGTGGCTGTCCTACTGGGCTCTGTGCTGCAAATCACAGCCCTTTGAGCATAATAGTAAAGTCTGTTCTCGATCCCTCTGCGTTTGTTGAGGCTGTTTGAGTAGATCCAATATTTTTTATTTTCAGACTCTGCTTTCATTGTTCAGGAACAAATTTCTGATAGATTTTTCTGCTACTATATCTGGTGTAGGATTTCATTTACAGCAAGAAATAAAACCCCCATATCAAAACACTGTCTTCAGTGCATTCATATGAGGTCATGGACAAGCGATTGTGTAATTACTGTGTCACAGTTCAGAGTATAAATGCAGCTCCAACTAATTGCATTAGCAACTGGCAGCTGGTCACCTGTGCTGATCAGTCTCAGTATCAGCTTAGACACTGTGGAATGTTCAAGCTGGTGACTTCCTGTGAAAAGATGCAACTTGTCTTTGTGTAAAAAGGAAGTTGGCGGTTGAGATACTGAGCAACGCATAACTGCCTTAACAGTGAGAATGTTCAGGTTGTGTTTCTGTGCTGTTCTTTCCTATCTTGTGTGCTGAATGGCAATAGAGATGGGCCGCAGGGTAAGACCTTGCAAAGACAGCAACTCTTGTTACACAGGTCTAATGAGAGACACCTAATGAGGATATTGCACCTGAAATGGTGCTCCATTGTTTAAAGTGGGTGTTTAATTAAAAAAAAAAAAAAAAAAAAGGCATGTGCCACGGGTTGTGTAAGATTACCTCTGCTTGTTAGAGCTAGTTGAATAACAGAGTGTGTTGTCCTCACACAGAACAGTGCTGTAAGTGGGTTAAATGCCTGGTCTGTGTTTCACAGTCTCATTATCAGACAAGAATCATATTTTGGGTTTCCTTTAGAAATTGTGCAGCAATGTTTTGTAGAGGCAGTGCTGGGTTTTGCTGTGTCTGTGGTGTCCTGCAGAAATGGCTCCTGTTTCAGGGAAAGAAAGGGAAGTCATTAGGAAAGCAGGCAGATTCCCTCCGCTGGGTTTACATCCTGTTCAGAACAGCAGTTCTGGATGTGTCTGTGGGCCTCCTGAGATCTGGCAGGGTGTGCTTAAGTGTTCTGTGATGATTGTACAGCATTTCCTGATTACTTCTGCTGATGTAGCTTTATGTGCTGAGCTGAGGGCCAGAGAGCGAAGGCTGATGTGCTTGTAGGTGCAACTTGTATGTGTCTGTGGTCAGCATCTCTGTGACCTTCTGAAAGGTTGGTAACTCTTTGTCTAAGGGTAACTTCTTCCTGGAACAAAATTAAGCTCTAAGCCCTCTTTTTCTCAGCTCTGAATTCACTGTGTGGACTTGAGAGCAGAGAGACTTCAGTGCCTGTCTGTGAAGACCACTCACTTCCTCTTAGGTGTCAGGTCCAGATCCTGTTCTAAAAATGTCACTGACTGTCTGCTGAATGCTTTTATTCTTAAGTTGTGAAGGTGATGTTAGTGTTTTGATTTGTCTTTTTTCCTTTTTTTGCCATTTGTTTGAGACTTTCTTTAAGGTGATGGTGGTGATAGGCTGTTTAGCTTCAGACCGTTAAACCAGTGTCCAAGATAAGGGTGGCTAGCTTGGGGAGAGGAAGTCAGTGCTGAAGCTTTGGTGCTTTTTTAGGGAGTTGCTGTCCAAGCCTGATTTTGGTGCTTCGAGCTGCATGCTGGCAGAGTTTGCTACTACTGTTTGAGAAGCTTAAGGATGTGGGCTGTTCATCTGCCTGAATTTGTGTTGCTGTTTCTGTTGAAAGCAACTTGCCCTAGTTTGGAGGACAACTCTGAAAGGTTTTTTTTTTTTTTTTTTTCTTTCTTTTTTTTTCAGCTCCTGACTTTCTAAAGGAAACATTTTCTCTTTCAGTGAGCCTGGTGGCTTTTGTATGCATCTGGGGCTAAATGCTTTTTTTTTTTTTTCTGTCATCGTTTTCACTAGCAAGTGTGTTTTCTGCAGAACAAGACCATGTAGTTGCTGCTGCTGCTTCTCTCTAGTTTTCTATTTGGAAGAAAGACCTGTGTTTTTTGGAAAAGAAGAAAACCTAGCAAAAGCATATTGTTTAATGTTAAAGAAATATAAGCAATTTAATTGTGCACTTCCAAAAATCTGCATGGTTGGGGAAAAAAAAAAAAAAAAAGAAAATTGAAATATTTTTGTAAGGAATTTTTACATTGCTGTGATGACCTGGTTAAAGGCTACTGGAGGACCTGCGAGAAGAAGAGGGGAAAAAGAAAAAGGCTCATTTGTAAACAGTATCATCTTTTTTTCCTTTTAAAGCAAAACAAAAAGTCAGCCCTATTTTCCTGATATTTTTTATTTCTAAAAATGCAGTAGGAGAAATTGTCAGTGTGTGTCTACAAGGTTAAATGTGTTGGCTCACAGAATGACAGAATACAGGGAAGAGCTGAGAATAAACATACTTATCTTACTGGTATTGAAGTCTGTATGTACAAATTATTTTTGAGAGCTTTTTTTTGTTTTGGAATTACATTTAATTGTACTTTCTTATGAACCTTCTAGATTTTTTTTTTTATAGATGGGTTCTGCACAGAAGTGATTATAAAATCTGTATGCATGCAACCTCCATCTGAGTCATACTGCGTGCTTTTTCCCCACTTGCTATATTTGGTCTTTGTGTTCCTCTACAAATCCTCAAGTGTTTTCCTTATTTAATACACTTGAGCGGATGGGGATGGAAGATGCTGAGGTAAGAGCACAGGAGGTGCAGCCCCCCACAGACTGTGTGCAGCAAGTTGCCAACTTCTACCTGTAAAATAGATGCATGCAGAGTAAGACACTTAAAATAACAGGTATGGTACGTGTGATGAGATCATCTGAGAGCAGAGCTTTCATTCCTGTGGGCCTCAGACATTTTTCAGAGATAACACATGTGCTTACCTTGCGTTTCCAGTAGATTGCTGTTACGAAGTTTTATGCAGACATCTTCATTTCCACTTGCTCTTTGTTCCTCCCCTCCTCTTTACCTGACTGCCTTGTTTCTACTGCTGAAGTTGTTGCTGCCTGTGCTACTCCTGCTTAGCTAATGCCTTCAGTTGGCATGGATTGCTGAGACCCTGAGTGGATCCAATAGTGCTGGACTTGGGTGAGCCTTGCTGTGGTACAGGTGACATCATGGCAGCAGCTGCCAGCAGGAGGAAGAGGAAAGCTGCTCTGGCACTGAAGGAGGGGAGAAAAAATCCACCAGAAAAAAACAACCCAAACCCCACACTGCTGCCTGTGAAACCTGTGCAAGCTGACAAGTTCTTTGTGTAATTTCTTTGAAAAATATCCAAATAATTTGTCTGAAGGACGTAAGTACGAATCATAGGCATGTGATGGTAGGCTGTGGGTATAATGTGCACATGTATCACTGTGAAGTAATCTGAATGTTTTCAATGATTCTATTTCAAATACAAGGAACTCAGAGGCAAGATTTGCAAGAGAATTGCAGCGCTGTCATACCTATGGAAAGCTCTTCCTTTGAGATCAGTGCTTCTGCCCTCAGGCTGTTATTGCTAGTAAATTGTTTTGGTTAACTTGCTAGGTGATTCCAGGCAGAGTGGATGCACACAATACAATCACAGGGCAAAAGATAAACGTTTGGTATGTGTGAAGTTGGCTTCCTTTCTGGAGCTACTGGAGAGAACCCAATGTAGGGCTATAAAGACTAATGGGACTGGAGCACCTCTGAGGAGGGGCTGAGGGATCTTGGCCTGCACAGCCAGGGGCAGAGGAGGCTCAGGGGGACCCATAAGTACCTGAAGGGAGGGTACAAAGGGGCTGGAGCTGGGCTCTTGTCAGTGGTGCCCAGTGCTGGCACACGAGGCAGTGGGCACAAATTGAAATACAGGAGGTGCCCTCTGAACCCCAGGCAGCACTGCTGTGCTGTGCAGAGGGCTGAGCACTGGCACAGCCGTCCAGAGGCTACGGATCTCCTTGAAGATGTCCAGAAGGTGCCTGGCTGTGGCCCTGTGCACTCTGCTCTGTGTGTCCCTGCTGGGACAGGGGTTGGGCAGAAGGGCACAGAGCTTCCTGTCAACCTCAGCCACTGTGATTATAATTTTTATGTCATAGATTAATTAAAATATTTTTTTCTCTGGACTGACCAAAGTCTTTAAGAGGTTTGGTATGGTTTACTCTGCCTGCTTTGAAAGTGTGCTTTTTCCAGCAGGGTGAAGGAGGCCTGTATGTGTGCTTCTTGAAGTAGAAGGCTTCATTGGCTGAAGATAATGAAATCAACACTTCCCACTCCATAATGGATTTTTAAAATCCACATGTGAAGTTGTACAGAACTGTATCATTATTGGCAGCGGTGATTTTTGTTGTTCTCATTTTTCTATTTTAAGTGGCAGTACTTCCAATAACACTCCTGCTCTCTAGGACTGCGTGTTTTATTTATTTATGGGTCAGTGAAAGGGGTCTTGGCTACTCCTGTTCTGTGCTATTTTTTTGTTGCCTGTGGCTATGAAGCTTAAACTCTCTGGAACACAAGGGGTAATTCATCTTTCTGGCTCAAAGTGGAGTTTCTGTGCTTATTCTTTGAAGACACAGTCTGAAGAGGTGGAACGGAGCTGAATCTTGATTCCTGTATGTCAGTACCTTCAGTTTGAGTTGCAGTGAGAATGGCATAATGTGCTTGAGCCGTATGCCTGACTAGCCACATGGGACTGTGGGAGGAAAAGAAAGACCATTAATGAGTGTATTTCTTACCTGTCCCCCTACTGGAGAGTAGAAGGCAGAATTTCTTGATGGTGCTGCAGTAAGAGATGGTTGGTACAGCACCAAAGACTTAAGTAATGTTTTGCAGCTGCTGACAGGAGTACCCAGGCTAATGTTAAGCTGCAGAACAAGTACTATACCAGCAGCTGATTCATACTTTTTGTGCCTCCTAAAATGAGGAGTAAAAAGATTCAGTGTTTCTGTCTTTGAGTTGAATTGGAAAAAAATATGGAAAAAATGGTCCCTGTTGAGACTCTTTGCTGATGTTTTTTTCCTTTGTGTGGCCTCCCACCAAATGCTCTGTAGTTTTGGTGAATGAGTTCTCCCAAAGCAGGGAAGTGAGAACTGACCAGTGGCTGCCTGCAGTTACAAATGGTTATTCCTTGCTGACTGCTGCTGGAAGGCTGCAGGGTTAAAGGAGTAACTTAGCATTATTATTGATGTCTTCTGAAACTTCTGAAGTGCTCCCTACTCAGCCAATAATTTTGAGGGCTGTAACCTCAGAGTTGAAACAATTGGATGAAATAAGAACTCTGTGGCTTCTGCGAACTTGTAATGTTCAATGAAGTAAGTCTGCGGACAAAGCAAAGTACTGTAGGTAACTGTGGAGTTCTTTTTACTTACACAAGTAAGTGCATTTGGAAGGAACTAATCTGCAGTTACCAAAGTTGAGGCTGTTTGTTGTCATTTTAAACAACAACATAGTACTATGTAATAATAATGGTGCACTGGAATATTTGTAGAATTCCAAAGTTTTGGATCTCAGTCCAGCCAGTAGATCTTGCTCTGCGTGTGCCAGGGATAATGTGGCACTGCAGTAAATAAGTTTTTAACCAACCTTGAGAGAGAAACTTCCATGCAGGTATTTGTGGTGGATTCATAGAATCACAAGGTTGGAAAGGACCTACAAGATCATCTAGTTGAACTGTCCTCCCATCACAACAAACTGAGCCATATCTCTAGCTCCTCATCCAGGCACCTCTTGAACACTGCCAGGGACAACGACTCCACCACCTCCCTGGGCAGCCATTCCAGTGCCTGACCACCCTCTGAGAGAAAAAGTTCTTCCTTATATCCAACGTAAACCTCCTCTGGTGCAACTTGCAGCCATTTCCTCATGTCCTGTTTGTTGCCTTGGGGAAGGGGCCAAACCCCTCCTCACCACAGCCTCCCTTCAGGAAGTTGTAGTCTCCCCTGAGCCTCCTCTTCTCCACCCTGAACAGTCGCAGCTCCCTCAGCTGCTCCTCACAAGACTTGTGCTCCAGACCCCTCACCAGTTTTGTTGCCCTCCTCTGGGTTAGTGCTCATTGTCTGATATTTGCGGTGTATTAGGCCTGATTTGCATAGAAGATGGTTAAAAATCGTCCAGAGGGAGTTGTGCTATTGCTGAGTATATGCATGCATGAGCAGCACGTGAAGAATGGAAATCTGTATTCATTCCTTGACAAATACAGTTCAAGTTCTATAACTCTAGTCATGAGGATATTGTTAGCCAAGCAGTAACACGGCATTAAAATGTATTTTTCTTTGGTCTTTTGTACCCCAGGGAAGTATGAGCTCAGTCTGCTTCTTAACACCAGCTCAGGGGGAAGGGTTCTCTAAACACTGAGGGGCGCTGAGTATTTCTTCCCTGTTGTTGTTTGTTCCTGGAGTCCTACAGGAGTTCTGACTCACCTTAAGAAAGGAGCTTTTTTAAGAAAGAAGTCACAATCTTCATCTGTGTTTATGTTTCTGAATCATGCAGTGGAAAAAATGCCTTGTTCACAGGTGCTTGTTAATGCATCTCGGAGTACAGGGACAGGATGTTGTCATGCAATTCAGAATGTCTCATAGCTTGGTTGATGCTGGACTCCTGCAGTTCTACGTATACGTGTTATGTACATGTATGTTGTGATTGCTACAGAGGACTGAAACAGGTGTTTTGAAAGCTTTGGGTTGTGTTACTGCCTCAGTAGTAATTAGCTGAGACGTGAAATAAATGAGCTTGCATCAAGGGCTGCATTCATACTGCTTAAACCAAAGCTAGTTTGGCTATGTCAGCGTTAGTGTTGAGATCTTTATTTTGCCTTTTGGATGGCTTTCTTACATTTTCACCAAATTCTAGACTGTCTGCTATGAGACAACTTCCCTGGCGTCCTAGGAAAGAGACGCTGCGTGTATGTAGCTCTTCTTTTCTTTATGGCAACCTTTCTCCAAGTGTCAAAGCAGCACTGTAGGTTTTGGAAAAGGCAGTGCATTTTGCTTTACAGCACATATATATATATGCAGCAGTGGAGTGACTGAATGGGTGTGGTTCTGCTCCTCTCTACAGATAATACAGAAGAAGATGGAAGCACTGTATTGGGCATTGCTGATAGGAATTGTGGTATTTCAGCAAACTGATTCCTCTCATTGTTCAAGTCTTGGCAACTTCTGAGCAGCTATAAACACCTACTTCAGAGTGTGTAAGTTCAGCAGAGCAGAAGCCTGAGGCTAAAAGAATGCCACATTCTTCTTTGGAGTTCTGTTCAGGTTTTGCTGAAGAATACTACTACTAGAAGTCATTGCTTTCCATTTGGTGTTTGTATTCCTCAGGAAAATGTCAGCTGTGTGCTATAATAATTGAATGCAAGTACTCTAAAGTTGGGTCTAAGTGGATGTCAAGGCAGTTTGAAGGATATGCACAGTTAGTGGATGTGTGTGCTGTAGTAGCTGAAGGAATTTTCAGCTAAGATATTACACTTTAATGTGCAACTGAAAAAAAAAAAAAAAAAGGAAGACTTAAAAATCTGAGTCTTTGCAGTGAGGTTTGCTGGGAACTTGTTCTTAGTTTGTGTGTGTGTGTTAAGGCAGTATTGTGTGTACAGGGTTTCTTCCACTTAAGTCAGCCTCTTTTGGGGCCTGGAGTGGGCAGGTGAAGGCAGGGTGGGGGGTGGGCAGCCTACCTCAGCAGATTAGACTGCTACTGGCAGGAGCTGGTTCTGCTGCTCCTTTCCTCTGCACGCTGACACTTTTTTTTTCGGTGCTTTAGCTCCTGTCAGGCAATGCCAGGAAGCAGTTCTGTTCACTGATGTAGCAGCAGACAAGCAAATAGTTTTCTGCTGAACCGTTAAGTCGGTTTGTTTTGCAATCAGATGAGCATCAGTCAGTACAAGGAGGAGGTGCTGTGGAACTGTGTGCCAGGAGCTGTGGGAGAGAGATGAGTGGGAATTGGGCTCCGCTTATCCATGGCCATGAGCCATGCTCAGCTGTGTCGTGCATCCATATTTGAAGGCTGAACAAATAACTGAGAATCTGACATTTTTCTCATCTGCCAGTATTGTGTTTATAATACAAAAATCTTTCTCTGAGAAATATGACATCCGGAATATCAGACTGGTGCATACTCTAAAAATAATGTTTCCTGAGTACATCATTGCTGCCAGTATGAAAATAGAGCTCTTAGCAGAATTGCAGTCTTGTGTAGGCAGTAGCTTAAGCCTGTGTGAATTTGAGGGAGGCTCAAAATGACAAACCAGCTTTTCAAGTAAGGCTGTCTTTCATTTTCTGCTTGAAGTGCCTTTAGAGATGTTGGTATGTAATTTTTTCAGTTGTGTTTCATTCTGCTATTATTTAGAGTCCTACCTGAAGTCCTTTCTTGTGACTTTTGTGTCTCAAGGTCTTTTTCCTGTCCATTGGCAGGAAATTGGCATTGTTAATCTTGAAGAGAGCATTCATACATTGTCTCCCAAGGGTGGAGACGGCCGTTTTCATTTCTCTCTCTCCATAGCTCAAGCAGCAGTTCAGGCAGCTCTGTTACTTCCCATCATAGTTGTTCTGGTGGGCTTTTATTACAGCTGTTTGATCTTTCTGTGGCTGTTGCTCTCTTGGTTTTCAGTTACCTTGGAGTTGAAAATGGCTTCAGTAAAAGATCTGTGGGAGAGAGGTGTTTGGAGATGAGGGGTTGCCAGCAAGTATTTATTTGGCTGGGTATTTTTGTACAATCATGTTACCTGGGTAAGCGTGTACAGATGAACATTCAGTACTTGATATGTATAAGAAAAACTCTTGCAATCTGTGAGCAAAAGTAAAACAAATGAACAACGCCAACAAGCAACCAACTAAAAAACTTGCAAAAAAACAAACAAACAACCCCAAACCCTAGCCAAATAACTCCCTCTACCCCCCCCCCCCCCCAAAAACAAAACAAAACAAAACCCCACAGCCCAGTCTATATTGTGCTTGTACTCCAAGTGAACAGAAAATCTCCCTGACGCTGGAAAGGCAGTTGTGTTGGTTACCAGGTTTAAAAGAAAAGTTCTGTGGTTAGCTGTTTTCTTTCCTTCTGAAAGCTTCGTGGAGATGGTATGAAAACAAACCCAGGAAGTGATAGATGTTCTTTGTGTCAAAAATGCCTTAATCCCTCTTAAGAAGGTTTAGAGTACTTAAGTAGGTGTAAACCAAGTTAACTAAACTTGTTTTTACATCTGGGTTGACTGCAGACCTTTTTGGATACATTCAGACCAAGTTCTTAAGTTCGGTAGTTTATTAATGTACTGGATTACATTCAAGCTATCTAACTGTGTATTGTTAAATCAGTGTTTGCTTTTAGTGTGTTTTAAAAGCACCACTGCTGTTAAGACCTTGCTTACCTCATTAAGTGCTGTTTTGTAACCTGAAAAGTTTCTATTTTGTCACTCATTCATTGAGCTGCCTCTGAAATGTATTTGGTGATGTGTTCAAAAAGAAAAAAAGTCAACCATGGCACTTTGCAGAAGGCATTGAATTAAATTGGTTGTTACTTGAAAAGGCTTCTCAGGAGATGCAGCCAAAGACAGAGAATGGGGCAGAGTGAAAATCGGGTAGTCTTTCTTCTGTCTGTATGCTGTAGAAATTGAAGTTGGCAATTTTTGAGATAGTTTTGTGCAAATACAGGTTCACAAGCTGTACAAATAGCATATGTTGCAATTAGTAGTAATTTAAAGTCATCTAATTGCTGATGTTCAGCTAGGACATATGAGTACTAATCTTTGGTCTGAGGGGTTCGTTTAATGACTGTAGATGTATTAAAATATAAGAGAACACATAGCAAGTGGCTTCTTGCTTTAACTTCAGATTATGTTGTGTTTGGTTGCCACTGATTGTAACCCTGATGAGCATAACTCCCATCCCTTTCCTGGCCTACATCAAGTTCTGGATCTGAGTTGCTGGTCCCTGGAAGGATGTGGGCTCTGCCTGAAAGCAAGAGAAACAGGTTGGCAGGTAACCCCTGCTATCTCTAGAGCTATCTCTAGCTCTACCTTGCTACTGCATTCAGCACTCAAATTCCATATGTTATATATGCAGATGGCCATACTGTTTGAAAGTGTTGGACTTGAAGTATCCTTCAGTATAGCAATGAATGTTCAGGTTTAGAGTGGTGCAATTTTTTGGATACTGCAGTTTTTTGGATACTCTCTTCTGGTGTGTTGACAATCAGGAGGGAGAATGCCTAATTCTGTAGTCTGCGTTCTGAGGTTTGGGTTGAGATTTTATGGTCTGTAATATGGAACTGTCCTTTTGTCATAAGCCACCGAGTTATTTTTATTTTCCTCACATGAAACTAGTGCCATAATGACACCAGTCCAGTACCATAATGTGGGTGGCAGTTGATTTTTGTCAGGTGATGATGTTTCCCTCAGGTACCTTGGCATCCTTGATGAGTTATTGGTTACTCCTGTAAGGATTAGGTAGCTGCTTGCACGTGTATCTTTCCTTCCTGGTCTTCCCATGCTAAAAGATTTTAGAAGTGCTGTGGCAGAAAATGTTAACGAAGAAATAGTGACTTGTATCTACCAGATGAAGCAGTACTATTACAAAGGTCTGTGCTGTTTTTACATTAAGTTTAGCCTAATGGAAGGACAGATTTTCATGAGGATCCTGTGCCTTCTGACAATTGAATGTGGTTAGCTAAAAATGAGATTGTGCTCGTAGTTTGCTACATTAAATCAGATTTAGATGGGAGTCTTTGTAGCTCTTAACTGTGTGGATTAAGTTAAGAAATCCCGGAGCCCACTTCCTTGTTTAGGCTAAGTAAGCAGCAAGTGACCTCAGGGCACTTCTTCCCACTACAAGATGAGAAAATAGAAGATAGGGAGATAACGAGCTTGCTGCCTGCGCTTCAGAAGTCCCGGAGGCATTTGTAACTGCTGTTGCAAACCTCAAGAAACTCAGAGGCAAGTGGCTTAATTGCTGCTGCTTCTTTCCAATATCTGCATAAATTCCAGTCCCAAACCTTTTAATTACCAGCAAGAATGTGTGATTCTATTCACCAGAAGTTGTGATCTTTTTACTTTTGTAAGGACTGCTTTGTGAATTACTTGAACTGAGGATTGCAAAATTAAATTAGTCTGCTGAAACACAGCAGTAGAGGCTGCCTTGAAAATTAGTATGCTACCAAACATTTGTAAATTTGAGGTTACTTAGAAATTGTGCATTTCATTGCAAGATTTCTCTAAACTTCTGTGTCTGAACATGCTTATTTGGAGTCGCTGATTGTGAGTGTGACGTGGTTAGTAATTTGATTCTATGAAATCATGATATGAGATTGTATCAACTGCTTTGTTAGACTGCCCTGAAGTCTAGAAGTCTTTGGCTTATCTCATTTATTCCAGCCCTTGGCACCTCTCCCCCAAGCACTGGAAGAACAACGCTTACAGAGGAGGCATTTATCTTCAATATTGCTTGAACACAGTGTCTACTAATGACTACTTACATGCACAGATGTGCCCTTACATCTTATTTTCAATTTAGCTTGCATATTATGTAAGGTTATGAGGTCTCTTTTTAAAAACAAAACAAAACAAAAAAGCGTATGGTCAGGTTTTTGGTGTTTCCACATGTATTTCAACAACGTTCTATTTTGTTTCTGGAAGAATGCCATGTAAAGCCATCTGACAAGGTAGGTCATAGCAACATTTGTAAGCAGCTTGCTGATGGTTGATATTCATTGACTGTAAATCTCTTGTTTGGCAACGTTTATGGACAGCTGTTGTGTAATTGATCTGAACTTTCTGGTTTAGAAGTTGGTGAAGAGCACTTAGACAGTGTGGCTGTGGTCTGTGGCCAGTTACGAGAGTAGCCCTGGAAATCTTTTTTCTTTTTTGCTGTAAGTTGTTTTTGTTCTCCTTTATGTTAATCAACAGTTGTAGCCTGATCCTTGCGCCTGTCCCTAATAGTCATTTTCATTAAGATCCACATTTTGGGATGTGTGCCTTGTTGAATGCTTTGATAACTTAATCCTGATCTCTGATAAGTGTTCTCTATCTGAAGGTGCTTACAAGGTCTTTTTTTCTTTTGACAGCTGGGAAGGAGAAACCAAAAATGAACGCAGAAGAGCTACAGATAAAAAAGGTTAAGAAGAAAAAGAAAAAGAAACATAAAGAGAATGAGAAGAGGAAGCGTCCAAAAATGTACAGCAAATCCATTCAGACTATCTGCTCAGGACTGGTTTCTGATGTTGAGGATCAGGAAGCCAAAGGCATCATAGATGATCATCTTAAGGATTTCAATGGGAAAAATATGGATCCCAAGAAGGACTGTGAGTCCAAGATACCAGAGAACAGTGAGTTTCCATTTGTCTCGTTAAAGGAGCCACGGGTTCAAAATAAACTCAAAAGGTTGGACACATTGGAGTTCAAACAGCTGATTCATATTGAGCACCAGCCTAACGGAGGTGCATCAGTTATCCATGCCTACAGTAATGAACTCTCCCACTTATCTCCTGTGGAGATGGAGAGATTTGCAGAAGAGTTTGTGGGTCTGGTTTTTAGTGAAAATGAAAACTGTGCAGCTTACTATGTAATGGGTATTGTTCATGGGGCAGCTACATATTTACCTGACTTTTTAGACTACTTTTCATTTAATTTTCCCAATTCACCAGTGAAAATGGAGATTTTGGGAAAGAAAGATATAGAGACAACGACTATGTCAAATTTTCATGCTCAGGTAAGAGGTTATATATTTTACTTTCTAAAGTCATGTAATGGTTTCAAACAACTGTGAAATGGATTTTCTTAGAATACAGTCACCATTTAGCTGTGCTGAGTGAATGAAACAAGACTGGAAGCAAGGTTGTTCTTTGTTAGTTCTTCAGTGCTAAGGAGCTTATTAACTGAGGAAAAGTTGCATTTTGTGTGGGAGGGGAAATGTTTGCATGCACGTGGTCGTAGGTTTCTTTGGATTTGTCACTGTCTGAAGCCTAACTGAGTTTCTGAGGGCTAAAATGACTTAGCTGCAGCTCTCTGGGCATCTAAACTGTAGCTTTTCTATATGAGCTTCTTCATAAAAACTGAAGTACTTTAATACATCAGACAAACGTTACACGTAAAACCTTTGTAGGGAACAGTTAAGGAATTTCATATGTAGTTTGAGACTTCTAAATCTGTTCATAAAGGAGAACTTGACAGTGGTTCATAGAGCTATTAATTTGATCCTTCCTGGTTGCGTTTGCCCTCAGTTAGTTGTATTCCCTTGAAAGCAGTTAAGCTGTGTGGCAAAATGGCAGGCATCTTCTGAATCAATTTCTTTCTGTTTTCATTTTCAGGGAGAGATGACTGTATAGTCTCATAGCAGTCACTACAGGTTAAACACCACCTTGCTATTTATAAACTTGCTGTAAATGATATGAATAGTCTGTATGCAACAGTAATGTATTTCAGGTCCTGTAAGTTTAGGAAAAAAAGTGCTTTCCTAGATTGCAACCTTGGTAATGAGAGTATTGTGTAAAGCTGTTAGAGATAACCTGATACTATTATGAGGACACTTAGTCCAATTTTTCTGTCTGTATTGACTTTAGTTCACAGTTAACTGTTTAAGTTGCTTAGAAATAGATTCCTATTTGTGAATATTAAATGTTATTTGGGACACCTATTAACTATGTTAGCCTTATTTAGACTGTTATGAGGAGTTCAAATGTGAGTCACACTGTTTGATTTAAAAAGATACGCTTTTGTTTCTACTACTTAAATATTTGTGTGGAGCACTGCTGAGAAAAGTCATGCAGGTCACCTGCAAGTGTGTATAGAACTGAATTGTTGCTGCAAGGGAATGCTTGCAGCCCTGGTTTAAAGAAAAGAAACAAACAAAAAACCCATCCACTGCTACACAATGTGAATGTTCTGTAAATCCACTAAAATGTTCTGAGTTTCACCAACAAAGCAATGATTCTGTGTACATGATACCTTATGGGAGCTCCCCAGAGCTGTTCTGTCTGATGCCATTTCACATGAGGAAGCTGAATCTGTGTATGTATTCTCTTGGGCAGCATTAATGGAAACATAACTGTGTGCTGTTATCCATCTTAAAAACATACTTAAGAAATGCCTGGACTTGATTTCTGTGAATTGCAATGGAACTGTTACTGGTTAATTTGATGTGACAACAGTAATATCCAATATCCGCAGCTGAATCAGTTCTGTGGTCACTGCTTTTGAGATCGTTTCCCTACTCTACTGTAAGTGAAGGAAGAACAGAAAACGTAGTAGATGAAAGAAGCTAAACTTTACATTGCAGCGTTTAAATCATTCATTGACTTTGTAGTCATCAAACCTACATTTCACTTGTCTAGAGGCTTAGTTCTGCTGTCTTCCTTTTGTTTTCTCTATTTTTCAGCAATCTTTTGTAGCTTTTTATCACTTGTCAGGATTTGGTTGTGTGTCAGACTGCTGGGCTCCTATTACAGTTTTGCTCGCATAAGAGGTGCCATGTGTATAAATGATGTGTATATGTGTGCGCCAGACTTCTTCATGTGGTCTTTTACACAGCATTACTCGTATCTGGAATACAGTGGTCAGTACCTTGGTTGACTAGCTATTGATTCTGTTTTTCCTTACTGCTGTTATTTTAAAATCTTCTTCTGTCTGCATACGTTCTCCATGTTACCAGGTGACTTGCTGCAGCTTAGGTTTCCTAGCTCAGTGTTTCTTTTCTGACTGGAGCCAGTATCAAAGGTTTTTGGGAAGGAGTTTGAGGGCATAGCAGTCATAGTGGTACTGTGCCACAGGGCTCACCTTCCACAGGTGTCAGAGGGCCTTTTCAGATCTGAGGGCTGTGAGTTGTGGTTTTTGACCTCTAGCTGTACTTCTGTTGCATGAATCTCACTTGTTAGTGTCCACCTCTTTTTTTCTTTTCAGTTTTCTGTGTCTTAATTTTCAAAAAAGTACTGAATGATTACATAACCTGTTACTTTTTTGGGTGCAGTTCGACACTATTTTCCCTTTGTGCTGAATTTTTTGTTGAACTTGAAGAGGTTGTTGTTGTTCTGTATTGCCTTGAAATTTTAAATGTAGTTTCTCTTCCTGCATTGCAAAAGCTCTGTACTCGTGTGTTATGCGGTGCTCTGAGCTGCGTGTGCAAAGGTGAGTGCGTTTCTGATGCCCAGGTAGGAGCTCAGTGTGTCTGGTTTGCTTTGAATATCTGTCTCAACCTTCTTTAGCATTAAAAGTGTTCAGTATTAAACTCAGCTGTTGCACTGTTTAAACTAAAACACAGAAGTGAGGCCAACATCAGTAGGTGAAGTTCTTTGGTTGTTTTTGAGACCTCTTTGTGATGTGTGTAACCATTCTGACAAACCTGACATTGATTTAGCAAATATACTTCGTACCACCAAAGTGGTATGAAAAGAATGGTCCAGAGAAGGAGGAATGAGTTAAGCCTGGAGCAGAGGTATTGGAGTGTTGTATCGGAGGTGACTTTAATTTTTTCTTCCTCTGCTGGATTCTTTCAGTACCACTCAGTGAGCTTCAACCCCGTTTTATCAATTCCTTTTTCCCCTGTGTTGGATAGAAGTGATGTATTTTCTCTTGTTGGGAGAAATGGGGTGAAGCTTGTGAGACAGCTGCAGTAGGTTTGAGTTGGGATTGGTTCTGTCTCATCAGAGTGAGCTGTTAAATTTTGGAGAGAAAGAAACTGGAGTGTTGTACGTCACCCATCTCAGGTCTGTACTTAAGCACTGCTAAGTAAATTTTTTTTGTTGTTAATATAACAGTTCTTTTGTGAATCATTTCTTGATTGAGGCTTGATGACTGTATCTAGACAAAATGGAATTAGCTTGGGTGTCCATCCCTGGATTCCTTCATCCCTGTAGACTGATAGCTGCATCATTTACCTGATAGCTTTGAATCTTGTCAAGTTCTTAGGAGCATTATTAAGAATGCTCCTGAACGATCAGCTTTTACCACCTGCTTGGAGCTCATGTCACTTGAGATCAGCTTGTTAAGCAATGTGCCTCGACAGCACTAACATTTTGAAGCTGTGATTGTGTCCTTGTGCTGGGCAGATGCAGACTTTGTATCCTGCTAGAATCTCAGCTCAGGCTTCATGTTCAATTGTAGCAGTGCTTACTGGGTTGATTTTTTATTTTTTTTTTTTTCTCCCCGTTCTTCAGCCTGGTTGGAGAAAAAGCATAATTTGTGCGGGTAGAAAAAACCCTGAGCAATACAAAACAGTTTCTGTGCTTCAAGGCAAGGCTTGACTGTGTTTGAAGCCTTATCTGACATGTCCTTATCTGATGTGCTTCCTGAGATCTCCAGGTGATTCCACACTTCCCAAGGGAATTTGGTGAACAATCTTCTTTTCTTGTTTGTCCTCTTACCTTAATCCTCTCTCTATTGCTTTTATTCTTATCAGTAGCAGACAAGACAAGCACCACATGCCTCTCTTTTAGTGTTTTCCAAGTTTGACACCTTATATCCTTATATCCTTAACTGATACACACTTGCTGAGCCCTCTTTACGCTCTCTTCAGTCAATCCTTCTTGTTGATGTTGAATTTAAAAAGAAGACCAGTGTCTGGTATGTTGCTATTGTAAAGGAGTATGAGAGGATTGCTTCAGGTGGCTCACAAATGATTGCTCTTGGTTGCTTAATCCTGCCTTTCAGAGCAATTTATGATCTGTTGTAGCAGCAGCTCTTGCAGAGTCAATTCTCTTTTCATTTTTATGTGCAATCAATTATGTGTAGATACAGCTGAGTATAGTTTTTGCTTTCATGCAACTTGAATTACATCCTGTGCATTTAGAGCCCTTTTGGAGATGTTGTTTTGAACCTTTCCTGTAGCAGGCTTGGAGCTTTGTGTTACCTGCAGCTTTGGTAAGCACATGCTGTTCAAAGCAAAGATCCTTGGTGAGTATCACAGTGCAGGGCCTTTCATATTGATATTGTTGTGATGAAATGGTTCCACTGTTTGCAGTTGCTAGATTCTATTTCTATCCTTTGAGAATGCCTATACTATCATTGAAGGAAAGGTTTGTTTTTGTTTGGCTTCATTGTTCTTTGGCTTATCCATACTTTCAGTTTTTGCCATTTTATTTTTTAGGCTGAAACACTTAGCTTATTTCCCCCCTGCCCCCAGGTGCTTCTAGGATAAGTGTTTGTGTCCTGCTTCTCTCACCACCTGTTTGTATAAGGTTGTGTGTTTATCTTACACCTTGAAGAACGTGTTTTGAGTTCTCACTGAATTGCTGCAGCTTGCTTTCTGCGTTGGCTACCTGCTTTGTTACTGTAGGGGAGGTGAGGATGATCATCCTGAAGCCCATCTGATTTGGGACAAGCACTGTATGTTTTGCACCATTTGAAGTGTGGTTGTATAAGCTGTCAGAGCTTGCCTAGTACCTCTTGCTGCTAAAAGAGGATGTGCTTGTTCTTGCTTCCAGCTGTGTGTCCTTGTGCCAAGCTGTGGCGTTTCTCAGAGCTCATGTGAGCATATTTGGTTTGTTAATCCAGCTGAAAATTTTGTCTGCTCCCATGTGATTGGTTTTAGTTCATGGTACCAGAGGGACGAGTGCAGGACTACACAGTCAATCCCATTCTGTGACAGCAAGCGATTTACTGCTTCAGAGATGGAACTTGACCCCTTGCACCTTCGGAAGTCTCATATTCCTGTGTTAATTGGTATAGATGTGGGGTATTTGGGTCGTGTAAAGAACAGTAAGTGTGCGAGAGGAAGGAATGCAGTGGTGATGACGCTGATGTTCATGTAGTCACTTCTCAGGTCAGTGGTCATCCTTTCTTTCTGACGGTTCTGGGAATCTTTATCTTTTATTTTTCTTTCCCATCCTCCTCTTTCAGCAGGTTTATCTTTGGAGAGATTTTCCTGATGTTCACTCTTTCTGATTTGTCAAATCCTGCTTGCTTGAACATACTTTTTGTCTGTTCTCCTACTTGAGGGGACTTGCTGAAAACATTTTTTTTTTCCCACGAAAATCTGAAGTATTTGCATGCTATTTCGTTTTCTTATCACTAAAGATTTGTCTTTTTTCATATATTGTGGTGTTTGCCTTGATTCAGTGGTCAGAGGGATTCTTTATATTATACGTTATATGCATCACATCAGTTGTTTCAGCTTTCACTTTAGGTAGAATTCACCTTGCTTTTAAGCTTTCTGAATGTTTGTTTGGTTAAAGCTGTAAAGGTTATGAGTAGATGCTTGCTGTTACACAAGTTTTCCCATAATAAGGTATTTTTTCGTCTTAGATGATGACAAAATAGAATTTTTAGCTTGTTAAAACACATTGTACCATTGTGTGTTTATCTCATAATGTGTAGGATTCTGCAAGAGACTTTTTTGATGGATGGTGGCAGCTTACTGTCTTCAAAGCAGAACTGTTCTTGTTTATTAAATGGTGTTGAACAGAGAATCAGTTCACATGGAATGACATCAGAAGCCTGCATTATTTGTTTTGCATGTAAAAGTTACCTTTCAAGATTGCTTGTAAACAGTGTTACCAACAGATACCAAATGAGTTGTATGTTGCTTGTTCTCATTGGGGTATTTTGTATTGAGGGAAAAACAAACTAAACAAAACTGTCAAGGTATGCATTGGAAACATGGAGAGAATCTGAGACTGTTGTCAAAGCTCTTCTTGAGTTAGAGTTGTGTAATAGCTACTTTGGCTTGGCAAGATTGTTTTATGTGAAGGTTGGAATTCTTTGTCAACTATTGCACTGGTTTTTGTGTCAGTGGAATACAGAATATTAGGTTATCTTGCTTCTAAATAGTTGGAGTATCTGTCCTTTGTTGTTTGAGGATTTCAGCTGTGATGTGAATGAAGTATGTGAAGTGATAGTATTGACTGCAGTCATAAAAGGACACTGGTGGAACTGTACTGTGATAAAAATGCTGGGGTGTGTCTCCTGAAACTTCTGTTCAGAAAGAGGCATACCGTGTGTGCGGTGTGAAGACGGGGATGATCATCTCTGTCTGTGGCACAGCTAAAGGAGGAGGTTGAAGGATTAGGGAGCATGATGGAGTGAGACAGAGATAATGAGTGGAGCTGCTTCCTGCTATCCCTGCAAGAAAAGCACTGGGGGATGCTCTGCAAGTAGTGGTGGATTTCCTACTCTCTTGTCATCGGACAGGAGGAGGGGACTTAAGAGATGGGGAGGAGTGGAAACGGGTCTCTGCTTGGGGTGGCAGGGAAGCCCTCTCCCTGCCTGGCTTACCTTCCCAGGTGCCCTTACACAGTAGGTCTGAGGCTGTGCAATGTGAAGGACAGCTCAGTGAGGATGTTGAAGAAGATCCATCCAGAGAGTTGTCTGGGACTTGTCAGCAAGACTGCCAGTGCCTGGAACGAAAGAAGGGTGGTTGTCATACATGGCTCCCTCTGAAGGGAACGGAGCGCCAAATAAGCTAACCAGACCCACAGGGGAAGTCTGGGTCTGGGTCAGGGACATTGCTAGGAAGCTCCCTGGTCTGGCATGGCCCTCTGGTTATTACCCATTTCTGGTAGTTGGCAGAAGTGAAGTCATGTGGAGAAGCCTGAGGGCTCTTAACAGGGTCCTTAGAGCTGAGACTCTAGTGGAAAAAAGAGTGTTTACCATATTTGGAAGGAAGGCTAGCCAACTCAGGAAGAGTACAAAGATGTTGCTAGGGTATGCAGAAGGGATATTAGAAAAACAGTCATAGAATGAATTATAGAATCATAGAATGGCCTGGGTTGAAAAGGACCTCGAAGATCATGTAATTTCAACCCCCTGCTGTGTGCAGGGTCACCAACCACCAGACCAGGCTGCCCAGAGCCACGTCCAGCCTGGCTTTGAATGCCTCCAGGAATGGGGCATCCACGACCTCCTTGGGCAACCTGTTCCAGAAGTTCAACAAAGACTTATCTGGCTACCACTGTTAAAGATAATTGAAAATGTTTTTACAAGTGCATTAACAACAGGAAGAGGACCAAGGAGAATCTCCATCATTTGTCGGCTGTGACAAGGGACATTACCACTAAGGCTGAGGTTCTCAATGCCTTCTTTAATAGTTAGACCAGTTATCTTCAGAGTACTCAGCCCATGCCCTTAGTCTAGAGTTCAGGATGCTATAGTCCTGCAGTTGGGCTAAATGGCCTTCAAAGGTCTTTGAACTTTTCTGTTCTAATCCAGTCATGGGAAAGAGATGAGATAGCAGATTCTCAAGAGCAGCTGAAAGTCTTTGTGTGCTTGCTTGCAGCTCTGAACCATGGAGCATGTGTGCTGCTGCAGGAAGATGTGGAAGAGAGTGAAGAGCTAGAGCTACTTCAGAAGACAGTGCTTACTGCCAGCTTCTGTCTCCAGTGGCAGAATTTGTGTTCTTTCTGGCCAGGCATTCATTGGGCCTACCTCTTAAATCTCTTTCTTAAGATAAAAATAAATAGAATTCAAGGATGTTAATGCAAGTGCCAGCTCAGTGTCCTGACCTAGAGTGGCAGAATGCTAAGCTACTTATACCAGTGGAAGACCCATCCACTTGCATGTTAGGTTTATCAGTGAACTGTGATTGATTCATTTATGGTTGTCTGTACTTTCAGGAAGTGTTGTTTGGGTGCTGCAGAATGGATCTGTCCAGTAAGCCATGAATGAAAAGCATGTATGCCTTACCTATCCAAGTGCCTTCGTCCCGTGAGTCCTGCCACTTAGTGTCAGTGCAGACAGCTGAGGACTGACTGATGGAGATTCAACAGAAATGAGAATTTGTTATTGTTTTGTAACAAAATCAGCTGTGTCAGTGCAAGAGAGCTGCAGGAATGTATAGTTAAGGATTTGGGGAATAGGGGAATGCTGCTCTTCTCAATACAGCTGTCATGGTTTGCCGTCACATTAACTCAGACATTCTGTAGAGTCGTACTGTTTGTCAGTCCTCTGTGGCCTGGGTGTGTGTGACTGAGTTGATTGGAAGAGGGTTTGGCTCTCGGTTTCTGAAAGGCATCTTGTTACATCAGTGTAGCTTCTAAGGAGGACACAATATTGTTCTGCGTTGTATGCTTACTCTTTTCTGGAGTTGCTGCTAATTATCCTCTGCCCTACTGTAATTAATGGGAATTGTAATAGTCTGTTTTGGGTGAGGACTATAATTAAGCTGTGCTTCATTGTTTTCGCTGCACTTTTTTTGCTTCGTTGCTTTGGATGCAGAATGTGTAGAGATGCAGTGCAAAAGAAATGCTGTACTTGTTTGTGCAGTAATCCATCTGCTCTTCCCTCTGTTTTGATCTTGGTCATATTTCATCTGATAATACTGCTGTGTTGTTTAGCCTGTTAAATAGGAAACCAGAAGGGGAAGTGATCCTGATCAGTCTTGTGCTTAAGTGTTTTATTCATGTAACAAGGCAGATAAGATTACTTAAAAACAGAACAACCTAACAACCTTCATGCTGTGTTTCTGTTTGAGTTTTAAGAAGTTGTTTTTTGTTTTTTTTTTTTGCAAGGGGTGAATGCTGTGGCCTTTAGAGTGGGAGGAGAGTGGAAGAAGTCTTAGCGTACGAAAAATAAAGGAGTGGTTGTCATTCTCTCTTTTCCTGTACCAGCCCTTTGTGGGCCTTCACTTCACTGTGGAGTTAGTCCAGTTAATGGACTCACAGAGTGGCTGTGTGGGAGAGGATGGTTAGCTGAGGAACTACACAGAATGTAATGATCTGTAACTCAGGATGCTGCATAACTTATAGAAAAAGTAAAAATTTGGTTAGACTTAAGTATGCAGATCAGGTAATCAAGGTAAGAACATTTAGTTATTACTTAACTGGTTAGGTTGTACTTGAATAGTCTTTCACAGTTACTGCTTTCAGAATATAGTTTTCTTGAAAGACAACATTCACTCAATCTTGCATTCAGGCTTGAATTATAGGAAGTACAATTGTTATACATCTTTAATGGGCTCTTCTGTCTTTGCTGACTTAGTAGTAATTGAATTCTTAATAATCTTAGGTATAATGAGGGTTTATGTAGGACTTGCTATCAATCAGAAAATGTAAACACAGATTAAAAGTGTTTATTGCAGACTTGGAGTGACAGCGACCTCAGTGTAACTTTAACTGTCATATTCTACTTATAGGTAAAAAGAACATACTCTCATGGTACGTATAGAGCTGGCCCAATGAGACAGATCAGCCTGGTTGGAGCAGTTGATGAGGAAGTGGGGGATTACTTTCCTGAATTCCTTGATATGTTGGAAGAATCACCCTTCTTAAAAGTAAGGACAGAAGGGAGTAGGGTGGGTGAAGGGGGACGGTGCTCTGGTAGTGTAAAATCAAGTGACTGTGCTATGATGTTCACTTAGATAATTGAGTTGCTTAATAAACATGTTCACTCTGACAGATAAAGACTGCTTTAAGTAATATATATAAATTCACTTCAAAATTGTGCCTTGTATTTCCCATTAGTGTACGCTGCCATGGGGAACACTTTCTAGTTTAAAATTAGAGAGTCGTAAAGACAGCGATGATGGTCCCATTATGTGGGTGCGTCCAGGAGAGCAGATGATCCCTGTGGCTGACATGCCAAAGTCACCTTTCAAAAGGAAGAGGTATGTTGATGCATTTTGCTTGATAAGTGTTTGGTTAGTGTTCATTCTTTGAAAATTCATTTTAATTCATTTTACTTCTAACATTTTGCTGGCTTATATGTTACTTTAATGTAAATTGTTGAAAGTGTTCATCTCAAAAGATACAATTTTAAGTAGCTTTGCCTTACAAGAGTAGTTTTGATTGGTGATAATGTGTTTTTTGTTTCTTTTACAAATATTTTTATTGTTTACTGTCTGGCCAAGGGCACTGCTGGTTCTCTCAAGAGTTTTAAGAAGAATTTAAGGTTACCATCTGAATATTCCTCATGCAATGAGTTTACAATATAGTGAGGCGAAAACTGCAGGGAAATGTAAATAGGCATACAGCTATTGATATATGCCTGGAGACTGGTGGTGACACTCCTCTTCTGAAGTGTGATTGGATTTTTAAAGACCTCAAAGGACAGGGGCTTCTCTCTCATCTGAAAGATGACATGTCCAGCCTTAAATCCTGTTTCTAAGTTTTCTTGTAGTACTGGGTATAAGCACTAGCTTGAGAGTGAGAATATCTGCTGCAGAAATTGAAAGTTATATTGTGCCTTTGGAGCACTCTTCTTCAGGATTCAGGTACATAAAGGAAGCAGACGAGGAATGGATGCAGGGTCACATGCCTCAGGAATGTACTGTGAAGGGGATACAGGGAAAGTCTGAGTCTATCTGGAGATGAATTTGGTAAGGTGTAAAGAATGTGAAGGGCAACAAGAGGGACTTCTGAAGGTGTATGTGCAGCAAGAGAAATGGATAGGGAAAATTTAGATAGTCTGCTGAATGGGGCAGAGGTCGATTAACCAGTGTTCTCGAGAACTGGAAGAAAGCAGATAGCACTCTAATGTTTCAGAAAAGCAAGGAGCTGGACCTGGGGAGCTACAGGCCAGTCAGCCTTGCCTTGACCCTGGGAAGAATGCGACTTTGAAACATGAGGGACAATAATAGATATTGGGTGAAGCTGGCATCAATTGGTAAATGAGAAATGGTGCCTTATCAACCTGATAGTCTTCCTGATGACAGGGAGTAGAGAGGCAGGTGCTGATCTCTTTTGAGATACCAGTGAGAATCTAAGGAGTGGCATGGTGTTGTGTCAGAGGGTCAAACTGGGGAGTAGGAAAAGGTTCTTCACAGGAGGGTGGTCAGGCCCTGGCATGGATTCTGTAGGGCTGGAATCGTGGTACCAAATTGCCAGAGATCAGGAAGCATTTGAACTATGCTCTCAGACACAGGGTTTGAATTTTAGACTTGATTCTTACAGGTCCCTTCCAACTCCGTTTATTCTGTGAATCCATTCTAATCTACAACTAAATGATTGGCATAATGGCTGAGGGTGTTGCTAGGGTTGTTGTTTATCTTGGCTTTAGGAAGATTGGACACCTGTCTGCCTAACCTAACTTCCTAACACTCAAATTAATGAAGGACAAGCTAGACAGATGAAGAATGAAATGAATCAAGAATTGGCTTAATTTCTGTGCTCAAAGGGTTGTGATCAGCAGCTCGAAGTCTAGTTGGAGGGTAGTCTCTGTTCAATATTCCCATTAATGATGGGACATCAGCAAGTCTGCAGATAGTATAGAATTGGAAGGAGTGATTGATGCACGAGAGGGTTGTGCTGCTAAGCCAGAGGACTTGACAGGCCAGGTCTTATGAGGTCAGCAGAGAGAAGTTTGGGATCTTGCACCTATGAGGAAGTGTGCATCAGTTCAGGCTGGAGACTGATTGGCTGAAAAGCAGCCTGATAGATGAATACTTGCCAGTCTTCATGAATGACAAATTGTAAGCTGTCACTGTGCCTCTGTAACAAAGCAGGTCAGCAGCTGTTTGGATGGGATTATGAAGAGTACTGTCAGCATGCTGATGGAGATCATTCTTCTCCCTTACTGGTGTAACACATCCAGAGTGTAGTGCCCTTCTCTGGGCTCACCAGTCCAAGGCAGACCTGGGCATACTGAAGCAGATCTGGTGATATGCAAGTTGGTTACTGGAAGAGCTGGGGTTTAGCCTTGTGAAGGGAAGGCTCAGCAGTGTTGTAGAAGCATTTGATAGGAGAGAGAAAAAGAGGAGAATCACGCTTTTTCAGCAGTGCCTGGTGACGTGAGGGAATGGGCACAAGCTACGTTACAAGAAATTTCATTTAAAACAATAGCAACAGAACCAAACCCCCTTTACTGTATGGGCAGTTGATCCCTAGAAGAGGTTCTTCAGAGCTTGTGCAGTCTCTGCCTTCAGAGATGCTCAGAACTTGACAGGTGACAGCCCTGAGCAACCTGCTGTGGTTGTGCATGGGAAGGTAGACCACATGCTCTCTAGATGTCATGTGCAACCTGGCATTCTAAGTAGCTCTTGAAAAAATGTTTTGTGGCACGCAGCACAGGCATAGGCTGGATACAGGAAAAGGTCTTGTGTCTCTGTTCACCACTGTGTTGTGTCCTCCATGCTCATTAAACTCTGAAGAAATCTTTCTGCTTCTCATTCTTAGTTTTGTAGTGTGGAATTAAATATGCATGCATGTTTTCTGACAGTTCAGTGGAAACACAAATGGTAAAAACTGCTTGAAGAATGGTTGTGGTGTTTATCAAACTGTTGCACACACTGTGAGCTGGTAGAAGATGAATGCTCTTATAGCATGGCTCAGGCAAGGTTGAAGCCCAGGCTTAACCTTAAATATGAAACTCCTGGGTGCTTTGTCAGGGTGTGTAGATGAGAGAGGCTGAGTCATCAAGGCCTTTTAATGTACTTAGGAACCTGACAAATGTTTTTGTTTGCATCAGTATTCTGATTTTTTGCTTAGCTCGTTACGTATTTTGTTTGCTGTAAGGGTTACTGTCTTTCTCATTGGACTGTATAGTCTCACCATTCTGTTGGCTGTGGATAGAAATCAGACAATTAAGGGAAATTTCTGTATCACCAGTACTATTTTTGTTCTACAGAACTACCAATGAAATAAAAAACTTGCAGTACCTACCTCGAACCAGTGAACCACGTGAAATGCTATTTGAAGACCGGACACGAGCCCATGCAGATCACATAGGACAAGGTTTTGAACGACAGACTACAGCTGCTGTGGGAGTGTTGAAGGCTGTGCACTGTGGAGAGTGGTATGTGTTGACTGACTTACTCAGCTGGGTGTCTGGAAAATATTTACCTCAATTTCCATTTATTATCAAAAGACAGAGCACTGAATAGGCTAATCTAGCATTGGAGGTATTTAAATAATACTTTGTAGATAACTGGATTTTTTTCTATCTCTCTTTGCACCAGCTGTGCTTGTCTGCCCTTTAAAAGATTGCATGCAGCTTGCAGTGTGGCTGAAACTGGAAAGGTGCCCTGCAGCAGCAGTTTAGTAGCTATGATTGAATTGCTGTAATGAAGTTGATGTTGGATGTAAAAAATTCTTCACACTTTTGTTTTAGTTTAAATAACACATGCACATTGAGCTGAATTTCTGCTTCAGAGGTGCAGGTGAAGGTGTTTTGACAATTCTGTGTGTTGTCTGGATATGAGCAAAATTTTTGTTCTTGCTTTAAAGTCATGGCTGCTGTAACTCTGACTTATTAATGGTAGATTGCATAAGAAGAATCTTCTTGGAGTCTGTGTGATGGTCTTGAGTGTCTGTCTGAAATTCCCACGTGTCATTCAGGAAATGAATTTATCTTGTTAGAAGCTATTTACATTTTGACTGAATAAAGAAACCCCTAAAGCACGTGGGCTCTGTCGCCCAGAACAAAGGATCTTTGTTTCAGGAACTTCTGACCTTGGTTTGGGGGAATGACCTTAGTTTTGGAGGTTACCTTTTGTATACTTAAATAGAACCACCTTTTGCTCTTTCTGTCTTCCTGCCCAGAATTCCCTTTGGATGAGATAATGCAAATTTATGTTACAGTGCAAGAGTTAATTGAGATAGGAAATAATTGCCACTGGGAGAGAACTAGATTGCTCAGAAGTGAACGTGTTCTTATTTCTGGCTCTGAGATTTTATGATTTACTTCTCATCAGGCTCATGACAGCTGGAGCTTCAAAATCCCAGCTTGTTTTGGTTGTGTGAAGCTGGAGTGAATTAAGATTGAGGAGTGGTAGTAGAGCAAGAGTTGAGCTACTGCGTAAATCTGAGGGAGGTGTGATTGAGGGAAAGGGGGAGAGAGCATTGTCAAAGCTTTATCAAGGAAAATGTGAGAAAACAAACTCGTCCCTAGAAACTGGGAAGAGTTTAATGTGATTTAAACTTATCCAGGAACTTCCTATCCTCACCCTGTCCCTCCATAATAAGATCATCCCCTCCTGGATATCATTACGTTTTCATTTACATTCTACAAGTAAGTTTTCCCACCTTTTATGCTTTTCAGAATGAAACCACCATCTTCTCTTCTAGGTTGGAGCTTGTGGAAAAGCGAATCTGTCCAATCTCCATTAAAATTCCTTTTAAACTTATTTATGTGTAAATTGAGAAGTGATCTGGAGATAGCCAGATCTACCAAACAGACTTCAGCCTAAGGGAGAGGAAGAAAGAATGAGCATTTCACTTCAGCACAGAGACTGAAAATGTATCTTTTAATGCGGGGAAAAAAATTGGAATTGATATATGTAATAAATTGCCTCTCACTGCAAGAATGATATTGAGGCCCTGGAGGTGGAGGGCAATGAAGTTGTGAGGGGTCTGCAGCACTGGTCTTGTCAGGAGCGACTGGGGGAACTGGGATTGTTCATTATGGAGGAGGCTCAGGGGTGTCCTTATTACTCTCTACAACTGCCTGAAAGGAGATTGTGATGGGGTGGAGCTCGGCTGCTTCTCCCACATAACTATCAATAGGATGAGAGGGAATGGCCTCAAGTTGTACCAGGGAAGATTCAAATTGGATATTGGGAAATTCCTCTTCTCTGACAGAGTGGTGAGGCAGGGGCACAGACTGCCCAGGGAGGTGGTGGAGTCACCGTCCCTGGAGGTGTTGGAGAAATGTTGAGATGTGGCACTGAGGGCCGTGGGTTGGTGGGAAATGTTGGTGATAGGTGGATGGTTGGACTGGATGATCTCTGGGGTCTTTTCCAGCCTTGGTGATTCTGTGATTCTCTGTAGAGGAGAGAAAAATATAACACAATTGATGGAATAAAAATGATTTATTTCAAGCCACGTTTGACCTCTGTGATAACTTCTTTCCCTTTCTGCCTGTCAGTACAGTTTTGAGAAGGTACCATGCTGTATTTATAAGCTCTGTTTAGTTTCTTTCATATAATGAGACATTACTGCAACGCATTAAAGTAATTTCAGCTATTATCTTTACCATGGCTCTTAAACTGTGAGGGGTTTTATACTAAACAAAGCAATATGTGTGGAAATCTTGAAAACTGTATTTGACAACAAAAGTAGAACTTGGAGCTGTGCCAGGAGTGAGGAGGGCACAGTGGAAATAAAAGCACGCGTTGTAACAAGAAGATACCATATATTAAAATATTTTCTTTCTCCTGAGGGGAAAATAAAGTAGTTCTTAGACTTGCTGAACTGAGTGGTTAGTTTGTATTCAGTGTAAGAGTGAATAGAGCACGGAAAGATAGCTGCTTGGTGCTTGTAGGGCAGCATGCCTAGAAAAGCACTTAAAAGATAAGAAATTGCTTTCCTCAGCTGCTGAATTGTTTGGGAAGTGCTGGCTGTGGTTGTGATGCTAATCTTGGGTTTTGTGGTCAGAGGGTACTGAAGAAGAATCATGCTTTATGTGCAGCGAACTAGTAGGGGTGGTGTGCAGGCTTGTTGGTACTTCTTGGGTACTTCTTGGGCGAAATGTATCTGTGTTAGTATTGAAGGCACTCCTCTATACCTACAGCTGAATGTTTATATGGACAGCTTATCTTACCTTGAAGAATTTTGTTTGTGACTGTGCTTGCCAACAACTTGGAGAAACAAAATAAACTTAATGTATCCTTATCAGCTTTAGGAAGGGATTGTGCTGTTAGGAGATTGAAATTTTTTCTTTCTCTGTGGGGCAGCAACATCGTTTCCTCCTGCAAATCATTAGGACTGTAAAACTGTTGTTACTGCTCAAGTGATAAAAGTGGTAATTACATGTCTGGCCTACTTGGATATTTTTAAAGGATTTAAGCAGGAAGTCTTACAATCCTTTGTGCTCCTGGTCTAACTATAGAAGTAGTAGTGTGGTAGCTGACACAGTGGCCAGGGCATCTCATAGTTTGGATTGAAAATCTCTTTGGACATCTAAGTGAACTGTTTCCTGAGCATTTCACTTGCTTCAGATTGTACAAAATAGAATATCCGAGTTGTTTTGCTAATAATCATGTTTGCAAATGCAGAATTAAAAATTCCCTGGCAATTTTCTGTGTTTACAGGAAGAATGCCATGTTCTGTGGTATGATTGCAGTACAGAGTTGGTAATCATTTTGTTGCTTGTGTGTAGAGGTAGGGAGAAAAGTCATGACTAAAAAAACCACTTACTGTCCTGTGTCCTGACATAATGCTTAAAGCACTGAGTGAACACTGCTGTGAGAACTTGGCTTTGGGCTGAAATCCTTTTTATTCTCTGTATATTCCCTGATTATTCTCTGTATGTATGTCTGAGTTAAGAGTTACTTTACAAATGACATTAGCTCCAAATGCAGATGCGTGTCTTCCCTGATGTAAACTGTACTAAATGTCTTTAAAAGATAAAAACGTAACTGTATATCTGACATAAAAAGTAGATTCACGCTGCAGGTATTTTCATGCTGTTGATTAGAGCTGGTTCTTCTAAGCTTTTTGCTTTCAGTGCTGAAAACCTCTTCAGGAGGATATAGAAATGGAGGATATAGAAACAAATGGAGGGAGGTGTTTCTATCTTCATAAAATTGGGAGTACAATATGTGACGTAAAAATTTCCCTGTAGTTAAACCAGGCTTTTTTTTTCTCTCTGTAAACAGCTTGAACTGTTTTTTTTTTTTTTTTCTTTTTTTTTTTTTTTCCTTTGTTGAGGTCATGACCTGAATCAAATGAATGCATCTCTTCAGTTTGAGAAGCCCAATAAACTTTGCATCACTGCCTGCTTCTTAGGACAAAACCAATACCATATGCATGCAAAAACCACAAATAATTATCTTCTTGTGCTTTGAAAACATGGTCAGCAATCTATGTGGTGTGCTCAGAAATGCATGGATCTGTTCTGCCTGTGGGAGCAGATCCCACCTGTGGCCCAGCTGGGAGGAGGAGGGCACCCAGCTCCCCAGGGACATGCGGCCGCTGTGCTGACCCTGCATGGCAGCCAGATGCAAAGGGCATCTCATCAACAGATGTTTCTTTTTCGGGGGGGGGAGGAGGGGAAAAAAATCCCTCAAAACCACATGCAAATCTTAGCTTTATGTAGAAGAACTGAATTTTATTTTTAGATTGGGAAGTGGTAAGGATTGTAGCTGTCATGGCATTTGTTAATTAATTCTAGATAATTCCTTTGGAGACATTATTATATAAATGGTGCTTCTTTCAGAGAAGTGCTGTGGGACAAGAGGTGATTTCCTGTAACAGTTTGAATACTCAGGGAAGCCATAATTCAGATCTTGCTCCTCTGTAGCTGTCTAGTTAGTACAAGCACCAGTGTATTTTTCAGGGGATGCTGTGAAGGATGCTGGTGCTTGCTGCTCACTGGTGTTGTGGCAGATGAATTAGAACCAGCTTTATTCTCAAGTCTGAACAGGGTCTGTGAGGCTCAGATACCGAGCAGTGCTTGCAGCAGTCTCACTAGTGCTACAGTGTGCTTTGAGGTACCTGATGGGTGTAACGCACTAAAAAGTGCTGGCAGAGCAACCCTGACATCTCTGGGCCACCTGTCTTAACGAGGCAGATGGAGGTCAGTAAAAGTATGGAGCTTTGATTTTTTTCATTGCTTCTTATGTTAGCACTTGTTTGAAAAATGAAAAACTAAGATAATTCATTTAATCAGCGTCATGAATTGAACTCATTGAGAACAAGCCATTGTAGTCAGCTTGTATTCTCTGAAATGTGGTCTGTGTTAGAATTGCTGAGTTTGTGTTTAGATGATTTCCTTTATCTTTTGTTTGCAGATTTCCTGTATTATTCTCTTTACCATATTAGTTTCAGCCTCTGACCGTGCAATTCTTGCCTTCCTGTAGGTCTGAGCAGCCTCGTATAACCAAAGATGTAATTTGTTTTCATGCTGAGGATTTCTTAGAGGTAGTTCAGCGCATGCAGTTGGACTTGCATGAGCCTCCACTCTCACAGGTAAGCACACTGTGAACCATTCATTAATTGTCCTCTGCAAGTGCTCGAAGTTTTCACCCTTAATTTTTTTCCTTTTTTCCTTCCAGTGTGTCCAGTGGGTTGACGATGCAAAACTGAATCAGCTGCGAAGGGAAGGCATTCGATATGCCAGAATTCAGTTATTTGATAATGACATCTATTTTATCCCGAGGAATGTTGTGCACCAGTTCAAAACAGTTTCAGCGGTGTGCAGCTTGGCGTGGCACATCCGGCTCAAGCTGTATCATTCCGAAGAAGAAGCTTCTCAAAACGCAAGCACTCTGGAAGCAGGGACCTCTGCAGACCCCAAGTCTTCGGTTATGGGACTTCAGACTGACAGCAGGATTTGTACAATAAGCAGAAATACCTCCGAAGACGCCAAACTTTCAGACGTTCTGCAGCAGGAATTTGTGCCGATAAAACACGAACCTATTGCATCTCACCGAATTAAAGAAGAACCCATGAATGTTGATCTTGCTGAAAAGACTGTGGCGCCCCATGACAGCAGGGGCCAGAATGTTCAGACTAGATTGGATCAGGTTGAGTTGACGGCGTTTAAGTTGGAAATGGGTTCCAAATTTGAACCTGGCAGCAAGGACTTACAAGGCAAGTTGTGCCCCGGCAGTCACGTACATCCGGATGATACGAGACAACATAGTTCATATCCAAAACTGCATGGACAAAGAGAGGATGATTTTTTGTGCTAAATTTGTATATATTGTTTTAAATTCCTTTTTAAACTTAATGATGTAATAATGTAAAGATTCATAAGTTCTGTGAGGCAAGTTTGTGACTTGCCTTCGCATCTGTTACAGAAGATAGTTATGTAGCTTTGTAACATTCCTCAGTGCCTGTCCATAACTGTGAAGTATCAAAGCACTTAGGGCCAGATGCACTGTAAACACTGCAGGTTTAACATAAAGAAGTCTTTAAATAATTTTGAGTTGTAGGTTTTAGAGTAGAGCTGACATTTAACATATATATTTTTTGTAAGATGAGCCAGAATTCTTTTTGACAATTCCAGGCTTTTCCATAGAGCTTATTTATACCAATTTTTTCATTTTAAATGTGTCAGCACTGTAGTGTAAATATCTTTTTTAAAAATCTTTTTAGTGTGATTTATACTGAAACGTGAGCCACTTAATAAAGGTTCATAATAACAGATTGGTTTTATTTTTGGGTCTGCAAAAAATAATTCAGTTAAACTGCCTCTGTCAATGGTTCTGTTTCTACCTGCACTAAGGCATAGGATGCTCTCACTCCGTTGCGGAGCGAGGAGCTGCAGCAAACTGAGGTAGAGCGGAGGCATTCTTTGTCAGCCAAGACTAAGTCAGAATGCAAAATCAGCCCTCCCTGCACAGCTGCTCATTAAAGGCGCTCTCCGAATCCTGTCATCACTTGTTGATGTGGAACAGAGACAAACGTTACCCGCAGCCTTTCTGTGTCAGGAGGTTGGACACCAGTGGGCTCCAGGAGTGCTGCCGGCGTCTGTGTAGCTGGGCTGGGCAGGGTGGCAAACTCCTTTTGTGCTCATCTTCTACCCCTGCGCAGCCACAATTCATATATTGCTTTCCACGTTTTGAAAACAAAGCTCATATCAGTTATCTGACTAAATTAGAACAAAGAATGTTTTTAAATGGTTACTCAAACTGAAGCCAATATAGCTTGAGCGGCGGCCTGACGCTCACTGAGGCAAATTTGGATTAAGATTGCTCCACGTGCTGATAGTGCAAGGCAGTACAGATAGACTGGCCAGTGTGTCTGGTAGGAAGATTCCTCGAGTCCCAGGTTAGAAGTAACAATTTCTTCATCAGGAAAATGATAGCGGTTTCCAAGTTTGACTGTTCACCTCTTTCTACTCTGTGGAACTCCGTAGTTTTCCCAACCTGTGTTCTGAGAGAAGAGGTTACAAGGCTAGCTAGCGTCTGATGTGGTAATGGCAAACACTGTAATTTAACTTATTTGTGTGTAACGTGTTGCTGTGTAGTACAAACACATCCGAACGCTGTTTCTTTTTCAGGTAGCTACAAACAGCAGTAACCTGCCCTGCAGCCTGTCCTTCAACTAAATATTTAAAACTTGAGATTCTAGGCCTGTTGTTATTTTTGAAGCCCTAAAGTCTCCAGGTTCTGGGGGGCAATTTTTTTCCCTAGGGCTTCTTGAAAATTACACATCCTTACAGGCACAAATCAAGACCTTTGATATGCTTAGTGATCACTTTGGCTTCAATTGTAGCAATAGAACAATGTGTTGTTTTCTTTCCCAGGTGTTGTCTAGTTCAACTACCCGAGGGCCTTTTGGTGCAAATGTTTCTTGCTCCTAGGTTGTTAAAATTGTTACTTTGTACTTATGCCTGGCACTGAAATCAGCCATTTACCTGTCGTGTGCCCTAATGTGTTTAAATCTACAATAGGTCTGTTGAGGAATTATTAATTAAATCAGCATTTGAATTGCTAAATGTTACTCTTACGTAGCCATAATTATGTATTAGAGAAGCAATAGAATCATGAATCTCTTGGATGTGGCGAAATCTAATTGCTGTTTTCATGACTTCTGCTTAAGAGATGACTACCAGTTTTGCAGCCTCAGGGATCTCGCTTCCCCCCACTCCATAAGCAAAGGCTCATGTGTGCCGCGGTAAGTTACCACTCCAGCATACTCGGATTCGAGGTGTTGATTGGTTCATGTAAGGATTTGAGCCTTTGCGATAGAAACGTGCTCTCAGCTCCCATTGGACAATCTGGAATTTTCCACCCATAATCTCCTGGCCTTGCAAACACGCGTTCTGTAGCCTTCCATTCCTTTTCTTTGTGCCAGCCATCAGAGAGCAGGGAGGAGCTGCAGGTCGTAGCTTCTACCCAGCACGCAGCTTTTCACATCCATTAGTAGACAGCTCCAGCTTTATGAGAACCAGCCAGCCTTGACAGATGCAGCTTTTTTTAATTTTTTTCCCCTTTGAATCTCATTTGTGTTCTGTTGATCCGTATGCTGAGCATTCAATTTTTTTCCTGTTGGATTTCAGTGAAATTTATACATCCCTGCCCCCTTCCCCTCTTCCCCCCCCCCCCCCCGATGGCAGACTTTTCTGTACTGTGGGTCCTCTCTAGACTGAAGAAACCAATATTTGAAAATAGTGTAGCAAATAGGACTTTATGCTTACAGTAGAACGTTTTTCCATTTGAAAACCTGCTCAGTGGTCCTGGCTGGTGTGCTCTCAAACTTCTGCTCAGGTATGTCTTCATTCTGACATTTTGCTTCTTCACTGCCCACGTTTTAAACCCATTTTTTTTTTTTTTTTGTCATTTTCAGAATTTTGAGAGAGAAGTAGCAGCAGTTCTTACAACTTTTATGCACTGTTTATTTTTGAGACAAATTAGATTTTGACTGTTAGGCAGAGCTTGAAGAGAGGACACGAACAGGACACAACCAATGGCTGTCAGAACTGCCATTGTACACAAATGTGCACAGGGTTTGCATTGACCAGCTGCAGTGGGATACACTTGGCTAGCTTTGAAAACCAAACTGTGTCCTCTACGTGTGGTGTATTCATCTTGATATGGTTGCTTTTCAAGAAGGAGGACGATTTCTGAGAATTTCAGCTCCCAAGTTGTTCATTAGTCTGATAAAAATCTTGGTGTCAAGTGTTCCTATGCGGTATCCTCTGCTCCTGTTGCATACATCAGCTTCACATCCAGACTTTTGCTCCAGCAATAAATCTTTCCTGCGCTGCGATGGACTGACACCAGTCTTTGCTTGTTGCTTTTTTCTTCCCCCTGGATTTCAGTTTTTTATGACTCTGTTACTTTGGCTGAAATCTCTGGTGTTCTCTTTTGGCCCATGTTCTTCTGCAGATGGAAGAAATCCACGTGAGGCACAGTGCCTGTACTGCAGTGGTGGTCACATCCGTGTTTGCCGTGCTGTCCCAGCTAGTGACACATGTGCAGAACCTTAGAGATGTTTCCATAGATCCTGTACTGTTTTTGTGAGTAGCAAAGAGCTGCGTTGTTACTGACCTTACCAATAGCTCTCAAGATGGTAGTTACTGTTTTTGTTACGATTACTGGAGCTTTTGCATCTCACTGGCAGCTGGCTTCATGTGTTACGTACAGGTGTTGCTGGTGTTGTGTCACCCCCAGCCCTCTGATGCCTGCAAATTGACTCCAAAACAGCCTTTTCATTACAGGTACTGCTGGCATGCAGATTTCCCCTTCCTTGTTACTATAGTGAATATTTCAATACTTTAATGGAAATATTAATTCTATCTAGTATTAGAAATAAAGTATTATTTCAGAGGGTGATGATTTAAGTATTCATCTGTGAAGGAATTCCTTGGTGATGAATAAAATTGATTTTTAAGTAAAAATGCACGTGCGCAGTAACTATATTGGCATTGCAAATAATGTAGGGAATGGACACGTGAAATGGTTGACTGCTGTGGAAACAGATTGGCAGAATGTTACGAACTTGGAACATTGAAGAAGTCTTCCAGGAAACATAAGGAAAATATTCTTTGTTTAAAAATGACCATTTTCTAATATGTGCATGTGAATCAGAATGCTGAATTGATGAAAAAAACCCCATGTTTTCTTTATGCTCACAGGAAAAAGACCCATTGTGAGAAGGGTTACCAACTGACCCTACTGATGAAAGCTGTACTAATTCTGATCAAATGGTATCAGACATCTTTGCAGGCTTCTCAGCTGTAATTGCATTCATTTTTGTGACGGTCAGACGAAGCTGGGTTCACTTAGGCAGCCAGCGCCTTTGACCTGACTGTGAATGTGTACGAGTCAGAAATGGGAAGGATGACTTCTGACTGCTGTGTGAGATGCTGTTAAAAATGCTTTCCTGGGTTGTGAGTCCCTGCTACTACTTGTTTGGTACCTTACTGGGTGGATGAAACGCACTTTAAAAACTGTGTAATAGGTAATGCTGATGTTCTGTGCCGTCCTGCTGAGTTTCCTGCACACGTGAACACCTGGAAACCTTTTACTCCCATTGGTCACTCATTTCATTTTCCTTAAAAAATAGAAACAATTCTGCTGTGTGTGCAGCTTCTCACCCAGGAGCAGTGATTAACTTCGTGGTATCCAGGTTGCTAGTTCTGTTAGAGTCATCGGATGTGGACTTTCCCAATCTCCTGTATCAGATTTGGGCCGCTGTGTTCCTTTGTACTGTGATGCTGTTATTGCTTCTGCTTTAGAGCTGTTCTGTACTGAAGTGCCAGGGAACCACTGGCTGCCTTGTGTTCTGGCCACACTGATAGACAGCTTTCTGATGAGGTCAGTAGTCCTAAATAGTCCTTCAACATTTGGTGTATGGATGTGATATTCTGATGCGGTGATTAAAGGAGAAGATTGAAGTTCTATTTTTATCAAGTTTTATTTCTCAGTAACTATTTCAATGTTTCCTTCTACCGACTGATTTCCACTTCACTTGAATGAGACTGTGGTGTGTGGCAGAGGTTAGGCTTGTGTTTTAAGGGCTCATTTCCATGGAATTTTTGTTTTCTAAATCTGGTTGCGTTGTAGGGCAGTTAGCTGAGAAAGGTGCTCCGTAGAGTTCCAAGGAGAAAACCTTGCCAATTAGACCACTTTTCTATTGGGCAGATGTGAAAATTTCCCCGAGATAAAGATTTTGCTTCCGTACTACTGTGTGTATTTGTCAGAAATAGTACTGCTTTCATCTCTTAAGTCATCCTGTAACTCAGTTCTGTGCTATCTTATTTTGAATGTTGTCATCCGTGCCAAGCAGTACATTTGGAATGCATGTATGCACATTCTTAAAGTGTTCAGGTTCGAGTTTGGGATGTATGTTGCACAGCTGTATCTTCCAAGAACAGAGAACTTCATGCTATTCTACGATGCTGACAGATCAAGAAAAGCAATAGAAATAAGTAATGGAAAAATTTAGTCTCATGGTCTTTTACACATGTGCATTGAATATTTATTTTCCTGAATCTGACAAAAGTAGATACTCATCTATAATGCATGCTGAAGTGTTCAATCTTGTATGAATGATTTGAATAGAAATAAATGATGTAGAATATTTATCACCATATATATGCTATCAATATATATATTATCTACATATCAGTCATCAGGATATGATCAACAGTGTTTCATTTCAGAAGAGAAAACCTTTCAGTCGCATTCTGAAGCAGATTTCTCCCCATGCTCCGTGTCACAGCTGCGCCATGCAACTGGGACAGGCGTTCTCTGCTGTACCACCACGTCACTGGGTGTGACTTCTGGCAATTCAGGATGAGCCATCTCAGCATCAGCTTTCTGCATCCCCTGGTGCTTTATCAAATCTGCCTTTTTTTTCACTCATCTTGGTTCAGTGCTGTAACCAATGCCTTTGAGAATATGGTAGTTATAAACAGCTGTAATTCCTGCATCAGCTTCTGGAGAGTCACAGCGAAATTTGGATTGGATTTTTCTGAATGAAGTTCTGATAGCAGAAAAAGGCAGAAGAGTACAAAGGTATCGCAGCTGCAGCTCTAAGTCAGCGTTAGAACCGATGCGAAGTAGCGAATCAAAAGGGATATTTTTATCATCAAAGACCAAGAAAAAATCTGCAAAACTCAGTGTTTCCAGGTGGCTGCATCCTACAAATGTCTCTTGATGAGTGAAACTGTGCATGACCTATGCAGGACACCAGGAAGAAACTGCTGCTTCAGCACTTCCAATCAGAGATTCATTTCCAGGTTTTTAAGTAGACCCTTAAAAATGGATGAAGAACAAAATCTCCCCACAACAACAACAACAAAACCTGACAGTAGGCAGCAATTGGGAGGAGATTAGAATCATAGATTTGCTCAGTTTGGAAAAGACCTTAAAGATCATCGAGTCCAACCACAACCTAACCATACTACCTGAACTCTAACAACCCTTCGCCACATCATGTCCCTGAGCACCACATCCAAACAGTTTTTAAACACATCCAGGGGTGGTGACTCAACCACCTCTCTGGGGAGCCTATTCAGTGCTTAACAACTTTTCTGTAAATAAGTTCTTCCTGATATCCAACCTAAACTTACCCTGGTGCAACTTGAGGCCATTTCCCATCATCCTGTCACTAGTGAGAACAATTTGAAATAATCGTGCTCAGTCCTAGTAAACTGGAGATGCCAAACTTCCAGATAGGAAGAGCATCTGTGAACTAGAGGGATTTGTGAAGGAGGCACAGTCATTTCTGCAGTTCATCTTGTAATACAGCAGGTCCTAATGAGGCTGGTTGCTATTCTTCCATCAGTTACTACCATCTGTTAACATCAGCTTCAGTGAGGAAATCTGCACTGCTCTTCTGAGCAGGAGGGGTTTTGGCTTTTTTGCTGCTGCTTCTACCTTCTTTGCCTCTTCCAAATAAAGATCTTTTTTGTGTTTTCTTTCCCATGAGAAAAACTTTCATTGTGCAAAATGTTGACCGCTTAGATTTCTCCTCCCAGTGAGCCACAGTGCTCCACGAGGACGGGTTTTTGGAAAGCTAAAAACCACAGGCTGGTGCCACGGGCACACGTGTCCGTCTGTCCCCTGGGAGCACACATGTCCTCACCACAGTCCTGCAGCCAGGCTGGAGGAAAGCCCAAAGGTATTTGGTCACTAGCGTCATGAGTTCCCACCCATCCTCAGCCCTGCCAAGGAGCTGCAGAAAGGCCAGGGACGCTCACTCTTACGCTTGGTGCCCTAAGATCCTGCATCAAGGTAAGTGGGCCCAGTGAGTCTGTCATATTCTCCATCAGGCCTTATTCAGGACTGAGACCCCCTCACCTAAGTTCAGGTGCTGGTTATGTGTTTGCAGCAGGTGGCTCACAGAAGTTTACCATGATTCGGAGGTCGGTGGGTCTTTGCATAATTTTCACCTTCATCATTTTTTCACCATTTTTCATCCAATAAACATTTTACATGAACCCTGGCTTGCCAGCCGTAGGACATAACAGAGAACGCATCTCAGCCATGGGAGCCAGAGAAGGTGCACTGACTGTTCCTTACGTCATGTATGTATGTGCACTCATTTCCCATGGCAGGCAGGCTGGGGAGCTTGCATTGAGGTGAATGCCCTTCCTCCTGCCCACAGCATCCTGCTACACCCAGCTGCAGTGCTGTTTTCACTTCAAGTTCACAAAGATGCTGAAGCCTGTCCTTCAGGAGTGAGCAAGAGTCTGACTTGAACACATAGGCATTGCTGAAGGCTTTTCCAGAGCTAAGCAGGATACAGGGATGCCTCCCAAAGAGGAATGCTGCTACCGAAGGAAAGAAAATGTGTTGTGCCATGGTTTTTTTTTTTCCTTCTGGAGGGAAGAAAAGTTCTTATTTCAGCTTCCCATAAATCGTGATGCTTGTGAACTGGGATGGAGTACACAAATGTGCTTAGCAAAAGCTGATGTGTTATGACACTCTTTACAACAGCTAAATAGAAAGATTTGTCGTTCCCTGGTTTCCCCATTTATAGGGGAGATAGGGCAGCCGACCACACTGAAGCAGCCTGAATGGATGCTGAGAAATCCTTTGTTAGCCCGTGTTCCAAGCCATGATCCAGTGCTTCAGGCTGCAACGGCTCCTGGTTGCTATGTATTTATTCTATGTCTGTCTGTGCGATTGAAGAGCAAGCAAAAAATCTAGGGACAGAGGATGAGCTTCCCTTTTAAGAGGACATGCAGTTGAATGCAACTAGTTAATATTTTTCCAATGAGGCATTTTAATCTAATCAATTGCTGTTACCTCAGAAGTCTTTCCCTGGCTCTTTTCACTCACTGAAACTTTTTCTTGTACCCAGAAAACGTAAATGGATCAGCATATTCATAATTTTGTCTTAAGAAACCCAGACTTGAATTTGATGTTATCCTGGCTCCTGGAAGAGGACTTCCAACCCACACAATAGGATTCTTGTTCACATCTTCCCAGAAGTCCCATTCATTGTATTTGGCACATGAAGAAGTACTTTTGCTCACATCTGTGTTTGCTGATGCTCTGAAAAGCCAAAGCTTCACCTCCATGGATTTAATACACCATAGCATTAAAAACTATCTTTTTCCTTAAAATACCACTTCCTGCAGGTACAAATGCATTACAGCAGCTGCAGTCTCTTAAAGCACAAGTGACTTCTTACTAGGATCATAATTATTGTTTTCTTCCTCTCTTCTGAATGTTAGGCTGCTGCCATAGTTCAGCTACTCACTTTTCCCTAGGTGAACATACTGTTTATGTTTCAGCACTTAAGAACTCAGTTTAGTTTCAGTTTTTCATACCAAAAGAGGATTCTTATGTCAAAAAGATGTCGCTGAGTTACTTTTTTGCTCTTTTTAGTGGCTTCCATTTGTTACTGATTCTTAAATTTGAGTGACAGCATAAGACATAAATAACTTTCTTACAAGGATCCCCTAAGTGCTGAATTCAGTGGATAGAACATCTGTGGTTCCTTCAAGTATCTATCTGCACGGGAAAAGGCTTACCTTTACTCCATGTAACGAACAACCATATTAAAACACCTTATGTGGAACAAATACTTTTATTTACAAGAGAAAGTACGACCATTTGAAAATAAAAAATGGTACAAGTCTACTTCTGGTCTTCAGCCTGGCATAGGTCACGTCTCCAGCATGTTTCCTTGGGCGGCATTCTGGCTTAGGGATCACATTTGTGGCAGAACTAATAATCCAGCAAATCGGTACCAAATCTCCAACTGGAGAGCCACACGCAGCTTAGTCTCTTCTTACATAAAAAATATTGTATCCAAGTTCAATCATACCCCCAATAAGCAAGGCCCACAGTGGGATAAATACATAGGCTAGTTTCATCGTGGTGAACTGCTGCAGCTTAGCACAGAGGGCAAGGCAGAAGGCCAATTTGAGCAGCATTGCAATGAGATACCAGGTTTTCTTCTTGATGTTCTGGGAGCCGTTGCGAGGGTCAAAGCCAGACTTGCAACGTCCAGCCATCTTTACAATTAACATAACTAAAAGAATAGTATCAAATATCCAGACTGGAATGAAAATGAGGAACCAGTTCCATGGTGCTTTCTCATCCAACTTCAGCACCAGCATGATGAGGAAGAGTAATGTAAAAAGCCATGTCAGTAGTACTCTTTGTGCCAGGGACATTCTCATTTAAACAGCTTGGAGAGGAAGTCTGGCAAGTGGTCAGCAACCTAACGAAACAAAACACACAGGAGGGCCATCAGAAGCTGTCATTATACAACCACCAGGCATGTTCTGTGCACAGTAACAGCACCTCTTTCTGTCAAACAGCAATCTTAAAATACTGAAGCTTATGGATAATGCTTGCATTGCGGTAAGTATCTAAAGTATGCAGGCACTGGCTGCTAGGAGTACATCTATTTACTGGCCTGGTAGTATGTTTAAATCGCAGTATAGTCATGATGAAAGAAAAACAGGAACAAATTATCAGTCATTGTACTCATAAAGGTTTCTATATTCCTAAATGAGACTTTAAACCACTACAGCTACCAGAAGACTTTCACTACAAGTCTAAAGTACCAACTGTAAAGCAGGAACAGGAAGAACTATGATCCTCCTTAGTCGTCCAAGCTACAACAATGAATAATTACATACCAGTGAAAAATAGGTTTCATAAGCAACTATTTTCAATATTTGAGATTTAGATATGTCATAACAATTCTGTAAAACAAATATTGTTTTGCTTGAAACAAACTGAACTTTGCTCTGTTCCAGCTGACAGAACCTAGCATCTACCTTTCCTGCCTGCTCCCAGAGGGGCAGGACGAGCCCCTTTCCCCTGCAGGCACTGCTGGCTCCTGCTGTGGCTGCTGTTCTTACTGATGCTTACCAGATCCACTAAGTCTATTCAACTCCCTGAACAGGCAGAAAACTATTAGCAACATTTCCCTTGTAATTTTTTTTTTCCCCCCCACATTAAAACACTAAACTGGACTAGGGGACAGGCATTCTGTATGCCACTAAAATCATCCCTCTGTCACCTGATTTGTAATTCAACCAACTTTCATTTTTGCTAAGTCTTTGAGGGCAAAAGTGGGAACTGTTTTAAGGAACAGATCTGGCCAAGCCTAAAATAATCCAAGTTGGAGTTACTGTCAGTGCAGCTCTTCCCTCTGGCCCTTGAGTGACCCCCAGGCCAGTTTCTTGAGCTGAACAAGTGAAAATAAAGTTTTAAATACTATTTCTGTAGCTTGCTCAGACTTTCTAAGGGTGTGATGAAAGCCCATTACTGAAGGGCAAAACTGGGACCCATCCTTGAGGATGGGGCAGAGCTGAGCAGCAACATATACATGGGATTTAAATTGCTAGGCAGACTGAAAAAAAAAAAAAATCAGATGGAAGTTCAGCTAGCATTGCTCTGTCTGTAAGAACACACATAAACCAGCTGTCAGACAGGACTACGGAACAATTATTATAATCCACCTTAAGTATTTCCCGCTCTTTGAAAGGATCTTTCCAGGATCCTCAAGTACAAGTTGATGGCTACGGTGAAGAATGCAGTGATCTGAAACTTTCAACATTCCCTTCATGAAAACATTCCAGACAACTCGTTCTGGAAATCATCACGACAGGCACTACAGGGAGGAGAACCTCTTATGTACAAACTGAAGGAAGGAGAAACCAAAGAAGCAGACTGGAAACTTGTGCCTGAAAGGCAAAAGGAAATTCAACACTCTTAGAAGTATCGGGTTATTGGATACTTGACGAAGGCGCTATCAACTGTCTCTAGAGAAAACAGAATCAGAATCATTTGAATGGGAAGGGACCCTTTAAATTCATCTAGTCCAACTCCCCTGCAATAAACAAAGCCATCTACAATTAGATCGGGTTGCTCACAGCCACATCCAGCCTGACCTTGAAATGTCTCCAGGGATGGGGCATCCGCCACCTCTCTGGGCAGCCTGTTCCAGTGCCTCACCACCCTTATTGTAAAAAAGACAAAAAAGAAAGCTGCAGAAGAGGTGTTAGATGCAGCTTCTTAGTTAGAAAGTTGCTCATTTCACGAGGTTCAGAACCACCTCATGATTTAAACAATTTAAACAAGCAGACAAAAACCTCTGCAAGGGACGTGACGCTGCCTTTCATTTCCGTAGTTAAGGGATGTACCTGCATGACTGGACAAGAACTGCAGGGTTCCACTCAGTTCTATAGGTGTTTTTGGGGTGAAAATTCAAAAAATCCAAGGGTACTTCTGAGATCTTACAGTCCTGTAGTACAAGCACGGGATGCTAAAAAAAATCTAAAACCCGGCAGCTGGGGATACAGATGGCAGTGATGGAGGGATTGATGACAAGGAGAACGTGACCATATTTTGTAAGGAAAGAAAGAACAGTATCTGCAAGCAGTTGGAAGCGAGCTGTCACAAGCTGGCTAACCTTGGGAAAGGGATGCAAATCTGGTACGCACCTGAACCAGTTCTCTGAAAGCACTGAAGTAATGTCAGTGGCAGAGTATAAAAATAAAAACGCTGTTAGCTCCTAGTAGGACTCCTGTAATTAGCAGGAAGTGAAAATTATCAGTGACAAGAGACTATGCAAGTAGTATTACTGACCTCAGTGGGATGAGCACAATAATTAGAATACTGTGCTAGCTAGCTATGTCCTGTTTAGAAGGAAAACATAGAAAGTTAAACACAGCACTCAGCTCTGCATTAACAACAACAGAGCTACAAGTGTACACGTAAAGCCCAGAAGTTACTTACAAGTTGTAGGAACTGAAGCCCAACTAAATATAAATCTAAGGACTAAGTGACGTCTTAAGGGTGACTCAGTGGGTACCCGACCAACGGGACGCATTCCCATAGGCCCGCGGTAAGCACTTTCACTCGCTCTTTGCTGGGCGCTCCTTTCCCTGCCGTACTGCGGGGACAGCAGGGCCTGCAGGCGATGGGCGGAACGAAGCGCAAAAGCACGGGGTTGCCCAGCGGGAAGGGGCCGACAGGGAGCACCAGAGCCGGGCTCCCCACAGGAACGCTCCCAACTCAAACCTTACGTCTGACAGCGGGGACTCCGGCAGCCCGGAGCCGTGACCGCCCCTGCAGCCCGCGCAGCTCCGTGCCGACCGTCCACAGCTTTGGAGCCTTTCTTCCCAACCCCCGGCACTCGGCACCCGAGCCCTTCCCTCAGGGCCGCGCTGAAGCATCCCGCCCGGCCCGGCCTCGATCGGGCTTCCCGCGAGCCGAGCCGCCCACCGGACGGACCCCGATTCCAGACGGACCCCGGAGCCGTTCGCCCCCTACGTACCGCCCGGCCCGGGGCCTCCCCGCGCAAAGTCCCGGCACATCCCCAGCCTGCCCGGCTCCGCGCAGGCAGCGCGGCTCCGCCCGCCCCGCTTTGCCACAGGAAGCTCCGCCCCTTTTCCTCTCCATTGGCCAGCGGGGAAGCCTCTCTTACCGCGCTCCCGCTCTCATTGGGCCGGCGAGACGCCCGTCAAAACGAGGCCACCCTCCTCCCTGCCGGCGGTTGGTGGAGGTTCGTCCTTCTGCCCGCCTGCCTCTCTTCTCCTCGTCGCCAATTCGCTCAGAGCGCCGTCAATCGCTCCGTCTCCGCCCGCCCGCAAAGGAGCCCCACGCCCTCACGGGCGCGCGCTCGGTGGTTGCGGCTCGGGCGCGCGCCGGCTCCTCCTCCTCGTTTCCCTCTCCGCTCCCCCCGCCCTCAGCTGTTGCCTCGCGCGCCGCCGCTCCTCGCAGTCTCGCGCTCCCCTCGCTGTCCGTTGTTTGCGGCGCGCGGAGCGGTAAGGTCGGGGCGCGCGGGGGGAGTGGGCGCCAACTTCACCTCAGGGCTCGGGGTGGGGTGGGCGGGGGGCCGCGGCTGGTCTGGCAGGGCGGCGGGGCGCGGCAGCCTCGGCCCCTCCGATCGGAGCCTCGCGGGGGAGCGAGGCCCTCGGCCTCCGCGGAGCGGAGACCCCCGGCGCGGGGCGGCCGCGGCCTCGGGGCAGGGCGGGAGCGGCGCGGTGCGGCGCGGGGTCCGCGGGCGACCGCGGCGTCGGGCCCTTCCCCGCCCGGAGCCGCGCGGGGCCGGTGCCGGGTGCCCGGGCTCTCGGTATTCCCCGCCCTTACAAACGCCGGATTTCAGCACCCCCATCCCCGAGCTCGCCTCGCTCCGCGCGCCTTGCACACCCGCCCCTTTGCCCTCCCTCGCCCCGTTTCTCCCCTTCCCGCGCCGACCCGCGAAGTGCCGGCCGCGTCCCGCCGCTCGAACCCTCGTGCCGCCCCCCTGCCGGCGCATCGGCGCGCGGAGCGTTGCTGGAAGCGGCCGCGCGGTGCCGGAGCTGTCCCGGCGCGGCTCAGGTGTCCTAAGCGCCCCGCGCCTTTCGCGGCGCTCCCGCACGTTGCCTGTCACCCGGCGAGCAGCGCCGCTGCCCTGCCTCTCGTTCTGCCCGTGTCTTAATTAACCCGAGAAAGTAATTAATTGGAAAACTTGTTGAGAGTGCTTAAATTAACGCTCCGAGATGGTTTTTTTTTCCTTCTTTTTTTTTCTTTCTGATGAAGATGCCCCTTCCCGCATGTTTAACACTTCTGGCGCTCTGCTTCTCTGACAGGGATGATGTGTGTCATCAGCACCTCGCCTGCTTCCATCTTCCTGTTGATGCTGGCGGTGTCTGTTGCAGCAGGGCCTCCCTTCAGGCAACCTGCAGCATCCACCCCTGGATGCCCTCACCGTAGTGGTGGTTGCTAAGGGCTGAAATCCCATGTTGGGGTGTTTTTGTTTTGCTGGGTTGGAGGCTAAAAGCGTTCCTCGATCAAATCTCAGGGTTATAAATAGCCCTGTGTATTTGGCTATTTCTGTGGCTCTGACAGTTTTAGTGATCTTCTTTGATTTGCCTCTTTCTTTGTGACTCCCTGGAAAGGATAATCCTGATAAGGGATAATTCCTGAGGAGCCTTACTCCTGTCCTGGTGAGGTGTTTACAGACTGATGGACTTACGCACATCACACTTCTGTCAGTTCTTTTTCCTTCTTTCTTTCTTTCTTTTTTTTTTTTTCCCCCCAGAGATCTCCCTTACAGTATTTGTAAACAGTTCTGAAAGCAAAGATTGAGAGCAGCATTCAGAACTTAGCCATTTAAGCTCTTGATCCCCTTTTAAAGTGGAGTGTTGGTGCAGCTGAATTTTCAGTTGCTATGTTTTAGTGTCAATGTATGTTTGTATTCTGGATGTAAATATTATAGAGGCTAAAACACTCTGAGTCATCTGAAAAAGAATTTGGAAACCTGGTTTGTTTAATTCAGTGTTTGCAGAAGGGTTTTTTCCTCTTGCATTATGTGGAATGTGCCGTACAAATAAATTGCCAGCGTGTCTGAGCCCCATGGAACGTTTGGAGCATTCCAGCGGTGCTGGCCTTCTCCCAGAGCAGACTCAGCTCGCCTCGCCCTGAAAGTTTGTCCCAGTGGCACCCAGTGCTGCACAGTGCTGCCTCTGGGAGAGCTGGGAGGGCTGTGAGCTGTGGAGTGGGGTGTGAGCTATCGGGCTGGCGGTGCTGCAATAGAAAGGACACGTGGCTGCATTTGGGTTTCCACTGGGCTTTGCTTCAGCTCCTCAGGCTGAGCTGTGTGGTTTCTCTTTGAGCTGGCAGGGGTCACTGGGAAGCAGGGGATGTGATTTCATTCCCAGTTCTCTAAAGCTGTGTATATTGCTCCCCTTACTTTGTCTAAATACTGTGTCTTACTCTTTGTTTATAGTAGAACTTGGGAAGGAAACAGTAATTTCATTTATTATCCTTTTCTCAGGTCTCTTGTGAGTGAGAATTCCAAAACAGTCTCTGTTTCTGTGAGAATGCTGGAACAGTTTTTCTGGGTCTGTGCGGAAGATCTTAACATGATTGATGCGCTACAGATTCATGACCTAACAGTTTCTGTGAACTTTGTGCTGGGCTTTCCAAGAGCACAAGACCTGTGCAATTACTTGACCAGCTTTTTAAATGGTCTGATAGTGGTGGAACAAAGGGGAATGGTTTTAAACTGAAAGGGGAGATTTAGGTTGGATGTTAGGAGGAAATTCTTTACTCAGAGGGTGGTGAGGCCCTGGCACAGCTGCCCATAGAGCTGTGGGTGCCCCATCCCTGCAGGCGCTCAGGGCCAGGTTGGATGGGGCCCTGGGCAGCTGAGCTGCTGGGGGGCAGCCAGCCCACGGCAGGGGGTGGGGATGGGTGGGCATTAAGGTCCCTTCCAACCCAGACCTTTCTGTTATACCTAAATCTTTGTCAGTCTTCTCCCATTTGAGTGACTTCTTCAGTCAGTCAGATGACACAGCCAGGTCTCACGATGATGAAAGATGTTACCTGCATGGTGACAAATTTTTGTGAAATTTTTGACAGGTGGTGGCCCACAGTGATATTCCCAGCAGAAGGGCAGCTAGAATAGAGCCCTGTATTGCTTCAGGAGAGCAGCAGCTGGCAGTGCTGTGTGTTGAGCTGTGAGCCATGGTGGTGCGCTGCTTGCTCAGCCCAGTTGTTTGTGCAGCTGGTAGTGCAGGTGAGATGGGGCTGGTAGGACACCGGATGGAAAAATGGCAACAGGCTTAAATTAATTCTGCCCACAGGGCAGCATAGGCCTGTGTTGTTTTTTTCTTCTTCTTTTTCTGTCTTTCTTCCTTTCTTTTCTGTCTTTCTTCCTTTCTTTTCTGTCTTTCTGTCTGTCTTTTCTGTCTGTCTTTCTGTCTGTCTTTCTTTCTGTCTTTCTCTCTCTCTCTCTCTCTCTTTTTAAATATTGTTTTCTGTTTTGTGAAGAAAACAAAATAAAACTTTTGGGCTGCTGTTCAATGACAGCTGACCACTGCTTACTCTAAGATATGGAGCAGCATGATAAAGAAGAGGCTTTGAATGCTTTAAATGTTGTGTTTTCTTGTTTGAGTTTCCAGCGCTGCTGTTCCTAAAGGTCTGACTGATTACAAAGCTTGACTACTTCAAGAAGTCAAGCTCAGATTTTTGAAAGAAATACAAAGAGGTTAATAAATAGCCTATGGAGGAATCCTAATTCCAGTCCCTGATTGTAATTAGGGTTATAATGCATTGCAATGTAATTTTTGGGAATACTTTCTATGTAATCATAGAATAACATAAGTTGAAAGGGATATCTGGAAGTCACTTAGCTCATCTGAGCTTGGAAGCAGGGCCAGCTTCCAAGTCAGAGCACACATTTGTACATATGTACAGATACCCATTGTGTTATCAGTAAATTTGGAAACGTATATGTGATTTTTTTTAATTTTCAGTTGAAGGGGGATATGAAGAGTTTATAGAACTGTTCTCTTTTTTTCTTAATTTGTGTAAAAAGGGGATTTTTTCAAACTCACTTTTAGTGGGGCTACTGCTTAAATGAAACATGTGGTGTTCAGTTGTGACTATTCTTGTGTCATTTGAGGTGGGCTTGATAGGTGGATTCCAGAAGGTCTGGGTGATGCACTTGCTGGATTGACTCCAAGCATTGCATTGACTTCTGTTTGCAAATAAATTTGTGGTTCTCGCTCTTAAATACTAAAATTGCAAGGTGGGAGAAGAAATTAAAACCACTTAGCATCGACTATGAAGTCATGCACACCTTGTGTTCAGAAATTGGCCAAGACCAACTGCTTTTTGGGGCTAGATGGTTAGCAGGTGCCAGCCTTAAGACAGCTGAGCAGTGCTCTGAGTTCAGCTGCCTTAAGGGACAGTGTGTTCTCTGCATGCCATGTTGTACTCATGTACTCTTTCCTTGGCATTTGCTGCTGGGCACTGTGGGCTCAGCTACATAAAGAGTTTATATGGCTGGATGGATGGATCTTGGTGATCTGTTTGGATGTTGTCTGACATTCTGGGCTGTGAGGCTTTAGATTCCTTCAGCTGTGTGTCTATATTTGTTCTTAGTGTTATTATGTGTTTGAATAGCTGTTTTCTTCTGGAATCTGAGTGAAGTCCTTGGCTTCAGTGACTTCCTGTGGCACTGGGTTTGTCAGTTGCATTGTGTTGCAATATAACATTTCTCTGTTCAGAGTTTGGCTTTGCTTTAAGCTCAGAGAGAAGTTCCCTTTATTACTAGCTGCTATTTTCTTTACCATGCTTTCTGTGTATTTCTTAAAATCTCAATTTATAATTACTTCTCTGTTCATTCTTGCTGATCTCAACAGGAGAGATTTTGAGTTGTTTAATAATTCACAGCCCTTCTCAGGGCGCCTTCCTTCCTTTCCCCAGTATTTCAGTATTTGTCCTTAAACAAAATACATGCATTTCTGGCCAGGTTGCTTAACAGCAGTACTGCAGTGTTTTCATTCTTTGGGGGACTCCGTGCTCTTTTGGCTGTAGAATATTGAATGGCAGAGCACACAGAGCTACCTAATTTCCTTTCCAGATTTGAGATGCCTGATTTTAAAGTGTAGTGTAAGCAGATCACTTTACCCACCCTATAATATGCATTACTGATATTAGATTTTCTTTATATTGCCTATTTATTGTTAAATTTAATCTATTTTCTTTAGTGTTGGTAATATAATTGTAATAACCGTTTGGAAATATTGCTACTTCACTTTTCCTTTTCTCAAGTGCGTAACAAACGAATACAGTGAGCATTGCTGGACCTATTTACAGCAGCTTGAGGCCTGCAGTAATAAGGCAGATCTCAGTTCTTTCAATTTGAGGGTCTAGAATTTCACAAAAATTCTCACTGCTGGAGGGAGGAGGAGAGGGGAAATCATGTGAATGGGTTCAAATGATCTGCTAATGACAGGCAATTGATACCTGGGGAGAATGCAGGGCGAGAACGGGTGGAGTTTGCTGCAGTCAGGGCTGCCTCACTTTGAGAAGTGATGTTGGCCATGGCTTTTCCGGAGTTAGAAGGTCTGTGGAGCTGAATTGGGTGAAAATTAGGCTTTTATTGAGTCGTGGCAGTGAGTTCCTTGATGCTGTTTGCTGTGCAATGGGCTCCAGTGCTGGTAAAAAGAGCAATGGAAGTGACTGGGCAGAAAGGTGGGCTATGGCAACTCTGCTTCAGGATGGTTTAAAAAGTGGCAAGACTCACTAGGCTGCAGTGACTTTATTCATCTGCCCTGGGAGTGCCTTCAGTGTCTTCAGGGAGTGATATCTGCTCCAAGTTCCCTTGTCAGAGCTCAGGGAGCCAGCAGGAATGTGGGGCATCTCCATTTAGTCAAGCCGCTGCCAACACCTGCTGGAGCAGCTCTGTGATGGATGTCTGTGGGTCTTCCTCACAGACGTGTAATGGTCAAATTATCTGGGAGGTGCTGGTTTCTGAGTGCTCTCATCCCCAGTGCCTTTAACTCAGTGTCTCCAGAACGAACTCATAGCCAGGACAGATTTGTACTGGACAAGGCACCTCTGTCACTGCAGCCTGACAGAAATGAGGAGGCTGGGGAAGCATCAAGAAAGCAGATTAGGAAGATTGAATGTAGTTTTGGGGTTGGGGTGCTGCTATGTGAATGAGAACTTCTGTTCCCAAGCTAGCAGCCTTGAATCTGTATGCACTTTGCACTGGAGCTGAACAGGAGGGCTAGCAAGTGAGCTCTGTGGGATTTAAGTAGCTTCTAGGCACCTGAATAGGCAATAAATGGGCCGTTTTATTCAGACTGGATGCTGCTAATTAATCTTTATTATCCAATTAGTCTATTGCAGTGAAGAATATTGACCTCAAAAATTTGTTCGATTTCCTGGCTGTTTTTCAGTTCTTAACAATGTTTGCTTCTCACAAACAGCAATCTCCTTAGAAGTCTGTGATGTTCTTGCAAAGGCTCTTTGATAGTCCATGTATGATTTATCACTTGCTCTTGTTTATCACTTAGATGTCCAAAAGTACTAATAGTCTTAAGACATAATCTTCATTTGCAGAAACAGGATGGATGGCTGCCCCTATCAGGTAGTCTTTCAGGTACAGTGGTGTTCCATTTTTAATGATGGCACCGAGGAGCTTGCCAGATACACGTGTAAGGCTCGTTGCTCTGCCATTTCTTGCTCAGATCACTCAGGCTTATTAAAAAATACAGGCTCAGCATTCCCTGCTGTATTCCTGGGGAAGGGTGGCTGTTAGAGGAGCCTGCAGCTTTCTGACAGCTCAGCCGCTTCGTGCCTGAGCTGCTTCAGAAACTTGCTGGGTAGCTATTTGTGGAACATGATGCAAAGATGGTCACTGAGGAGTGGTTTTTCACTTCCTGACTGCACTCATCGAGAAGCCACAACTCTGCTTTGCATTGCCTGGTGACAGAAAAACACTCCTTACTAACCAGCGAGTAAATACTTCCAGTGGGTAAGATTTATTGCAGGAAATCACCGGTGTATTTGGAGACACGAGGAGGAGAACAACAGTGCTGCATTTTACTTCAAGGCAGCCATTGTATTTTGGAATTGTTTTTGAGTGTTTCTTAAAAAGAATGCAGGTATTAATGAAATGATAATGTTGGTAGAAATCATATTTCTTAATGAAGTTGTTATAGTTCTAAGAGCAGATGTATCCTTGCAGTATTTTGGGAATTTCTTATTGTAAGACTACAGATGATTTTAATGGTGTGTGTATGTGTTTGTTCAGTATTCAGCACAAAAAAAACAGGAATTAAAAGAGCAAAGCTTGACATCAACCATATAGAGTTCTGTTCTTTTTTAAAGCCTTTTTAGAGTTGTCTTGTAGATCTAGCATTCTGACAGCTATTACTACCTTCAGACTGCAATTTTATAGCTGACATCTCTCATAAGAGGCAAAATTGTCTTGATTATAATCCCTTTTAAGGGCCAGAATTTTCAGCACTGTATTGAACAATAGAATATGCTGAAGTTTTAGAAATGTTTTGCTATTTAAAATGCATTGCAGCAGGCTCAGGAGTTACTGTGGGAGGTGTAGAATCCCAGATGTCTCAGTTCAGAGTCCTTCTCCCTCCGTGTTGTCAGTGGGGCAGCTGTGAAATAGCATCCCGTTGTTTCCAGTGGAGCCATGGAAAGAAGCCATTATGGAACAAAACTAGGAATCTTACACAGACCTTAAGGCTGAGGACAGAGATTCCAGAAATGGCTACAGCAGTTGCAACAACTGAACTCAATGTTCTTTTCCCAGAACCTGAAATAAATGTCAGAAATCCTGATACTCAATATTTTGCTGTTATTTCACACAGTTTTGCAATTCCCTGGTAAAACAAGCATTCTCTGGGAGGCAGTTATTCTGTTATTCTGCTGCTGCTTTGCCCTTCAAGTGCTGGAGATTTTTAATTGTGGAAGTGATGATGCAAAGGCCAAGCCTCCTTTCCATCAAAATTCTTTCTCACTGCTTGCTCTGTGCTACTGGCTGTATTATAGAATCATAGAATGGCCTGAGCTGGAAAGGACCTCAAAGGTCATCTAGTTTCAACTGACTGTGTTAGTTCCAGGCTGCAAGCACACACTGCTGGCTCGTGTCCAGCTTCTTGTCCAAGTCCTTCTTTGCAGGGCTGCTCACAAGGAGAGCTTCCCCCAGTCTGTATAAACACCTGGGATTGCCCCGACCCAAGTACAGCACCCTGCATTTGGCCTTATTGAACCTCATTAGGTTCACATGGGTCCACTTCTCCAGCCTCTCCAGGTCCCTCTGGATGGCTTCCCTTCCCTCCAGTGCGTCAACTGCACCGCTCAGCTTGGTGGCATCTGCAAACTTGCTGAGGGTGCACTCGATGCCACTGTCTGTGTCATTGATGAAGATGCTGAAGAGCTCTGGTCCCCAGACTGACCCTTGGGGGGCTCCACGTAAGATTGGCCTCCACCCTGACACAGCACCATTAATCACAACCCTTTGGCTGCATCCAGCCAGCCAATTCCTAATCCATCGAACAGTCCATCCTTCAAATCCACACCTCTCCAATTTAAAGAGAAGGATGTGGTGAGGGACCATGTCAAAGGCCTTGCAGAAGTCCAGGTAGATGACATCCAACACTTTTCCCCTGTCCACCAATGCCATCAGTCCATCGTAGAAGGCCACCAGATTGGTCAGGCACGATCTGCCCTTGGTGAAGCCATGCTGGCTGTCTCAGCTCACCTCTTTATCTCGTATGTGCCTTAGCATGGCAACTGGAAGGATCTGCTCCATGATCTTCCCAGGCACAGAGGTGAGGCTCATCGGCGTGTAGTTCCCAGGGTCTTCCTTTCTCCCTTTCTTAAACTTTCTATAACTGCAGTAACTTTCTGTTATGGATGATGATAAGGGGTGTGAGCTTCTAGGAAAGAATAAGCATGCAGCAATGGAAATGGGATCAAATACCTGGCTGTGGGCAAAATAGAGAGGCCTGAGGGATTATTTCTCTTTTTAAAACTGACGCCTTACCTGAGGCACAGGGAGGTGTGGCTGTGCTGCCAGATGCCTGGTGTGGTGGTAAATAATGTTTGTTCAGCCTGTGTTCGTCAAGGGCAGGGCTTGATATACAGCCACAAGCATGGAGCCCGATTCACATCTGAATGTTGCTGTTGCTGGCCTCGTTCACCCCTCAACAAAACAAGTAGTTCGGGATGTTCAGTGCTTTTTTCCCAGGTTATTTTTTTGGTTGGTATATATGTATTTTTAAGTTCTGTTATAGATGGAGTGAAAAACAAGGCTTGAGAATTCCGTTCATGAACAATATCTCAAGAATGCTGGTATCCAAATTTAGCAGACTTGATGTTCTGTTGGGAGAGCAAGTATGTTAATTCCCTTTTGTTTACAAACTAGCCTGACCTTGGATTACAAGGCAGCAACTTAAGGGGCCTAAGCTGGCATGGCAGCAAAAGTCCTTGTGGTGCTGGCTGCTAGATGGAATCCTTAGGTTAGCAGTGCCTTTGTTTTTTGTTTTAATTTAAATTCTTTTTTTTTTTTTCTTTCCTCTGCCCTTTAGCTGGTTGGGATTCTGTTAAGGCTAGCTGAAAGCAATGTGAGAACATTTCCCCTGAAAGGTGTGACAAGCTTCTCATTTGTTTGTATGCCATTTGCAATTCTGAAATGCTGTTTGGAGGACAATACTGCATAGATAAAGTACTTTGACAGAACACTGTGTGCATTATATGGTATTTGATATTCCTTTTAAAAGGGGAAATGTGGGCCTAATGGTTTATTTGTAATGCACATGTAAAGAATGTCATTTGAAACGCTGCTTCAAGGATGTGATGGTGGCACAACCCCATGGATGTGTGCAGAGGAAGGATGTCTCTTGGTGAGTGCTGGTGGTGCAGCTGCATTACACGGATATTGCTGTTGGTTTGTTCCCTCCTGACATAAGAACCTTCAGAGTCAACAGGGGATGTGTGATGGGAGTAAGCTGTTTATTGGACTTACTTAAAATAAAGTGTCAAATAATGACAACAGTATGATGGTAATGGTAACTTCTATTTTTATGTTGCTCTTGGGAAGTAAAGAAAGATAAAAGATTTTTCCTCTTTAAATTTTCAGCTACATTCCTGCAGGTTCAATGTTTTTTTTTTTGTTTTTGTTTTTGTTTTTGTTTTTTGAGTACCTGATACAAATGTTGCTTCAGTGGTAGCTAAGGAAAGCAGTGCAAACCAAGTTCTGCTGTTCTCACGGTTTTATACAGTGTATTTTTTTTTTCCTTTTAACCACCTTCAGCAGCTTGCTGCATAGGAATGTTATCCAATGAAAGAGGAAAAATTCATAGCGTTTTAAAAACCTTGTAGGACAAATTGCACAGCTGTGTGGTTGTACTGCTGCTGATGCTTAGTGATGGTGAGGACTTCATACCTATTCATAGTGAGCTGAGATGGGCCCTCAGGCTCCGAGGCTGGGTTGTATGCTGACCATCCACCTTGGCATTGTTATAAAAGGAAGACATTCCTTGAGACATTTCCAGTATCTGGAAGGGAGCTACAGGAAAGAAGGGGACGACTCTTTGGCACAGTCTGTGGCAATAGGGCAAGAGGAAATGGTCTTTAACGTGGAGGGTGGTGAGGCAGTGGAACAGGTCACCCAGAGAGGTGGTGGGTGCTCCCTCCTTGGATACTGTCAAGGCCGGCTAGGAGCAGGCTCTGGGCACCCTGATCTGGCTGTGGTGTCCCTGCTCATTGCAGAGAGTTGGACTAGGTGGCCTTCAGAAGTCCCTTCCAGCTCCAAGGATTCTATTCTATGATTTAGAATAAATCATAAATATGAATTTAGTGATTCACAGCGTTTACTGACAAGAAAAGCAACCATTTGCTACTACTTCCATGTCTGTGTTGTATTTTCAGTGATGGTTTTGTGCTCACTGACATTGCTTATTTAGTCTTCCAATATTTCTAAGTCTTTATTTTGGCCTCCCTTGGTATGAGGAGCACAGCTTTATTCGGAACTTCTGAGTTCAGAATAGAATTCAGTTGTTCAAAATAGAATTTGTTGTCTATAGGCTGTCATTTAGGAAGGTTCGCATTTGTGTCTGACTGGGGACTCCAAAACATTTCAGTTATGAGTAAAATATCTGGTATCTAATCCTGTGTTACACAATAAGCACTATGTGCTGCTTGACTGAGCGTTTAAATTGCTGGAAACATCTAAATATACACTTTAGTGGCTTTTGAAAAAGTGCTTGTTTGATTGCAGGGTGTAGTGTGCATTTATTTAAAATGGAGTATGATTATGCTCTGAAATGGAAAAGAAACAGCTACAAAACCCCACGTCTGAATACGGATCAATGTAGTCATTTGCTTTTAGTTTCAAGCAAGTAATGAATTTCATCCAGAACTGTTGCTTGTTATTAATTTTAACGGTGGGTTTGATGAAGTGGTAATAAATGGCTCAGGTAAGTGCTGCAGAAATGTGACTGAGCTTATGTATTTCAGTGTTCCATCTGAGTTACAGTTTATCTTTAATATTGCCCTTAAGTCTCCAGCTAGTTCAGATGAAGCTAATCTTGCCGTAGTGTCTTTGCACAAGGCGTACAAGTGAAATGTGGTGCAGCTGAGTGTAAAAGCAGGTCCTTGTCAAGCACAGGTGTGTGTGTTTGATGTGCAACATGAAACAGATTCAGAGAGAATCAGATGGAGGACAAGTTAGAATAGGTGATGCCCTGCTGTGCCTGTGTTGTGCCTGTGTTATGTGTCAGCTGCTTTGATGTGCTCATTTTGCAGATTTGGTGGATCTTAGAGCCCAGCACGTACAGCCTGACTTCAGGATTGATAGCAATACAAATTGTCAGCTGAATAAAATGTGAACATACATGCATATAACATGCAGAGTTCTGAGCTTGTTGCAGTCTCTTGTCAGAGAGCTTTTTTAAAGGTCCCTTCCAACTCTGAAGATTGTGATACATTTTACCTGCAGGCCATATATTAAACTCATTTTGCTGCCTTCAAAAAGGGCAGACAAATCACAGCCCTTTCAAGCAGAAACATGGTCTGGAAATAATTGAATGCATTTTTTCACCTTTTATTTCAGTGTTGCATCAGAAAGTGCTGTGTATCTGTTGAAGAAAGTGAGTGATATCTCCTGGTGGAGGTATTTCCACACAAATGTTTAGCTGAGGTTGGTGAGCTGGGACATCATTCCTGTGGCTTTGTGTTACCTCATGTATCTTTGTGGTTGTGTGTGGTGGAATTCACTAGTGCTTTAATTAACATTGGAGTGGGCTACTTTTGAAGAAACGAGAAGGAATTTAAGATGTGCCCACACTGTATTCACAAGGCAGGGGAAGGCAAGGGATACAAGTGTGATCAAATCCTGTATGTGCTGGTGGTATGTAGATTCTTCCTTGAGCAGAGGGGCTGCCTTCGTTGAGACTGAGCAAACATAGGTCACGTTGTGTGTGAGGGCTGTACGTGTCAAAGGAGGTGGCACAGGTTTGTCTGTGGTTATGTGGCCAAGTATTTTATACTGAAGTTTATGGGAGTGTTTGCAAACGAAAACAAATCCTGTTTTAAGCTTTGTGTTGGTGAGAAGGAAGGGTAAGCAATCTTGTGATATGCCAAGGTATAGCCTGGTCTGTTAGATAGAAGTCTGTGATGGAAGTCTTTATTGTACTGATAAATTCTTAGTTGCTGATAGTCACTCTTAGTTAAACTTCCACTGTTATTAGAAACCCAATTACAGTTCTTGATACAAGTGATGGCTTTGCATTTTAACTGACTTGATGTGGCTTCTGTGCTGATGTTAACAACAGTTGAAGAATGACAGTGTTCTGCTCTAAAAGCACTGTTGTGATAACTCTGAAATGAAGCTCTGAGCTCCTTTGTGTTGTGTTATAATCTTTAACATTGCATGAAGGATATTGAAGTTTTACTGTTAAAAATCATAAATAAAATGCTCAAAAGATGCTGTATTTATTAAAAAAACAAACAAACACGGAACTTGGTGAAAGATGAAGATATATTGCATTATGCTCCTTAGAGATTCACAAAAGCTGCTATACAATGAGTCTGTTTGTTGAAGATCTGTACTATAGTGTTTGTAATGCATATGTCAAATTAAAAATACAGCATCTCTAAAGTAGCACAAGAGGTGTGCAACAAGAGGCAGGGCGGAATGAATGAGTACATGTCAGTGCAGCATGGAGTTCTGCCATGCGTCTGCCTTCTTGTTCCAGGAGTCTCTGGGAGATGGGAGCATGCATGGCCTTGTAGCAGTGTTACCTGCTGTGTTCTTACACAGAAATGCATGATCAGGAAAATTCATTGCTACTTTTTTCTTTCCCCAAAACCATGTCGAGTTCTTGGTGATGAAGAATGTACCATACCGTGTCACAACTTACCCCAGTGCTTTGGCATTTCTGAAAGATCTGATTTCAATCTATTGCATAATTTGTTTCCACCTGTAGATGAGGGACTTCATTACGCCCCATGGGCTCTTTTTTAACCGGGCTTCAGTTTGGAATACTTGTTAATACATATAGAGAGATTGAAAAGGAATCAGTGAATTGAATGGTTGTTAAACACAAGTACTGAGATGTACTGATTGGAAAATATTTGTTTCCAGTTCTTTCTTTCTTTTGCTTCACTGGCTGCTTCCTGCTTTAATTAACAGCGTGAAATGCGAGCACTACGTACACCTCACTGTCATTAATCTGTTCTTAAGCAGTCTGTGAAGTATTTGGTTTTGGTTTTAGTTATAATACATTCATCTATAAAAGAACTTGCATATTATTATAAAACATCTGGAAAGGACTCTGTAATTCTCAAGTGTGCTTTCAGTTAATTTTACAGAATGTCTGCTGTGAGAGAAAATGGGCAATTCGTTCTCTTACTCTTCCACGTAGAAGTAAAAGCAGAGTGTGGCCAAACCATGACAGGAGTGGAAGAGTGATTTGTAGGAATGTGATCATTTTAATTCTGCAGCTTTGTAATGTTTATTTTCTTCATACTTTTTTTGTTCAGTGCTAACTCTGACTGCACAAAACAATACTTCGTAGTCATTTTCAAGGGAGAAAGTTTTACATAGGCTGAGTTCCTCCTTCTCATATCACTGTCATTTGGTTCAATGCTTAAAAAACCCCAAAGCCTCTTCCTGTTTGTTACCATTAAAACAAGTGTGTGACTCTTCTGTAGCTTCTTCTGCCTGAGCTTTGGTCTCTCTTCCTGAGTGGATTAATTTTGTAATCACAACAGATATTTTTTTTGTGATCAGTGCTGTTTTTGTTCTTCCCCAAATACCTACTAGTTTGTATGAGCTTTTCTTAACACTTTATAACGCTTTGATCTCTTGGCATCAGAATCCTTACGTGGCCTTCTGCATTTAATGAAACTTCCCCGAGGTTCTCCTGAGATAATACAGCACTGTCTGTGTGCCACTTGTGTTACACTGGAAAGTGGAAGTAAAGTTCTGTTTCTTTCTGTTAACAGCCTAAAATGACTGGGTGAATTCAGTGGAATAAATGGCGTCCAAAGTAACTGATGCTATAGTTTGGTACCAGAAAAAGGTAAGCTTTCTGTTTGTTTTTATGGTGACTTCAGGGAAAAAAAAAAAAGTTGGCTTATTGCATTGTATGTGTAAAGTATAATAAGTGTAAGTAGTGCTGTGTTGCTGGTTGGTGTTCTGTGAAAGGGAGTAGCTTGGAAGTCTGCCTCTGAAAGTAAATAAATACCTGATGACAATACCTTGCAGGATAGAACTGCTTTTGGTCTAGCTATTGATTTCAATGTAATGTTGATTAATGTACTCATGTGCAGGAGAATGCTGCTTCTATAGTACATAAAAGAATCACTGTATCTAAGTAGAAAGTAAGAATTCAAACATTCTCTGTTAGTAGCAAGGATTGATGTATTCCAGAGCCAAAGGAGGTTTCTGTAGAAGTCAATTAAAAAAACTGAGAATGGAGAGAAGCCATAAAGAGAAAAAAGATCTTGCTGGAAGATGTGCAGTTACAGTTTCTCCTGATAGTATGTATATTTTGTTTCGTATCTGTACAGAGAAATATTGATGTCTGACTAACTTATTATTTTGTCAATTTCAAGTTATTGCATCCTCTTGACATTCGTGTGCTGGTTGACTTACTCAGCTAAATTGTTTTTAAAAGCATGGCGAATTTTGCTGAGTTTGGATGTAGAATTTAAGGTGTGATGCATTTGTTCTATTTTTCCTTATCTCTCCATGCTTCAGTAGGTTCCTGTTTTCCTTGGTCCAGTGGCTTTCCTTTGGTAGTACATGTACTGCTCTTAGAGGGAATAATGGCAATGGTCTTCAAAATAGAAACTGTGGTTAACTTTTACTTTTAAGCACTTGTAGCTTGTGGAAATCTGACAGAACTGACAACCTGACAATGTCATCTTCTCTACTGTGAATTAAAGGTGCAGCTGGAAAAGCAGAAAAATGAATTCTGCGTACTTAATTTATGCTCTGTATTCAATTATGTATTAAAAATTTGGGAATCATTCAGAACTTACTGAGAATTTTTTTGTGTTTTATACTGTCTCTCCCTTCCCTCATTCAAGCTTCAGAAAAACTATTTTTGTCACAGAGAAGATTATATGGGCAGATTAAAGCACAACCAACCCTTGGGTGCCCACGAGAAGCTTGCATCTCTTCAGCTCTTTGTAGAGTTGTAGATGGCAACCTTCTTATTTGTACATTTTAAAAAGAAAGAAGTCAAAAAACATCTTGCTGAATTTCTTCAGTAACAAAGTTTGGAATTGTTGTTACATGGCATTACTTCTCAGATCCACTTGCTCTTTCCTGTCTGTACACACATAGCTGTAAATCCTCGATAGTGTCCTGGTTTTTCCTGTGGTAGCATGGATGAGGTACATAAAGGCAGCCATGTGCAGTGGAATTGCGTGATGTTTTCAAACCATTTCTTGATTGTGGGTCCTTTCAGTTGTTACAGAGATTTGTAGGGTGATTTGGAGGAAGATTTAATGTAACGAAATTCATTGGAGAATCTCATGGAAGGGAGAAGTGATGCTTATTGTAAAAATCTTAGATTAAGCTGATTTTACCCGCTTCTCAGGTCTCTGAGGTTTTGTGGATGGTGATGGTGAACAATCATGGACAGATTTATCTTTATGTACAAAATGGTCATTTGATGTGAGCAAGAGTCTCAAGTCTCCAGAGCTCTTAATCAAAGGTCCTGCTCTTTTTTTTTTCTATTGTCTTTTTTTTTTTTCCTCCTAGTTTGAGGTACATCTGTGGTCCTGTTGGATGCTTAGGAAAAGAAATGCTGTTTGTGATTACCACAACTTTCCGTCCTCTTGGTGCTAGGAACGCAGGGTCTTCTGATGAGTCCCTGTGCTGTGATGGTACAAGGAGCAGAGCAGACCTTCTGCTTTGGATGCCAACAACTCTTTCCTCAGTTTTACTGTTCCCAGGAGACTGCTTCTGACAGGACACCTCACTGTCAGTACAGGTCGTTCTTTTAAGCCTCGTTCTGTTGCTTTTTTCCAGTGATTGCACACACATGGTTCTGCTTAGAGCATCCAGATCAACAGCAGTATTTCTGCTGCAAGTCTGCAGGTTTTCACAAAGGTCTGCTCAGGCAGAAAGTACAAACTGTCTTTGAGGCAAAGGATTGTGATATGTGACCACCATTACTTCATGAAAGACCGGGCTGTCTTCAGGAGAGGTGCGATGTTGCATTGACCTGATGTCAGTGTTTTCCATGGTGTGAACAAAGATGAATTGCATTCAGTTGCAATCAAGAAGCTTTCAGAACTTCTTTCTGAATGAGAGAGTGGAGTCTTACTTTGGGACAAATTCAGAGATGTTGCATTTCATGTAAGTGTTCATGATAATTAGATGGTGACCTCAGGGTCCCAATTTAGTGAGAGTTAGCCTGGATCAGGCTGGTAACTCCTGGAAGTTGTTAACTTTGTAGTGCTGTGTATGATCCTTTCCTAAGAAGATCTTGAACTTTCCACCCACGTCCCTGTTTTTTTTCCACCATCATTTACATGGCACAGTATTTTTTCTCCATGGATTCACTGTACTTAAATTTCGAACTGGGAAATGGAAGAACTGTGCTAGAGATGAGTGGATAGCAGGCATGTTTCTTGTTCCTCCTGAGATGTTTCTATTATGTGATTGCTTATGATGGCAAAATGCTGAACTTGGCTTTCAATTCTAAGCGCGTCACGTTTGTCCCTCTTGCCTTGCTTTTCAAGTTTGCTGAATCCTCACTGTTGTAGCTGAAATTGAAAGTGGGGAGAAATTGATACTTAGCAGTAAAACATTGCTCCTGGGTCAAAAGAGAACTAGGGTTGCAGTAATTATTGCTCAGACTAATGGCTTGCCTATATGATAAAATGAGGAAAAAGAACTGTTATTTTGGAAAGTTTTTTTCACATAAATGAGTTGATATATGAAGATCCTAACAAAGAACATGAAGAGCTTAGACTATCTCTAGAATACAAAGAAACTGTACTTGAATAGGCCCTTATATGTACTTGAATAGGACGCTTGTTGTGAAAGAGGTATTAAATAGATAACTTACTCCATGTGGTTTAGTTTTCAATGTTGGTATATTTTAAAACTTGCCTTTATTTTGCACTAGATTCCCCTCTGTTGAATTTCAAAGGTCTGCAGTCTCCTCAAAAGTCAGGCACTTCTGGACTTCTGTGGTAGAGTTACGCAGTTGAGCTCTTCCAGCTGCACTGGCATAGAACTGCAAGTTCTCCAAGGAGCAGCACCCAGGGCTCGTTGCTCGTGTGACTCATTCTATTGTCTGCAGTGGAGCTTCTCAGGGGAGGATGATTTAGTAATGTGCTTAATCGTTTAAAGGTCAGACTTTTCATTGTGTAAACTTGTGTATTGTTGTTGCAATAGATGCGATGTGCTTGTAGTGCAGAGGAGCTCTTTATGACCACCTTATAAAAGTGCTTTATTAGTTCTTAATTACTTTTATTTGGATTGCAGGGTTTGTTTTAACACAGGTTTGTTATCTGAGATCAGGGCCGCACAGGCGTCGCTTTCCTGGTACGTGGTCGTAGGAGCTCCCCTGCTGCTGCACGAAGCGATGGCGCAGGGCGTGCAGTGTGGGCATGCTGGCTGTGTAGGAAGGTGTATAAATGAGCTGCTGCGGAGCTCCTGGGCCTACGGAGGAGTGCCCTGCTGAGATGTTTGCGTGTCTCAGGGAGGTCAGACAGGCGAGTGCCGGCTTGCTGTCAGCACGTGGCTGCGCGGCTCTTGCAGCAGCGGGTGTGGCGGGGCTGTCTGCGCTCCCTGTGTCAGTCCCTGGCAGCTGCCGAGCTCAGAGGCGCCTGTCTGTGCTTTGTTAATAAATAGCTTTAGGATTATGTGTGCGTATTCGAAGTGCTGTGTCAATAGCAGCACCTGAGGTTAAAAAGAATGAAATCAGTTGTAACCTGAAATACTGCTTCGAACTTAAAATCTTTGTGTTCATTTATTGTAATACTTTTAAGGCTTATAGATAGTAATAGGTGTGCAACTTCCGCTCTGATTTCCAATTTTACAACTATATGTTAAAACCCAGGGTATACCAAAGAATAACTAATGGTAAACCAAGGAATTTACCATAACAGCTTTTTGATTTTTAATGCTCACAGGAGTTCTGCTGCAAAAATGGAGGGCTTTGCACACATTTGTTAACAATATTGCAGGAGAGAATTAAGTTTTTCCAACTCTTGGGGGTGGTTGTCGGTGAAGGCAGAATGGAACTTAATGAACCTGAATCGTGCATCTAATTGCTTATCATTTAACTTTGCCAGCACAGCTTTATGCTGCTTTGGGTGTCTTTTGGGTACTGCTGTTAAAGGGCGCAATAAAACAAATGAGATGTTTTATTTGCCATGGTTTTAGAGGGCAAAATTAGAGTTGTAATTGCATTAAGGTCTGTAATGTTTAGTGTTTTATAGCTCATTATCCTAAGATTATACTTTCCAGCAATATAAAGAAAGCAACAGTAATTATATCATACCCTGAAACTACTTTATTTCCCTCATGGTATTGAATTAATGTGATGCGTTGGTGACCCTGGCACACAAAACAGTTTTTGCACAGGGGTCTGGGTGTGTGGCTGTATTACTGAGAACTTGGGATGCTAAAACTCTCAAAAAGTTCAGTCTTCAAGTGTCAAAACTTGACAAGAATCGGAGCTGACTATTTTTGAAAATGATGTTCCCCAGGGTTCAGTTTGGGACGAGGTTTGTTTATGTGTCAATGATGTTGATGAGGCGACGGAGGATCGAGTGAACCCTCAATTAAGGTTTGCAGATGACACCAAGTTGGATGGGCGTGTTGATCTGCCAGAGGAAAGGAAGGCTCTGCAGAGGGATCTAAGAAGGCTACGCTGATGGGCAGAGTCCAACTGTATGGCATTCAGCAGAGCTACTTGCTGGATGCTTCACTTGGGTCATGACAATCTCAGACAGCAGTATAAGCGTGGGGAAGGGTGGAGAAGGTTGCCTGACAGGAAAGGATCTGGGGGTGTTGGCTTAAAGCCAGCTGAATGTGATCCAGCAGTGTGCCCAGGCACTCAAGAAGTCCAACGGTGTCTTGTCTTGCATCAGAAGTAGTGTGGCTGGCAGAACTGGGGAAGTGACCAGTCCCTCTGTGCTTGGCACTGGTGAGGCCACACCTCAACTGCTGGGTCCGGTTTGGACCCCTCAATACTGAGTTGCTGGGATGTGTTTAGAGAAGAGCAATGAAGCTGTTGAATGTGCTAGAAAGCAAGTGTTGTGAGGAGTGGCTGAGGGAACTTTTTGGTTTGAGGAAGAGGAGGCTCAGGGGAGATAACAGAATCATGATTCCATTATTCTGTGAAAGCACCGAGAGGACAAATACGTATTTAACAAAGCTGCTTTTCTATGTAGTACTGAAATCGTCAGGTTGTCAGCTGACCAGTATTGGGGATTACCTTCAGCACTTTGTTTCAGTGAGTCAAAATTCAAGTCTTACGCAATTGATCAGAATTGCTCAAACCCACAGTGTGCCTGAACAAAGCAGCTGTATGCTGTGCCTGGCTGCTGACATTCATGCACTTACTGAGTGAATTTGTCAGGGTGCAAATGCAGTTTAAACTGTAAGAAGCTGAATGTATCTGTGAGAGAGAGCGAGTGAGCTGCAATTCCCTCTGTAAGAGTGATTCTTGAACTGTGTTTGTTATGCCTGGTGAAGTTATAATTTAGTATTTCTTTTCCCGAGAGAACTGATTTATCTCTCAGTCACACAGCAGGATGTTGCTGGCACAAGGAATGGATGCTGTGGGAAGTGGAAGTAATCAGGAGTAAGGGCAGTGCTGTTTCAAAATTAAAGTGGCAGTGATGGTGAGCTTGCTGGATTTTTGGTGGTCTTCAGGGAACAATACTAAATAATGAGGCTGTCTGGTTTTCTTTGTCCAGTTATTTCTTCAGACTGCTTCATTTTGTGCAAACGCATAATTGTAGGAAAAAAAAAATGTTGCTGAGGGCTTAAACCTTGAAGAATGACTGGGCTGTAGCCATTGTGTAGGCAGTGGGTCAAGGGAAGGGATTGTCTCTCTCTGTTCAGGTTGTGATATGGCATGTAAGGTGCGGTGCCCAGTTTGAGGCTGTCCAGTAGAGGAAAAGGCATTGATGTTCTTTGTCAGGCCCAGCGGAGGGCCATGAAGATTGTTCTGGGGCTGAAGCGTGTGATGGGCAATGAGTCTGAGAGACCATGGTTTGTTCTGTCTGGAGAGGGCAAAGGGAAGAGCTCACTGTTTTCGCAGCTGCCATCTGGGTGGCCATGAAGGGACAGAACCACGTTTTCTCAGAGGCGAGCAGGGATTGCAAGAGAGGCAATAAACACACATTGAAATAGGGGAAACTCAGGTATAGGAAAAAAATGTTTCCTGTGAGAGTTGCGGAGCACTGAGTTACGGTCCCAGAGAGGCTGTAAAATCCCCCAACTTTGGACATGTTCAGAACTTTCTTGGCTAAGTCCTTGAGAAACCTCCTGTAATTGGAGCTGCTCCACACAGGAGCTGAGTGTCCTCCAGAGGTTCCAACCTGCGCAGTTCTTTGATATGTTTAGTCTGAGATTTGGAGATGAGTGAACTTCATAATGGATTGCTCTGTACTTTGGTGACAAATGGAATCTTGTGCAGTTTGTGCTTTTTTTTTTTTCTTTTTTTACTGATTAGTTCTTTTAATGCACAGAAATGGTAACCTAAAGAAAGTTACTTCTAGTGTTCGGTGTATGTCACTAGGAAGTGGCTTAGGGCGGGTCTTGGTAATTCCTTTACTGTATATTCTGAATATACAGTGTTTGTGTCTGTATTTATTTCTGAATATTCTTACGCATCAAATTTTTGTTTAATTGTGAGACGAAAAATAAGGTCTTTCATGTTCTTAGCAGATCTGCTAAAATCTCCAAACTATTACTCAATAGACAGTAAGGAAGGCTGGCTGATGTTAAGAAGAGTTAGTATGACATTATTGACCGATACAGAGAAAGTATTTATACATAGATGATAAATGTTTAATTATCCATTATTTTACTCTGGAAATAGTATCTTTGAAGGAAGCTTTGGTAAAATTATTGTTCAGTGGAATGGCTCTTAGTTCACTGCAGTTATTGCCAGCTCATTAGTTGGTAATTTACGCAATTAATAATAAACAATTCTTCATTTTCAAGCTGAAAGAAGGTAGATTTAGGTTAGATATAAGGAAAAGGTTTTTTACGTTGAGGATGGTGAGGCACTGGAACAGGTTGCCCAGAGGTGCCCCATCCCTGGAGACTTTCAAGGTGAGGCTGGACCAGGCCCTGGGCCTGGCTGCATGTCCCTATTCATTGCAGACGGGTTGGACTACATGGCCTTTAAAGGTCTCTTCCAACTCTAAGCATTCTGTGATTCTATGATTTTACTCTGCACAGTTGGTTTTGCTTCTCCTTCTGGGAGTAAGGGAGAAGGAAGGGAATCCCAGAACCTATTAGTAACTGTTCAGCAGTCCTACATTCCAAGATTTGCACTTGAGGTTATACAGCTTTTATCTCTTCATTTTACTTCTGTGTTTGAGTAAGAGTTTCTAAACTCGTCCCTATTGGCAGATGCTAATAGCTGAAGCTATTATATTATACATCTCTGGCTACGAACTGGGTTTGTCTTAGCTTAGCCTGTCTTGTCAATGTATCAATGATAAAAGAAATGGGGGAGGGTCAGGAAGTGCAACAAACACCTTGAAAATGGAAAAGCATCCTGAAAAAAAAAGAAGTCTTAGTAGTAAAAGATCAAGAAAGATAACGACACTGCTGAACTACGAAATTATTGCCTTTACTGCAATGTGGATCAGTTAGGTAGAAATAAAAGAGGGTTTAAAGTAACTTGTAATAAATTTGTGCATTGAGAAAATAAAAAATGTTTTGTATGATATCCATAAATGTATACTTGAACATAAACTTAATATGAGGCTTTGTTTTTTTTAAATGAATAATATTACATGTGTGTAAATTATTTATACGTCAGTCTCGATACTAAAAAACATTCTGTTGTAGGTTTGTACAGTTTTTGAAAAATGTTGGACTTTAAAAATTAATAAAGTGTAGTAGCTAATGTGTTAATACTAAATATTTTAATAAGATGCTAAAAACTTAATTTCCTTGGTAGACAGCCTAAGGAAGCAACTTCACTTTTTATTCGCCAAACTCTGTAGCTTGTGTCCTTTGGATTTGAAGTAGTATTTTGATGTTGCTTGTAACAAAGTGTAGCAGCTTTAATGGACAAAGCTTAGCATGCAGATTTCATTATGGATAAACATTAAACTTTTAAGATCCAGCAAGAAATGCGATGTATTCTTAGGATTATAATCTTCATTAGCCTTCTTTGTCATAAATTATAAATGCCTCCTGAAATATTGATCGATTCCATTAGAATCCGAAGGCTCTGTGAGTATTGGGCTACACGTTGATACCATCGCTGCATTAGCTTAAAGTGAATATCAGTGTCATTCACAAAGCTCAAATTCAGTCTTAATGCACACGTGGCCTATTGATCTGTTTATGAGAGACACTGGGAAGCAATAATTTGCAGTGCAGAAACCCTTAGCATTGGGCTCTATTTGAAACCAGAATGAGCTGTTTCCAATAGCTTAACGTTTAGTTGTTCACATCCAGTTGTTATAAAAACCAGCTGTAAAAGTGTCAAACACGTTTTAAATAGACAAGGAAATGTGCTCATGTGCTTTCGGAGCTATTTGGTTGGGAAGAAAGAAGCAAAAGTGTTGCTAACCTCCTGAGTTTATTGCTGCTTTTTAAGCAACGTGACCTTCCTCTGCTCGCTTGAAGTAGTGCAATTTATGGGATCAAAGTTGAGCTCATCTTGTCATCTCTTGTTTCTGAGAAAGATTTGAAGTATATTTACATGCATAGTGTTTGAATGAATCCAGTGGCTTGATGCTTTCAGTAAGTTTTCAATTTGAGACAATTTTTGGAAGTTGCAATAATGGGTTACAGTTTGTTTTCACATTGAAATAAGTCTAAAAATGAGGTTAAAAATTTCTAAAAAAAAAAAAAAAAAAAGTTTAAAATGTTGCAACACCTTCTAGGTGGAACTTGCTGTCATGCCACCCACATCTTTTTCTGTCCTTGATGTCTCCCTGGCTACACCTGAAGCAACATTTTCCATTGTGAAAGAACATTGGCAGGGTTTTCAATCTTCACTAATCCTGCATGTGCTGAAACTTGTAACAGCTGCATGGTGAATAGTTGGTTATTCTACAAATACATAATGGAGCAGGGTTCCTTAATCTCCTCATTGGGGCATTTATTGAAGCAAGCTGACTTGACTGAATATTTTAGAGGTAACTGGTTTGGATAGACTGGATAGAGCCTTGTTATTGAGGAAGCCTGTGGTGCATGATTTAATCTAAATTAATACAAAATATCTGCTCCAAAATATCTACAACAAACAACAGATTTGTTGTACCACAATTTGTTCCATCTGTAGCATGCCATTGACATATTTCTTACTAGGGGGATGTGTTGTTGCTCATGCTTGGTGATGGAATCATGGAATCACCACGTTGAGAACAGACCTACGAGATCATCCAGTCCACTTACCACCAGTATTTCCCCACTAAGCCACGTCCCTTAGTGCCACATCTAAATGTTTCTTGAACACCTTCAGAGACAGTGACTCAAATACCTTCCTGGGTAGCCCATTCCATTTCCAGCCATTCAAGAGCAACAATTAAAGATAGGCTTATCACGTTACTTGAATTAACATATTATTAAGAAAGAAAGAAAGGAAGTTTTTTTTTTAAGGTTAATTTATTTTTTGCTGAATCCTTAAACAAACAAAAAAGCTGTAGAGTACAGCCTATGATCCACTTTTGATTAGCTATTTTGTAAATGAGGATAAATTCTTTGATAAATTAGGTAAAAATTGGGATAGTGTTGTGTACTTCCTTAATTTCCTTCTGATAGGTTTGCAAGAGAAGTATAGATGGATGCTTGTGCTGTTTGAGAGAAGGGAAATTGAAGATCAGGTGCAGATTTGATGGCTGAACTTGCATGTGCATTCCCAAAAGTGCCTCAAAAGGTTTCCTAAAGCACAAAATGCCAAACTGAGTGGATTAAAAAAAGTAATAATAATTTGCAAGAGATTGTAGTGATAATTGCTCTCTGTAGCTGTCCCTAGAACTCTTTTCTGTTGGCAACAGTATGCCTTTATTTAACAGCCCTCTACTCAGATTTTGATAATTGACCATGATCAGAAAAGATTGGCCAGGCCAGTACATATTGTAAAAGACCATCTTCCTGTCCTCTTCTCTTATTTTACCTACTGCTGCAATAATTACATTATGGAGTAATGTTAAAAGAAAAATATCAATGCCAAAATCCCTGCTTGTGTGTTTTGGAGGCTGAAGCTGCTGCCTAGTATGTTGGTGGGAGAAGATGAGTAAGCCCGAATGAAATTTGGTCGACTGACTTGCTTCAGATGTCTCCTGGGATCTGTTTCCCAGAATTCCTCTAACAAGTGATCTATTGTTTGTTTATGTGAAGAACTCTCTTAAAGACTCTTTCAACTCTAAAACAGTATGGGTCATGAATGGGATTAGAAATACAGAGTTTGCTTTGCAATTTTCTTGGCACAAAGGCCTCCACTTTTGTTTCTTGCCCAATGAAGTGGGAGGCAGACTCTTCTGTCTTTGTAGAAAGAAAGCTTGTTGGGAAGCGAGGGGGGAAAGACCCAATGTTGAGCCATACAAAAAACTCACTAAGGACTCTAAGAAATGAAATGTAAATGTCATGAAAAACAGGAAGATCTGAAATGTCATTTAAAACGTATTTAGGAAGAAGCCAAAGCAATTCGATACAAACATCTGGGTGGAGTGCTTATTCATGTTGACTTTTTAATTGCTGGCGGTTATCCAGATGGAGCCAGCTTTAAACTAGCTTTATTTTAATTAGTTTAATTAGAGCAAGTGCTTAATCTGCTCAGTACAGTGCCTGACTTGTCCATTATTTTCCATGGTATATGTGCTTTTTCTAAGTGCAAGGTGCTAAGCATGTCTTATTATTACTAGAAAATCGGTAGGTTTTTCTTTTGGTATTTTAGGATAGTGAGCTAGAAATTGTTTGGATGCTTGTATCTTGTGAATAGGAAGTACTAAGCAGATATAAAAATAAGCCATGGAGTAATCAAGCAGTGGGGTTTTTTCCTTCCCATCAGGTGTTTGGACCAAGCTGGTTGTATCAGCTTTCTTTACAGTCAATAAGGAGACTTAGAGTAAGTTTCCTTCCATACATCTGCCTTGCTATTGTGACTCAAAATCAATGTAACACTTCACTGGTCAGAGCTTGGTAACAGGAACCAAGGTTCAGGTATGAGGCAGTAAGTGTGGGTGCACGTGTGTGTCTGTATGAATGTCTAAGGAGAAAACTAAAGATGTTTAGTGAGGGCACTGGCTGCTCAGAGAGGCTGTGGGTGCCCCATCCCTGGAGGTGCTCAAGGCTGGATGGGGCCCCGGGCAGCCTGAGCTGGTGGAGGTTGGGGCTGGGTGGCATTTGAGGTCCCTTCCAACTTAAGCTGTTTCTTGGTTCTACACTTAAAACAGATCATTGCTGAGAAATGTCTAGAAGCTCTGTGCGCTATTCAAAGCAAGCTGGTTCTCTTTGGTAACTTCTTAGAAAGATGCATTGTCTCACATATTGACTTATTCTTGTCACTTTATCTTACCCTTAGTCTTATAAATACCTGAAGTTTTCTACAAAACTGTGATGAGAGTAGAGCCTGGAGAAAACCAGTTGCTTTTCACTATAATTTTTTAACTAAAAGCTTGTTCACATTCAGACAAAACTAAGATCTTTAGAAGAGCTTTGGGAATAAATAGACTGGCAGCTTAATGAGAGTCTTGGAAACCTTAGAACTGACAATCTTCAAATAATGCTTGTTCTCAGGAAAACAGTACACTATGGTATAAGGAAAAGATTAGTTGAATTTCAAAATAGGTCTACTAGGAGTGTTATTTCATCAGTGATTCATTGGGGAAAAGGGCAGTTTCCTGATATTCTTTCTGCATTTTGAGTTTTCCCTGACCTGGAATCTAGCTGCCTCCCAGCCTGTTGGTAACGTCTGCTGCCGTGCAATCTGAAGAGATGGAAGTCAAGACAATGGAGCTGTAAAAGTGGGTGGTGAGGAACAGGAAATGTAGAGGCAGCCATTCCAAAATAACGAGTGGAAGATCTGGCTTCAACTAACTGTGAATTGTATTTTCTTTCAAGTTAGCTGGCAGCAGCTGCACTGATGCCGGGCAGCCCCGCAGTGAGGCTCTGGGCTGGCTGGCCTCAGCCTGTCAGGCTCAGCAGAGTTCTGGGTCAGCCAGGTCCTGCCCAGTAGAGATGGAGCGTGGAAGATGATGACTGCTTTGACGATAAGTCTGCTTGAGGAGATAACCTGCCGTCTTCATGTTTGTCTGAAAGATAGGTTGATTTTGTACTGTCAATTTATTTGAAAACCTAATTTAGATTCTGTTTTGTGTTCTTTTTAGATTGGGGCATATGATCAACAAATATGGGAAAAATCAGTAGAACAAAGAGAAATCAAGGTAATACAGTATATCAAGTCTTTTTTTTTCTTTTGCCAGTTATCGGTAATGCTGTAATTGTATATGCTGATGTAATTTACAATGTATGGGATATTCTTTAATGCTGGTGAAGCAAAAATAGACTTCTGGAGTGTAACCAAATGAAACTGGCATAGTATACTCTATTTATATGACTGCTAAATCCACAGCATTTTAAAGTTCTACATCAGTCTGTACTTCGGTGCTTTTTTATTATTGTCTTAAGCCAGAGCTTAGTTTATGAGTGCCTCTCTTTCACTCTATGATGAATTCTAACGTCAGTTATCTGAGCTCTCCTTATTTCAGTTAGTTACCTTATCCCTCCAGTTCACTTTTCCTCCTTTATGATGCTGTCATTGTTTTGTACAGTTTATTAGACTGGTAAGTACTTCAGGCTTTGTGTCCTGAGAAAGCAGTTAACAGCAGTTTTTTGCATTTTGGTTTAACTAACAGTGCCATCAATGTCTGCCGCATTGCTACAGCGTTCTGGGGAAAATAGTCAATCCTATGTGTAGTACTTCTGCTGATTGTAGATTGTGTCATACTCTGTAATGTTAAAATTAGTTTCACTGGTGTTTTCTTGCAATTAACCTTTTCTCTTCAAGTACTGCACACAAGAAATACGCTATTACTGCATGAGCTTAAAGGCTGTGTTAATTCTTAGCATTAGTAAAATACACATTTCTTCAGCATTCCTGTGGGTTTTTGGTTGTTATTCTCCATTACTTCAATAGCTAAATAGCATATGTTAGGGAGATCATTACACAGGAGCTCTCACCAACCTGATCTCTCTACAAAATCTACAGATTAGCTTTTAAATCAGAGATGATATTTTCAGAAGTGCTTCCGAGCCTGATAAGGAATCTTTGTGACACCACAGTTGTACAACATGCCCCGTTAGGCAGCACGAGGAACCTGAGCTGCTGCTGGTGCTGAGCTGGCTGAGTGCAGCTGCAGGGACACCTGGGGACTGTGCAGCTCAGGTGCTGGGAGCTGCCAGGCAGCCCTCCCTGGCACAGTGCTGCTGTGTGCCGCATGAGGTGCGGCTTTGATTGCAGCCATACGCTGATGTGATCAGAAGGTTATTGCACGAGAGTTGCATCTTGTGGTACCCGCTGTCTGAAGCATGCAGAGAGGTGGTGCAGAAATGCTCTTGATATCAGCACAGCTAATTTCAAACAAAGGTGTTGGCGTTATTTTCAGTGTCTTTTCAGTGACTGTGAAAACCAATTGCCATTACAACAGAAGTTCTTGTAGCTGCCGTGTAATAGGGCAACATTCAAATAATTTATTGCAAATATAGTCTTGAGCCTGTGGGAAATTCAGCTTGTTTGGTTTATAGGCTGATAATTAACAAATAAACAATGGGAAAAATGATAGTGCCCAGAAGAGTTAGCAGTGATGGGGAGGCTTTCAAGGGGAGGCTGGACGGAGACCTGGACAACCTGCTCTAGTTGTGGTGTCCCTGTCCATTGCAGAGGAGCTGGACTAGATGCCTTCAGAGGTCTCTTCCAACCCTGAGGAGTCCATGACATAGCATAATGAAGGGAGCAGTGAAAGAGGTTGTTACCTTTAGGTGTCATACATTAAAGCTTATATCTCAAAGCCATTATAATGCTGTTTATAAATGAACTTAACTAAAGAAGTTAATAAAGAATATAACCAAGAAGTTTTTTTTAGTAAAAAAAAAATTTGTTGCCAGTAGTATAAATTAATATTAATAGGGTAGTTTTAACTGAATTATTAATTTTAAACTTTGCGCAGTGGAGCTTTTACAACAGTAACTATTTTTAAGAGCTTTTATTTAAACTTTGTGGTTTTTATATTAGGTAGCAGAAATGTGTTAAGTACTGAATAGAAATTATGTGAGTTAATGGGATGGATCTGAATAGTATGGAACATAATTATTTCTTAATTAACCTTATGTTACTTCCTAATGTTGGAACATACTGTTTTTCGCATACATCACACAAATTCGTGACACATGAATAGAGAAATTGCATCTTAATAAAAGGAATTCTTTCACTGTGTGTGGCAAAAAGTAGAGCTACCAGTTCACTATAGTTCATGGACACTGAAAGCACTTGAGATTTGACCAGTGACATTTTTTAAGAATGTCACCACTGCTTTCCCTATGAAAGATGCATTGAGTTCCATTGTTGCCTTTCTTTTTTTTTTTGAAAAGTTCTTTGTGCAGAATGGAAATGGGCACAGGGGTAAATTGTTCATAGGACTGTCTGTATTTCCAGTGGGTTATTTCTTCTAAGATGCACATATCTGTTTATTTAGACTTTTGAGGAAAAAATCATGAGGCCCATAAGCAGCAGTACAGTTGAAATGTATCATACAGTATCTTCTATTTTTAATCTTTAGAACCTTTTATGAAATAGAGTGGCTTGCTTATGCAAGAATTCCCAGGAATATATAGCTATTTATGGAGTTACAGTAAATACAATTTCTAAGTATGGGCTTCCACATGAAATTACTGCAGTTTTAAGACTGCTGACCTATGAAAATCTTGTACATTAAGCAGTGCTAAGTCTGCAGTAAAACAGCATTTGTCATCTTAAGAACACATTTTGTCCTAACCACCCATCAGTTCCATGTATTAATTTTGTTTAATTTCAAGCAAACTCTCTTTTTTCTAATGGGCCTACCAGGTGTTGACTATACAGCTAGTTCCCTGCCAACAGTGATTTGTTTTTGTTGGTTTTGGTTTTTATATTATAGTGTTATTTTAAAAATAAGTACAGCTGAATTTAAGTGCAAGAAATATTTTGAGCTGTGCTATTTGAAAACATGCTTTATGTAGTTGCTATGAAGATTCACACGGCTAGATGTCATTGATCTTTCTCTCATTTTTATTAATTTAATTTGTATAATTTTATCTAAATTTAATGCTTATACTGAAGTAATACATTTTTTTAACATGAATGTAATATTACTGTGTTCGAAATCTGCAGTTCACCAGCAAATGGAACTGCTATTTGAATAAGTACAGTTAAATCACTTCCATTATAATTCCATTTGTATCCTCAATATTTTTTTGAATTACTGTAGTTTACTATGTCTGAATTGTACATGGAATCATTATTAGCTAATGTGACCAGGAGCTGATCTGAAGGCATCAAAGTAAACTCACAAACATCTGTCTCTAAGCATCACATCTTAACATAAAGAATAAACTTGACAGTTTTGTGAGGAAGTTTGGCTCTTCCATAAGGAAAGGTGCTGTTTCGAAAAGAAAGAATAAATAGAAGCTTTTTCTTTTTCCCTGCTGCTTCCCCATGTTGTTTACTTTTTCTTTTTAATAGGCTGTTCTATATTCAGTATTGGGAATACCAGTAGTTTTCTAGAATTTGGACTTCTGACAGCAGAACTTGCTGTTGATTAGTGGCTTTTGATTTGCTGTTGATTAGTGGCACACATTGCGGTGTGATTTGCTGTTTAGTTTTAGAATTGAGGAGTTCTAATATGAGCATTTGATAAAGTTTAATTAGATATCAAAGCAGAAAAGATTCAGGAAAGTAATTTTTTAAAAAAAAGCTCTGGAAACCTAATATGAATGTACTACTAATTGTTGCAAGTGTGTGCAGATTTTGTCTGTATAACCCGAAGCCATGGGGAGTGTGTGCTCAGTGCTTAACAACATTTTGGATCTACGTAGTTGGGTCAGTAATTGTTCAGGTTTTGTTTAGATTGTCAAGTGTGAAAAAGGCATTGAATGGTGCCGTGTACCTCAGAATGTTTTATAGTACTTTAAATCTCTGAAGTTGACTTTTGTCTGAATCGTTAAGAACAGTACAGGTTAAACACAATTACTGACCATATCTTTATTATCACATCACATTATTTCTGTATTCTGCTGATGTTCAATATTTGCGTATTTCAGGGTTTGAGAAACAAACCAAAGAAAACAGGACATGTAAAACCAGACCTCATAGATGTTGACCTTGTACGAGGTAAGTCTTGAGCTAGAAGAAGCCAGATTTCTCAGAATTAAATGAACTACCAGTCTGTCTTGTCATAAGCTGAAGGCTCAAAAAACTGGATTTAAGTTTTGAATAGACCTAGGTTTTGGGAAAAAGAAATCAGTGGATTTCTATGGATGATAGTTTGAGCATTATCAGTTCAGCAGTCTCCTATTTCCATACTTCCAGACTTCTTTCAAATCTTCTGATGGTTTGGGGAAAGATTATGTTAAAATTTTGGAAGAGTAACAGTTATATAGGCATTAAATATTTCTTACACATTTTCAAGAGCAAAGCAACAAGAGAAGGTCAAAGTGATGTAAGACTTCTCAAGAAGTATTTAATCTTTATTTGATCTTTATTTAATTTTCCTCATACCTCACGAAGCCTGGGGAAAATGTTATCTAGATTATTTTTCCATGATCCCAGCAGCCAGCTTGTTCTCGAAAATACATTCCTGTAGTGCTTGTTGAATTCAGATCTAGAATTAGCAGAATCCTTGGTCTTTGCTAGCAGTCATGGAGTTGCTTATGCGCATGTGCATGCTCCAGTTGTGGGTAACATGGATACACAGACTCTCTTAGAGCCATAGCTCTAAGCAAATACTAGCCAGTTTTCTAGGTGCCAGAGAAGTGGGAATTTGCAGGAAGCAAGAAGGGAAAGTAATGGAAGGATGTGAAGAAAGAGTGTGTGAACGAGTGAGATGAAAAATGGTATAGAAGAAGAGACAGATGAATTAGTCTTTAGGTAGCTTTCCTTCTCCTAGAGCTAGTCATCAGTTTGACTGATACCGCTGCACGTTTCTCAACTGTATTCCACTTTCCTGGCTACAGCAGTGCTCTATGTTGATTACCATCAACGTAGATGCATTTAGAACTATGCATAATTACATTTAATTACTGATCTTCTGTCTATAGCTACTTAGCATCTCAATTTATTATTAGTCATAAAATGAAATACATTATTTTTCTCTCTTTTTTTTTTCTTTTTTTAAGGATCTGCTTTTGCTAAAGCAAAACCCGAAAGTCCTTGGACATCTCTGACCCGCAAAGGAATCGTGAGAGTTGTTTTCTTTCCATTCTTCTACAGGTGGTGGCTACAAGTGACATCGAGAGTCATCTTTTTTTGGCTGCTTGTTCTTTACCTTCTTCAAGGTAGAATTGGATTATAGGATCAGCTTCGACTGAATGCCTTAATTTAACCATTACTACTTCAATATGTTGCTTTGTTCACTTAATACTGTTAAAACTCTTTCTAATGTATGCTGGAATAGATTGCAAAAGTGTCTTATGATTAGTTCCTCCTTTACAATTGTATAATGGGGACATTTGGAAAATTTGAGGATTTCCTTGCAGGTTTTCTTCAGCACTTAGCACTCTTGTTACTTTGGCATCTCTGTATATGATTTAGGTTTCTAGGACTAACTGATTTCAAGACTGAGAGTCACCTGAGAAACCTTTGATTTTCTGGATTAGGATTAGTCCTGTTATTTGTGCTTCTTGATGAGAGCTCTTGGTCTGCGAAGGATGCTGAACCTGCCATTATGCATCTTGCACAGCCCACTGGATGATGTGTGATCAATTTTCAGTTCTTCCCTGGGTTATCTTGTCACATCAGAGGCAGTAAGCTTTAAGCTCGTATTTCAGTCATACCTCAGCCATGCTTCTGGATGACTGACAAATCTATTACTTACTGTCCTATATGCTTCTGCTAACTTTTCCATTGTATATGAAGGGAGTATGCATCTTAATTTTACACTTCCTAGATTAACAGTTGTGCAAAGTCATTTTATAATAAACAGAAGGAAATTCTCAGCTTTTAAAAAGGATGATGAATCACCAGTTCCAGTAATCGAAGCCTTTGCTCCTCTTAATTATATGTAGTATAAAAGAGGAAAATTAGAGAAGAAAGAATGTAATGTAATGAGTCAGTATCTAACAGTGTGAAAGTCAGTAAGAAATTAAGTGTATTGGAAGCACGCACAACAAAAAACAAATCAGAAGCTTAATGCATGTTGGGAGCAGTTTAAGCACTCTGAAAAACTAAATGACTGATAAGTTATCTACTGAAACCAATTAAAATATGATAATTACCTTTTCAGTTACCTGTGCAGTCCTCACAGTTATGAATTTCTGTATCATTTGGAAATTGTATCTAAAATTAGAAAATAAAAATATAGTACCTCTTGTTTGATGTTAGCAGCTATAGAATTTGTTCCACAGTGATGATGCCCCCAGACTTGAAATATGTTGACATTCACAGAATCACAGAATGGCCAGGGTTGGAAGAGACCTCAAGGATCACAAATCTCCAACCCCCTGCCACATGCAGGGCCACCAACCTCCCCATTTAATACCAGACCAGGCTGTCCAGGGCCCCATCCAATCTGGCTTTGAACACCTCCAGGGACAGGGCACCCACAACCCGTCTGGGCAGCCTGTGCCAGCACCTCAACACTCTCTCTGTAAAGAATTTCCCCCTGATGTCCAACCTAAAACTCCCCTCTCTCAACTTAAAACCATTTCCCCTCATTCTGCAGTTATCAACCCTTTCAAAGAGTTGATAACATTCATGTAGGCTGTCAACAACTTTCCCTATCCCAAATTCTTAGGTACGTGCTTAAGAATTATTATTGCATGTATTAGCCTGTGAGTATACTATGCTAAATAGTAACAGTAAAGGAAAGAATTTTTTTCCCTGACTGTAGATTAAAACTCCAGATTTTATTTACATTTGTTTACTTCATAATAAGTTATGATTAGAAAACTGTGATAAGAGAAAGAGAAACAGGGAAATGTTTCTGTTCAAGGTCATTGAACAGGCTGGTAAGTTAAGGTAGAAGAAAAATTTTTTTCTTCTGATTCCATATCCATTTAGGTTATACCACTACCTCATTTTTACTTTTAAAATGTTTCTATATTCTAATATGAAAACTGATTTGTGAAATCAGTGTGTATCTCATACTGTGTATTTTAGTATGAAACAAGAAATGTGAATATTCATAGCAGTTATAAGTTTATTTTGGCGAGATACATATATATGTATGTATGCATTTTTAAAATTCTTGGTGATACAACTATTTCAAAGCTTTTAGTGCTAAAAAATAAATGGTTTGGTCTTTGAAATGTAGTTGCCTGCTTTGAGACAGCTTTTTTGGCTCTACATGAAATCATTCTATTTGTTTCACAAAATACAGCACTGTCATTTAGGAGAATACCAGTCCAGATGTAATAAATGAGGAAAGAAATAATTGAATCTGGTAGGAGAAATTTTGTTTGAAGCCTAAGCTGTTGGTAGGAGCAGTTCTGTGGTAGTTTGAACTACAGCATGTTGGCATGTTGTGCAGAAATTTGTGTATTTCCTTCCTGTGTTACTGAAAGGATTGGGAGGTAGGTAATGTTTTGTTAATCTCTGTCATGGTAGGCGTGTGCAGTCTATAGACTCATGTTTTCTGAAATCTATAGTGAAGTTTGAAATGCTTTTGTGGAGACGTATCCTGAAAATCATTTCAAGTGGGTCTGTGAAGCTTGTAGTACTCAGATCGGTATACTTACACAAACTGCATAGTAGGAATCAAAGCTGGCTATTTGTTTATACTTTATACCATATGAATCTGTGTGTTTGAGAAACTCAGATGAACTCATTTAGAAAAAGATGTTGTTGTTACTGACCTAAAGCTTCTAAAAGCTTTTCTAAGTTGTAGAAGTGATTGGGCTGTTCTAACAGGAGTAGGAAGAGCTCTGTAGGTGTTGTCTGTGTATGAGAAGCAGGTTATAGGGTTTGTAAGTTTGACAAGTAATGATGGGTTGATGGTTGGACTTGATGATCCCAGAGGTCTTTTCCAACCGTACTGATTCTAAGTTTCTGTGAAGAGGAAGCTGCCACTTTCCCAAGCACAAATGCTAGTTGGAGTCCTGGTCACTTCAGCTGGACTACCTTGTAATGTACATAGTTTGTCTTTGAGTTTTTCTTGTTATTAGAAAATTTATACACAAGTGTATGGGAAATTTTGTCTTTTGAATGGAATATGAAGTTCAAAATTCTTTCAGCTAGAGTATTAAGAGTTTCTCGTCACTAGTCTGCGTTGAAATAGATGTTTGATTTCACAGTCGCAAGTTAGCTGAGCTTGGCAGGCACCTCCAGGGGTCACTCAGGCCACCTCTGCTCGGAGTGTCATTAGCTGCCATGGGCTGCTCAGGGCAATGTCCAGCATGGTGTTAAGCATCTACAAAGTGGAGGGATACAGCCCGTCAGGGAAACCAGCTCCTTGTGTGATGTCTCCTATGCTCACCTGACTTGTTGGATTGTGCTGTGTTGGTTTCAAGTGATACAGGACTAAATTTATCTCGATTGATTGAAGCATAGCATTTGTTGCTTGATTTTGGGTTTTTTTTCTCCTACTAAATTGTCATCTTAATATGAATTTACTTCCTGTCATACCTAGCTTTGCAAATGCTTTCCTCTCCACCCTTCATTCTGCTACCATTTTTTGAGCAATATTTATAATATCACAAGAAGACATGAGCATGAAGATAAGTCAAGTATTCAAATCCTGATTACTGTCTTTCATTTTATTGTAATTGTCATTCCATGCTCTGAATTTCAGGCTTGGTTTAAAATGCTGGTAAAGAACTACATGTAACTGCTTCTCATTTTAAGATAAGTCATATAATAAGTTGGCCATCCCAGACATTTCAAGTATTGGACTCAACTTCATCTTCCTTCTTTTCCAGTTGCTGCTGTAGTGTTATTCTGTACAGCCCAGAGCCCACATAATATACCTCTGACTGAAGTAATTGGGCCAATATGGCTCATGTTGCTACTTGGAACTGTACACTGTCAGATTGTTTCAACACGAACCCCTAAGCCTCCTCCCAGCACAGGGGTTAAAAGAAGAAGGTATAGTCTGTATTAAAGTACTTATCATTTAGGTTTGTTGAACTATTCTGAAGAATGTGCATAAAGTTGTAGGGATTTACAGTCTCTGCTTCACAAGGGATGAGAAATTGAAGCTCCATTTTTATCTGAAACTTCAAAATGGGTGCTTGGTTAGTGCTCTAACATTTGTGCATTTACTAATTTGTGCACTGTTTTTTTTAATACATTAAATCTGATGTTTTTGCCTCAAAAGAGCTTGTGACTGAATACTGATGGAGTGACATATTACTGCAAGTTTTGCTTTAGAACTCTGTGCAGTACTGACCAGCAATCTGTGAGAAGTGTGTTAAAGGAGGTACTGGAAGCATAGACCTGAAAGTCTTCCAGCACTTCAGTGTATATGGTTTGCTACAGTGAACTGTCCCATTATAGTGGGAAGACCTGCAATAGAGAAATTTTGCAGTTTTTAGCCTCAGAGATGAAATTTATCTTACCTTGTGTTTAATGTTAATATGATGAGTAACTGTTATCTTAGTGTTTGTAAATGGAGTTTGTTAAATCAACACGATAAACCTTAAGCAATGTCTTGAAATTTTGCTTGTTTTTGCATGTCTAAAACTGCTGAACACGTTATAGAAGTAGTAGATTGCACTTATAAAGCTACCTTCCAATTTTAATCTCTTCTGATGAAGGAAATTAAGGAAAGCAGCACATTTGGAAGTACATAGGGAAGGAGATGGCTCTAGTACCACAGATAACACACAGGAGGGAACAGTGCAGAGCTACGGTACAAGCACCTCTTACAGTATTGGCGCTGTCTTCAGAGATATCTGGCATGCCGCTTTCTTTTTATCAGGGTTTGTATTTATTCAAGGCTACATATGTGTGAGATATGCACTATCCCTTTTCCAGAGAAGTAAACATTAATCTGCTGATTAGATAAGAACAAAAAATAAATTGACAAAAACTTAATAGTAAACTCAGCTCAGTGTTTGAACATGCATTAACCTCTTGTTTTTTGACTTCTGAAATTGCTGATGAAATTGCTGATGAAATAACTGTAGAAATGCAAAGTAACTTTGGCTGATTTTATGATAATTGTAGGACTGCACTTTGTGATGTATCAGGAATAAACTAGCTTGGTTTTTCAATTTTAATCCAACGAGGAAATTTTACTCTTACGTTTTAGTTGATTGCATTACTTGATAATTACATGGAGAGAATGCACATAGATGGCCATCACTGTCATCAAATTACACATTTTTTGAAGGAAAAACCTTCAGGACTCAAGCATGGCATTTAATCTGTCAGTGAGCTATGAAGATACATTTTCTAATGACTGGAAGAAGCATTTAAGCTTGTTATATTTCAGAGTGCTACACATCAGCATTTATTAGTAAAGTTGAATACATGCATATGAACTGGTACAAAATGAAGAAAAGGGATACTGCAAGTTACTACATTGTTTTGTTCTGCATGCTGCATCTTAAATATTGCAACACTAATGTGTCTGTTGTATTCGTGATTCGTGCACTTAACCTCTGGTAAAGCTTTACCTTGTGTTACATTACATTCTGGAAATAAAAATCTGGAAAAATTTTAAAAATATCTAAGAATGCTGCAGAAGTTAATTTGGTCTTTCTGTGTGTAGTTTAAGCTGGTTTTAACAAACTGTGAGCAATAGTAATAGACACCACAGCTGTTCTTTGTGTAACACCACATCTAAATCGGTCTCTGTGTATTTCTTTCTGGTACATTTGGAGTGTGATCTTGTAAACTTTTGAACATTATCTGCTCAGTGAAGATACTGATTTTCAATCAGTATTGTTGGACTGTTGAGGACTGTTGGAAGACTCACTTTCTTCCTTGCCTTCTTCACTTCCTTGGGGTGACTGAGAATGCTATAAGCAGCCTTTAGTCACTCTTCAGCTGCAGAGGTTTGCACGTCCGAGAATGAACCATGGCAGCTTATCCAGATGAAAAATAACCTTTTTTTTTTTTTTTTTTTTTCCTCACAGCAGTTTCATCATGTAATTTTTCCTTTCCAAAGTCATGCAGATATTTTTATTTGCAAAGTGGGACTGGGAATGAGGAAGCAGGAATGCAACATGGAGAGCATGGGCTAACTGGCTTGAGATTGTGATGTTGCTGAAGATGTTCTTGTGAAACCCCAGTGCCAGGAATTTGTCCTTACTCCAGTTGTGGAAATCTTTAACTTCTAAAAAGCTTTGCAGCTTAGATGAGTTAGGAGAGTTTTTTGATAGTAGTTTGAGCTGATTGCCCAAAGCCTCAGTACTGTCTTAAATTGTCATCTTTATGGATTTTGAAAATAAAAACTGTGTTTGTATGCAAGCTGGCGCATTGCTAATCTGCAGACAGGAAGAGGCTTGCAATCTGCTCCACAGAGCCCATGATAAAGTATCTTGCTGTCTCTTCTTCATAAGCTTATAATAAAATCTGATCCATGCAAATATGTAAAAACTGCCAAAAGTATTTCAGCTGATTTTAGAATCATAGAATGGAATCATAGAATCATAGAACGGCCCAGGTTGAAAAGAACCACAATGCTCATCTAGTTTCAACCCCCCTGCTATGTGCAGGGTCACCAACCACCAGACCAGGCTGCCCAGAGTCACATCCAGCCTGGCCTTGAATGTCTCCAGGGATGGGGCATCCACAGCCTCCTTGGGCAACCTGTTCCAGTGCATCACCACCCTCTGTGTGAAAAGCTTCCTCTTAAAAAAAAAAAAGTACTACTCACTTATTTAGAAATAAAATCAATAAGGAATTTTGGAACTAGATAAGGGAAAGTTCTATAGCTTTCTACAAGGGAAGCGGAGTAGCAGTTGCTGCTTTTTAAAAAAATAATAATTAAAAAATGCCGTTTAATGTTTCTCCTGGAATGCTTGAAGGTGGAAGGTGGAATGAGACTAAAGAAGATAAAGAGGGATGAAAAGTCTCAGTAACTGCCTTTTCTGCTTGTTACTTAGTCCATAGTCTTGCAGATTAATTGCTCCTTTTTGGATTTTCTTCCCTAGCTGGTAGGTCTTCCCTGTGTATATGGAATACCTTATCTTAGGAACAATGTAAACCAGCTGTCCCAGTTCATACGATGTACGTATTAGGGAGGAATTTAATCTGCTCTGTAATTCAAGTTCTTACAGAGCTTCCTGAAGAAGGGCAATGCTTGTTTCCCTACAGAAGCAGAAGAGTAGATTAGATTCTTGATAGTTTTATCAAGTCTGTGTATAGTGGTTCTGGGGTTCTTTTGTTTTATAAATGTAAAGAATAAAGTCTTCATTTATAATACTACTACTTTTTTTTCTTTTTTCTTTTTTTTTCCCCCAGAAGTGTTCTGGGAATTACTGAACACACGAGATTTTATTGCTTTCTGGGTAAAGATTTTCCTTGTTATTTATTTTGAAATACAGAAGCCAAAGTGAAATTCTGCTTTAATGTGATCTGTGTCAGTAAAGCAGAAAGCTGCTATTCCATTTTCATTCCTTCATCAACAATACTTTCTAATTTAGAAATGCAATCATCCTAACTTCTGCTTTTGAAAGGCTTTTTTTTTTTTTTTTTTTTTTTTGTGGCATTAGATATTCTTGCTACTACATCTACTGATTAGATAGTGGCCTTGACTTTTAGACAGTGTTATGGAAGATGATAGACTGGTATTAGACTTCTCATAAGAATAATAATACTTAAGCATAATTGATAGGTTTGTTATTTAAAAACAAGCTTAATTATTGTGTTTGTTAGATACTATTCAATTATGTCACTGGGGTGTTACTGCATGTATGGGAAAGGATAACTCACATTCTGGCTAGCAGACTTGTCAGTATGCAGAGTGAATTTAAACACGGTCAGAAAGTACTAACAGAGCACGCTCACAGCTGTAAGAAATGAATGGCACATTTGCTTTGAGTTAACAACTTTTTAACTTTTTTTTTTTTTTTTTTAAGAATAAAACAAACAACCCTCATTTGTATTTGGGCTTCTGGTTCTTCTGTTGCCAAAGATACTGTGATGTTTAGTTGCAAAACATTGGTTTCCTTTTCTCTCTGTACCTAATAATACAGTTTTCTTTTGGACACTGTTTCTTTTATAATGTTTATAGGAAAGAATAGTGAGTATTAATTAGAAGATTAAAAATAAGCTTACAAACATTTCATCAGCTGTTAATATCTTTTTACTTGTTTGTGTTCATCTTAATAAAACTAAAACATGGGTTGAAAAGGGTGAACAGGACTTAGTCTGGAAAAAAATCATTAAAATAATGCTTACATTTGTTTCAAATATAGATCTAAGAAAGCAAAAAACTCAATAGATAAATCCACTGAGACTGATAATGGCTACGTGTCCCTTGATGGGAAAAAGACAGGTAAAAGCAGTGAAGAATGTGCACAGGCCCAGGAGCGTCTCTGTGAGGTGATTAGGCCAGAGGAGTCGGGCTGGAGCACCACAACCATGAGAGAGACCTTCAGCACCCCCAGCCATCACAAGGTAAGTGTGCCATGTTGCTTTCAGAGCAGGACAGTTTGTTTGGTGATATGCAGCCTGTATTTGTGTGATGCTGTTGGTGTATTCTCATTTATGTTATTCTTAAAAGTATTTTAAATGAAATTAAGCTTAGAGTGCTGTGGCCAAAATCATGTTAAGTCCTCTGATGTCATTCCTTTTATATGTAGCCTTTCCTTTTTCTTGTCAGAGGCCTCTTACTGGCTGACATCTAAACGTTCTTTGCTCTTCAGTAATTCAGTGCACAATTTCATATGCTGTCACTTGTATCTTTTTTTCAGTCTAGCTGAACAACACACTTTACTCTTTATTGCCTCTTTGACGCTCTTGGTGTACGTAGGCCCGTCTTTGTGCCAGAATGGAACAAATTTCATATTATTGCAATTTGTAATTTTGAGTTTATTCTGAGCGTTTACCTATGAATCAGGAATC